>NC_143020.1:80819499-81154499 GCF_055824585.1 Amblyomma mixtum | reverse complement strand
CATAAAATCAGAAATTCTACCTCCTCACCAAGTAAGTTCTCCCCGTACCTCTGACCGGCAGCCCTGAAGAGAAAGCTGCAAAATACACAAGGGCCGAAATGAAAAGCTATGTCGAAGCGCTGGCATTTGAAACAAGAAAAAGGTGCATAAGCAAACCGAAAGCTGCAGTGCTGCGCAAAATTTTATCCCACGAGTCCTTCAAGTGAGTGATGGCACTTGCACGGTAAAGATCCAGCGGATGAACCAATGTCCGCTTTTTTTCCACCCTGTTTGCTTTGAAATGGTCAGGCTTCTTTCGTTACGTGTGAACGGCCATGACACAGCAGCCGCTAAGGAACGATGCACTTTATATTTAAATTCACGCTCGCCTTCTACATGTATGAAAGTGTTCAGTAGAATGGTCATCACGCTGGCGCCCGCTCCAGAGAGAGTGAGTACAAAAAAAAATACGATATCCCTATCTTCACTGAATAAAACATCCAAACCACGCATCCGGTGCTTCGCAACAAACTAGCACTTTACAGTGCTCACAGGTCGAAATCATTGAAATTTTCACGCTGTACTGCCTATTCTATTACTAATGATTATTCTGACATAAACGTACGCCTCATGTAGGGAATGCACGCAAGCCAGGATTATAGCACCGTGCGTCGCGGAAAGCATACAAGCCGCGTCGAATTGCTTTAAATGCTAGGATCTCGTCATAGCGTTCGGTTCCCTCAACGTCTCGTACTTGCCTCTAGCATTACACTGCCCTCTTCACCTTCACCACCAGGAGGTAGTTCCGACGCTCTACGTATATTCAGATTATTCTGCACGCTCTCTTCCTTTAGAGCTGTTTTTAGCGGCTATTCAATAGTTTTGCCTTCTTTCTCGCATTTCACTCATATTGTTTCGGATGTTTGCCATTGTTGTGCTACTTGTTTTTCTACATTGTTTTGTTCACACCCACCGCTGCAATAGCCCAATGTTGCGGCAGTATGTATAAATAAATAAAATGAAATAAAGTAAAATAAAAGAGAAGCTTTGTATAAGTATACGCGTACAGAACAGAACGACCCGTTAGGAGAGCAACCTTCCAAACTTTCGAAGCCGTTTTTCAAAGTTTCTTCAGCAGAAGGTTCCGGTGGTAGAGACGGTGGTAGGCATTTTACAAAACATCCCTCTCATTTCATCTGCGAGCCAAAAACGCCAACGAAGCAGACGTATATTCCAAGAGCCGTAACAGATGACACACGCGCATCATTCTGCAATTTGACCCGCATATGTTGAGAGGAACGCCAGTGTCTACGTGCCTTGCCCAGCTGAGTCACGCTCTAGTTTTTTTGCTGCCCTCATTTAATTTTGATTTCGCGCATAGAAATGCTGCATCGCAGCCTTCGGAAACTCTGATCTAGCCTCTTCACGCTAGTTCCAAAAGTGCGGCGCTCTTCCTCGTTGGTGGCTGGCGGAATCACCAATGCGTCAGCACAAAAAAAAAAAGCACAATTCGCTTCCAATTTTCGACATCAGCAAGAAAAACAAACACAACTTTTCATATTTTTACTTCATGTTTCAGTATTAAATTTCATACGAGCCCGACAAAGACCCCAGAGTGACGAACAACCAAATAAATAAAAAAGCATTTGTCCAACTTGAGCAGTTGATCTCTCCGCATCGCCCCTAAAAAAAGAACCAAAACAATATTAATCCCACAAATGCTGCAATCAAACCAAATGTTCAAAGAAATACATGAAGAACATTTCAAACTTCAATTTTTTGCTGTTTCTTTATGGCATTGAAAAGTTTAAGGAAATAAATGGAGCTTCCTTAATAGCGTAGAAGACATCACAGAAAGCAAGCAATAGTTTTGAAGTTCAAGTGTAAACCCACAGATTTGATTAATCTCTACCGCATACTCATTGTAGCAACTGCCGTCCGTTAATCAGACTGTCCGGTCCATTCAACCGTCAGCAAGCATCCTAAGCTCTTTTTCGCGGTGACTTGCTTTCTATTGGTTGGTTGGTTATGGGGTTTAACGTCCCAAAGCGACTAACGCTATGAGAGACGCCGTAGTGGTGGGCTCCGAAACTTCGACCACCTGGGGTTCTTTAACGTGCACTGACATCGCACAGCACACGGGCCTCTAGAATTTCTCCTCCAAAGAAATTCAACCACCGCGGCCGGGATCGAACCCGCGTCTTTCGCGTCAGCAGCCGAGCACCATAACCACTGAGCCACCGCGGCGGCACTTGCTTTCTATAAACTAGGTAGACGGCAGCAAGAGGATCGAGACTATCGAACTTGGATTCGTTATATTCGGTTATATTCGCTTATATACGTGCGAGGCGTTTCTTTGATTGCATGCCTGAGAGTCAGCATGAATGCTTGCAAGCATGCATACATCAGCGACAGCTTGTGCGCTGGCATACAGGTGTCAGAATATCCAAAACAGTATAAAATGAAGTCCAATGCACACATCTGGCGGGGTATATATGGAAACAGGAAAAAGAGCACAGCACGTCCTTTCCAGCTCATCAGAATTGCAAAATATTCTTCATACGTCGGCTTTCACAAAGACTCCATAGTTTGGCCGTCTTTGCATGCACGAAAGGCAAAGTACAAAAGCATGTCCTTACAGCACCCGCTTTGTAACCATTTTTTTCAGAACACGCTCGTTTCGGAGAGAAAACAAACGTATTGCGCTTCACCCCGCGCCGTGAAAATCGCGAGCACGTTTTTATGGTTTTCTGTAGGCCTTGTACTATGACGCAGTTATACCTCCTTTACTTTTAAAAGGCGGATACGTTCGAAACGCCCGTTAAGCTCTTTCAACATAAAAAAACTGCGTCGTAATGACACTACCCGTGTCTCTTACTGAAAGCGCACGGTATTCTCCGCGCTCTCTGGTCTTAAAATTACCGCACCCGGCGTGCTAGGAGTAGCACTATAATTCACTGCTGGAACAATCGTCTCCTCCAGCTTAAAAGTATTTCGCATGTCTAGCTTGGCTTGTAATTTCTACTTACTGTGTTCGTGGTCTCTCTACTTTACGCAGCGCGTTCCAACTGCAGAGCTTACTCCCGACTTTCGGCGCAACCTTTCTTTACGGGCGCTTCTTAGCTCGAAATAGAAGCAGAAGCGCCAGAAGACAGAGCCCATCCCAGTCCCGGGCCTCTATATAAGCGGCCGCTGCGAGTATGCTGGACATGGCAGAAGAATGATGGTTCTATGTAGCTTCGTGTTACCAAGGAAGAATTTCGCAGCCTGTCTGCGAAAAGGTTGTCTCCTCCACCTGTTTTTCTCTCTTTTCCGTCTGTTTTCTTTTGCACCGACAACAGGTCGTGTCAAGGGCAGATGTACGCATATATAACTTCAACTTGCCTGAAAGAGACATCCATATAAAACGCGTTGCTGTCGCTCGTACAAGAATCAACTCTGATGGTACAGAAAGTGGAGCGTGATTTCTTCGCTCGAAGTGTTTGGAAATTTTGATGTTGCCAGGAAGAGTTTTACGGGAACCGGAAAAATGTTAGTGTCATTTCTTCCTCAGTTCAGCGGTGTTTATATTCTCAAGCGTGCTTGTACGTTTTGCGAATTTTCTTTCTTTCAGGGTCGTGTATTCGGGTTCTTCTGCTTCTGTATTGATTAACGGTTCGCCAAGTCTCGGCGTCGACAGAGGCCAATCCAAGAATATCATCAGCCCTTCGTCCTAACCGTCACTACTTAAAAACGTTCGCTCCAAGTTTATAGATTCAGCAGTAAGTTTATTGCTCATCCAACTACGACATGCCGATCTACCAGCGCTTCTCGGCAATCCCTGGTCTTCATGTTTAGTGCACTCATTTCGTTTAGGGCAAGCTTGCCTTCATATCCTGAAATTATTCTCGAAAGACATCAGACCCCTTGGATTGACCTTGTTGTTTTTCCTCTCGTGGCTTTAATAACGGCGGCTCACATATTGCACTTTCTGAGCCAGTTTCTGATATTCGCTTTAGGCATCAAACATTGGTACAGATTGCATTTGAATTGTGTTATTCTTATGAATATCAAAGTTTCGCTGTCTTTCATGACGTGGTTTACGAAAACAACTAATATTAATTTTGACTCATTCTCGTGCTCCTACTTGTAGAATGTCTTGCACTCTTGCTTTTGTGGTTGTTCTTGCGCAACCATACTAAAACGAAAACAGTGCCTCTGAACAGCTGTTAAGAGTTGCGCTATCAAAACTATGGCCACCTTTTCAGGGGAACTGTCGTATTTTTTTAAACCTCTTTCAACGTCATCCCTTAATTCTGTGGCTGTCTGTTTTCTTTACGGGCATTTTTCTTCAATGTTATCGCTTCCAAAAATTGTTAGCCGTAATTTCCTCTTCTTAATGGGTACTATGTCTGCTCTTTTCTTGGTGGCTTCAAGATTAAAATTATCCCCCCCCCCCTTTGCTTTTCTTTTGCTCCTTGCGGGATTTAAGGAAACTGCGTAGCGATGCCTTCTTTCCCAATATTTTAAAAAGTGGAACAGGTGATGAGGCGGCGAAAGACTCTCAGCACGGCTGCTGCACTTCATCGCAATTTTTTGTTGCACCACTAAAAAGGCTGCGATGAGTGCAAAGGCGGCGTTCTGAGACTGCAGAATGTTGTGTCAGAATGAGATGAGCCAGTGGGACGGCGTGCGCTTGAAAAATAGTGCTCTTCGTTGTGCACGTGTGCAAAACGCTGTTTCAAACCGAGCCTTACAGCAAGCTAGTGCTGCTCGCGCTTTTTCCCGAGGTTAAAGTGGACTGCTCTGGGATACGTTACAACATAGTTTCCAAAAAAAGCAACATCCTATGAAGCATGACGCTTCGTTTCGGACAGGAATCGTCGTTGTCAGGATTTTTGACCCCGCGTCCATCTTGCCAAACCATGCCTAAGAGCCGGCCCAGATACTCTTACGCCAACAAAATTATTTAAATATCATCATCGACATGATTTCGGGCCACTGCTTGGTCTAGTTTGTTCGTCATTTCTGTTTGTTATAATCTGATTAATTAAGCCGCTCAATAGCATGAGGAGACACACAACTTGTTATAACTCCCTCCGCAGTCTTTTCCGTACAATCCAATGCGCAACACTGAACTACAAGCTGCAACATGACGCAGTATGAAAGGCAATTAAAGACCGGTGAAAATCTCGTAATTTCTGGATGGGTCAAACGACGTATCTGAATTGCATCGTTCGTAAGGCCGCGCTGTAACAAAACCCGTTGCATCAGGGGTGTAGAAAGCAGGTGAGGGTTTACAGAGCGAGTTAGCTGCTTATGACTGATCTAGCTCCCAGGAAGGTCAACTCTCACATTTGGCAACACCACATTCATAGCGATCTGAGCACACGTCTCTGTGGAAAGAGTATTGTCTGTAAATGCCTCGTCTGTTAGAAAGGGCTAAAGTAGCCATTCAGTGTGTGCCGTATTTTGAGTATGAATACTTTGTAATACCTGTCCACAACCCTGCCACAATCTTTGACGCCGCGCGAAAGCTGGCTGACAAAAAAAAAAAAATTCATGACTCAGTGTCGTGATCTGCAAAGGTACAGCGGAGACGGCCAATTTGTTACAGGGTCTCCTGTACGCTGATAATGCACATCCATACTTGCGAGGACACATCGTCTAGCGTTACTCGAAATTCAATATCATACAACACATACATTAGGATGTTGATAGGTGAAGTAAGTCGTTATACGTGTTATACGCGTACTGCGAAACACTCTTCTCGCCTAAAACCTTTTAACTAAACTTTTTTCCCAAGGGTAAAATTCACAACAAAATTCTCGGATGCGCAAAGCTGAATTTTTCGGTCAGTAAAACGCAGACTTCCAGGTGCTCTGCGCGTGTTTTCGAGCGCACAACACGCATTGTTGCAGCGTTGTGCTGTCTAGCTGCTTGCCATTGTGCCATCACTTGCCTGGCGCGACGCCTTCTCGTCCTCTGGGCCGTTGCTGCTCTCCTTTCATCAGTTGCTGCGTACGTCGATTTTCCGCTTTCATCTGCTCTGTTGGCCGGGCCGTACAAAGACGTTCAGCTCCGTCCCGCTTGCTGTTGTTGTTGCTGTCTTTGTTGTTGTTGTTGCTGCTGTTTCTTGCGCTTGCGAGTGACTTTTTTGTCGACATCGAACGCTCCTTTCGTACCGATCGTATGGCGGCTGCATTAAGACTGCGGCTTCCTTCGCTGTCCTGAATGCAGGCACGAGCGCGACAATCGAAATGGGTACGCGCGTCTTAGTCGCGGAGGCGAACGTTAGGGAAGGCCGACGCACCCAAGCGCATTGTGCGAACACTTCTCCATTGATCGTCGTTATCGTATCTTTCATGGCGGCTACATTTGCTGCTTTCCCTTTCAATCTGAAGGCCTCGTCTCGAATATCCCGGTGTCAAGATAAAGGCAGCCACCCTACTCAGCCATTTCTCTGTGCTTCCTCTGCGCCTCTAAGCGATACCCTTCTGCTTTTATTTTTCTATCTTCTTCAGCCAGGCTACCGGCTTTCTCGGTACCACGTGGCAACGCCTTTTTCAGTTTTTCTTTACTTCCCTTTCTTAAGGCACGGATTCGATCGCAGGAGCATACGCGCATGCTCCGGGCATCCTGACCGGTAACAGCTATTTTCGCATTTGAAATCTGCGATCCCATTCTAGGCTTTCACATCCATGTGCATTCACAAAGCGAAGAAGCTTGCAAGGGCTTCAATAGCAACGAGAAGCTCCCGCGAACCTGCCTACTAGCCTCGTAAAACTGGTCATCTCTAACTTCACAATAATTCCCAGCAAATGCGACGTTGGAATATTAGTGAACACCATGCCATCGATCGTCTTTGTGTTCTTCCCACGTCTCCATCGTTTTCGTGCTGTCTACAGTCATGGGTTACCAAGTCACACGTGTCTGTTTTAGCCAGTTTCATTTCTAGTACATCGGGCGCCTTTAGCTGCATGTCCGTCCATCCTTGTGTCCTTGTGACCTAGATCACCTTCGCAGCACTCGTCCTTGTGTTCTTCCCACGTCCCTGTCTTTTTCGCGCTGTCTACAATCATCAATTACCAACTCGCCCAAGCGTCTGTTTTCGATTGATCATCCGTTTCCCATCGAGATGAGCTTCGCTCTGCAACCGTCCTTCTATTTTGAATACAGGAGACCCATACTTCGAAGACTCGGTGCCGATTTTACTTCCCCTTTCCATACGGCCCGCACCTTTTGCTCCATCGTTCTGTAAAAGCGGAGGTGTA
Organism: Amblyomma mixtum; assembly: GCF_055824585.1. Taxonomy (NCBI): domain Eukaryota; kingdom Metazoa; phylum Arthropoda; class Arachnida; order Ixodida; family Ixodidae; genus Amblyomma; species Amblyomma mixtum. Next base: position 81,147,267 of record NC_143020.1, on the reverse strand, counting down.
AATGAGTACTTCATTCCAAAAATCAGCGGACGAGTTCTGTCTTATAAAATTTTCGCTATACCATGAACACTTCTGCGGTGTGCCGTAATGCTCCATTATGCACAGCAGTGCGTATGAAACACCGATCATATTCTGCGAAATCAGAACAACGCCCTCAGTGTACCGTCACCGCAGTTCTAAAGCTCTGCCATGCAATCTCGCATTCTGCCAAAATATAGCGCAGATGTTGGGATCAGCGTGAGCTTCGTTCCGACGATTGCTGACAGTGGTCATCTTATTGAGTGATGTTGAATGACCTCTGGTTATCAATTTCTATTCGCTACATGTCTCGTTCCTTGCCAAAGACCATATTTTTTTTTTCATTTTGATTTGCTGAGTATTTCTTTGCGTAGGGTATGTTCTCAACTCCACTTGGCCGTACTTTAGTCTACGTAAAACCACAATAAATAGGAACATAATTGCTGCTGTGAAGCTCGTCACACCACTGTACAAAGTGCATGCTAAGATGTAAGATATTATTTTCAATCTGGTCATACTCAAGATCGATTGGTACGCATAACGACCTATCCCCAAAAACTAACACCAACACTATTACTCTTTGTGTTAGGTTTTTATGAGCGTGAAAAGGGCGGAATGAGACCTACCCAAATCCCAAAGCCTTTGCACACCCCAAATACCCGTTGACCCTTTTCCGCGCTGATCATTATTCCTTCCATGGGGCTTAAAAACTGTGATTTCTATTCGCTGACTGATTAATAGGTTTTACCGACTCTCTCCTAATGCTCGTCGCGTCTTAGTAGGAGCCTTGCAGAGTGTGCCACGCGCTTTTTTCGACTACGTAACTTATCAAAACCTGTGCACAATTCCAGCCAGTTACACATATGAACATTAGGCTTGTGGATGTCCAAAAAAACTTACTTCCGACCCCAGAAGGCATGTCGTTGTCGTCCCTCGAGAAACCAACTTGTAGCCGTTGCAACGTTTGCGTTTTACCGCCATTTTCAATCTTGATAAAAAGTACATTTTGTTCTTTGCACTGCTCTTAAATTTACTTTCTTTAATTTTTATTCCCCCACGTGACACAGATATTTGTGCGATGAAAACCGGAAATTAAGAATAGAACTGCGCTTTTCGTTCTTTAAAATGTGAAAGAGGGGACAGGAATAAATTTGAGAAAGCTCTCGTCGCAGTTTCTTTTGGGAACTTCTTGCTATACGCGTAACTTTTTTGCCTACATTAATACTGATGATTCCGTACAGACGCTGAGTTTTTCCGCCGAACGAGAGCAACGGTTTCTCTTCTCCCACTCTCCAGCTCTGTAGGAGACGTTTATAATCATTATATTGAATCCTCCCCGTCCATGCAATCACAGAAAAAATAGCATGACACACAGGACCCTCCGTCAAGAAAAAGAGACCTGAAAGCTTCCTTTCTCGTTCGAAAGAGAAGAACATAAGCGACAACAAAAGAGGTCTTGTGGAGGACTAGCATCTTCCCCATATCCTAAAAGGAGGTCAGCGTTTGTCCTCCCATTTCTTAATTATGTGTATGTCTTCGCTGCGACACACACCTTCAATGTAGTAGGTAATGTAAGTGTATCCGCATCTGCCGCACCGATAGGCGCTTTTATAACATCGCAACTTGCGCAGGTACACAAGGTTCATAAACTAAGAAAGGATGTGTTTCTGCTGAAACACGCCTCAAGTAAACCACCAACGTTGGCGTTAACCGCCATCCAGCCGCCGCGGTGGCACGGGGGTTATGGTGCTCGGCTGCTGACCCGAAAGACGCGGGCTCGATCCCGGCCGCGGTGGTTGAATTTCGATGGAGCTGAAAGGCCCGTGTACTGTGCTATGTCAGTGCACGCTAAAGAACCCCAGGTGGTGGAAATTTCCGGAGCCCTCCACTACGGCGTCTCTCATAGCCTGAGCCGCTTTGGGACGGTAAGCACTATAAACCAACCAACATAACCGCCATCGACATCACCGAGGCCATCTACCTTCTTAAAGGTGGTTTACTAGTTTAAAAAAATTAAACGCTGATAAACATGGAGCTCTGAAAATTTGGCATGCTTTATGAAGAAACAAGACAATCTAAGAGAAGTTTGGAGTTTGACGCAAAAACATTCACGATTGTGTTGAACCATTGTTATTCAGTCAATTTCATTCAACCTTCAAGCCTGGTAGAAGAAAACTAAAACTCTCAAGCGAGAACCAAACCCGTACCGCTTTAAAACCCCATGACATCCGCGCCATTTCCGCCGCTAATCAGTTGAAACTTCTGCGAAGTTGGACTTTGCGAAAAACTGTTCAGCGAGCACATTCGCGCTGGTACCCGGTGGGGGTTTGCCACGGCGGCTTGCATGTGCATGCGAGTTAAGTGGGATAATAGGGCATGTAAATTTCCGCGCATTCACAGCCGCCGCCAAAAAGGCATTCTGCACCGAATCGACCGTATTAGAGACAAGCTGGCCTCGTGCTGGAGCTCAGGCACCCGTTTTGCTCCGGAACCTTTGTTCTCAGGGATACTAGATCCTGTAGTTCTTTTACTTTTGATTTGTTTGTTCATTTTTACTGAGTTAGCTTGAATGAAGGCCCCTTCGGAGAAGCATTATTTGAGAGTTGCGCGTTGCCAAACCTGAAAAGGCGGGCAGACGACTCTTGACCGTAAATTAGGAAGCGCCATGATTTAATACAGCCGCGCGAAAACCAACAGAGACAATGTCAAGCTCTAATTAATTAATTCAGTAATTATTCTAGTAATTTCGTTTTATCGCGTCCTCATGCTGTTATCATGACACCATCAGCAGGAAAAGCAGTAGCTCTTTCCTGTAGCCACAGAGAAGCCTAGAGAGTAAGCGTCCAAAATCAACAACGCGAGAATTTCCTGCAGTGTATGGGAGGGGCAGCAGTAGCGTCAATCCCCCCCCCCCCCCCCCCTGCCCCTCTCAATACCAATCAACCTTCTTTATTTTCTTCTTTCACAAATCGTGCGAGACGTGCCCTACTCAATAACCTGCATTGAGGCTATTCGCTTTCGCAGTAGAAATCGGAGCCGCCGCGGTGGCTCAGTGGCTATGGTGCTCGGCTGCTGACCCGAAAGACGCGGGTTCGATCCCGGCCGCGGTGGTTGAATTTCTTTGGAGGAGAAATTCTAGAGGCCCGTGTACTGTGCGATGTCAGTGCACGTTAAAGAACCCCAGGTGATCGAAATTCCCGGAGCCTTCCACTACGGCGTCTCTCTTAGCCTTAGTCGCTTTGGGACGTTAAAACCCCATAAACCAAACCAAACCAAACTCCTCCATTTCTTCGCACCGCTGAACACATGCTCCAGTTTTGAGGGTGAGAACCATAAAAAGCGGCTCACAGTGTCCCGAGTACAAGCTTTAAACATCTGTGAAACCGCAGCTAGCAGAGATTGGTGATAATCATATGTGCCCCGAAACTTCCCCCTAGGTTCCATATCAGGATCGAAGTTACCACCTCATTAAGCCCTGCGCTTCAAGAGAAGGAAAAAAAACCGCCGATGGGTGAACTCCGTCTGGAGCAGCTTCTTTCCCGTGGAGAGGTTTCCTATCCTCCGGGAAGGAAGCCCGAATGGACAAAAAAAAAAAAAGTTCATACAAGCACTCAGCGTACCGGCTAGGCAAAGCTCTGTCCGCCGAAATACTCCGTACGGCGTTTTCTAGCCAGTTTTTGCCTTAAGCTTCAGTAACAGCGGTTGCCTGGACAACTGAGCTACGCCCAGGGCCACGACCCGTACCTAAGCTACCTCAGATGAGTGCTCACTCTAGGTAGTAATAATGTCATGCCTTTTCAAAAAAGTGTGCAGCGACTGGCTCATTCCATGAACCAGGTGAAGCTTTCCCAAAGGAGCGGGTAGAAGATTCGGAAAAAGTAAAAAAAAAATAAAACAACCTGGCTCTACATACAAAGTGTCAGCAGTGGCAGCACGTGGGCTCTCTACAAAAAACAGCTACGCGGCAGGAACGGGGACTTGGATCAATTTTCCCACTACGCGCGAAGGGATTGCTTTTGCCACATTGTATGCGGGGGCATGAAGCGCAGTCTAGGTCGTTGGCTTGCTGAAGTTTTCCTCGGCAGATACGGTGCTTTGAACGGTCATTAGGTGCGGCGCTCTTCCTTTGTGGGCAACGCATTCTGGCTGAAAAGAATTACGCGCCGTTGGCTTTGTTCTGAGCCAAGACATCACCGCGGCAGCATCCAGCAACGCTCTCTAAGGGTGTTTTATGGACCTTGCGTGTTATACGCTTGAACGCACCCACTAATTAGGTCCTTCGCAGAAGCTTCACCTCTAAGGTTCCCGCTTATCCCTCTGTGCTTATCTCTCTGTACACAGTACACGATAGCAAGGAACCTTCAAGAAAGAATGTAGTCACACGATCTCGGCTTAGCGACTCCCGTTCTGCTGTAGAAATCGCAACTACCCGGAACGGATGTCACCATCACCTCTGAACGACACAAGAATAAGTAACTTTTCCCAGCCAGTTCGCCAGCTGATGTTCGTAGGTACGATCTCGATGCCAAGACCAGGACGCGCCGCTCTGAAGGCTATGAGGACGACCGTCTAGAAGTCTCCTCTATACCTACAGATCCATCGCTCTTCTTAGTTCCCCAACAGCGACCGAGTGCCATCCTTCCCTTTCAATGAGGCTTTATTCTATCATTTAAAGAACTTCATGATTGACTCATCAGATTGTGCAGGTGTGAAACAGGAGGTACAGAACGACATGGCCTATTTTCAGAATTATCAAGATTTTGTATTTTGACTGATATTTCATTGATATTCTTTGCAACAAATGCCTGGACGTTTGATATGTATTTCTGATGTGCCTATAGATAAAAAGTTCTTTGCAGTTTTATATAACACGTTCGCAATTTCATCTATCACTTCGTTGTTTGGCCGGAGTTTAGTTCTCATTGACTTCATTTCTTTTAGCATTCAGGCTAAAGCCATCCATAACGCGAAATATAGTTTAATATCCCCGACCTGTGCTAGCCAACTAGATGTCCATGCACCTAATCGCAAAAATATCAGTGCCAAAGCATGGGCTCGGTCGCATTAAGCGAAATATGACAGGCTTTTTGTGAGTGCACACACTCTCCATTGCTCACCAGGAAGTTGAGAAAATGATGGGAGTAATGGAGTAAAGGACGCCGAGTCCACTGAGGACCGAACAGGGGGCGCTCTTAAGCGAGCAGGATTATGCCGATGTCAATGATGTGGTACGTTTTAGAAAGGTAAATGTCTACGAGCACAGCGCCGACACATGCAAGGGAGCCACAGGACACGCTGAATCATCCAAGTGATGGACTGTATGATCAGACAGGAGGTCCGCATGGGCACCGCGCCGACCGGCCGTCGGCTCCACACGAACAGTGAGCCTGCAGATGACGGCATAAGACGACCGCATCGCTGCTGTAATGCCGAGCCTGCAGCTTATTAGTGCAAAAACACTAATCCGATTGCTAAGCCGCGAGCAAGGTGGCGCGGTGTTTTTGGTTTGCGATAAAATAATGCCGCGACTGGGATTCGAACCCGTGGTGGGGCCAACAGATCAGCTTCGCTGCTTGATCACTAGGCTATCGCCGCAGCCGAACACACCTCGTGTTAAACTACAACGCAATCTCGCATTGTGCATTGCACATCGTCATCATCAACTAATATCAAACTAATGTTCGCGCTTTCAGCTGTGTCGCGTATAGTCACGATGAGAAGTGTTCTACTGGCCTTGGCATGGACAAGGTTGTGGCAGAAACACGGCAGTAGTGCAATATGTATTGCCGTTGACAACAGTGCTGGAGAAACGCGGCACTGGAGAATAGTCCGCCGGCGTACATAAATTGACATCGTCATCATCATCATCAGCCTGACTACACCCACTGCAGAGCAAAGGCCTCTCTTATGTCTCTCCAATTTACCCTGTCCTTTGTCAGTTGCCGCCACTGTATGCCCGCAAACTTCTTAATCTCAGCCGCCCACCGAACTTTCTGCCGTCCCCTGCTACGTTTGCTTTCTCTTGGAGTCCACTCCGTTACCCTTAAGGACCAGCGGTTATCCTGCCTTCGCATTACATGCCCTGCCCAAGCCCATTCTTCCTCTTCATTTCAACTAAGATGTCATTAACCCGCGTTTGTTCCCTCACCCACTCCGTGCTCTTCCGATCTCTTAACGATACACCTATCATTTTCCTTTCCATAGCTCGCTGCGTTGTTCTTAACTTAAGCTGAACCATCTTTGTTAGCCTCCACGTTACTGCTCCATAGGTGAGTACCGGTAGGATACAGCTGTTGTATACTTTTCTCTTCAGGGATATTGGTAAGCTACCATTCATGACCTGAGAGAACCTGCCATATGCGCTCCACCCCATTCTTATTCTTCTAGTTATTTCCCTCTCATGATCCAGATCTGCGGTCACTACCTGCCCTAAGTAGACATATTCTCTTACTACTTCCAGCACCTCGCTACCAATTGCGAACTGCTGTTCCCTTGCTAGGCTGTTGAACATTACTTTGGTTTTCTGCACGTTAATTCTTAGCCCCACCGTTCTGCTCTGGCTGTCTAACTGATTGACATAAATTTGCATTGACGAAGACGCGCATAACTGGCGCATTGGGTCAGTGGACACGTCAGTAGTGCTTTGAGGTTCGTGGCGATGATTTCTACCTGCAAAAACGCTGCTTTTGCGCACTATTTCACGATTAGCTAAGCTATACCGCCTTTTTTTCTTTTTCAAAGACAGTGCCGTCGCCTATTACAATGCTCTGGCAAATATAGCTCTTCTCCAGGCTCGAGAAATATACCGAGCCGTTTAATTTAAAGCTACAAATCTTTACTTTAAACAGAGTGAGAGATTAAAACTGTAGAAAACTGAGCTAGTTGGTTCATACTTCTTGGTGGGAACAGCCGAAGCTTCGTCTACGTTCTGTGTGTTCCTTTCTGTGTCCGCGTTTTGTCATTTCGGCTGTTCCCACCAAGAAGAGTGAGAGACACATCGGTGCGCTTGTAGGAGTTGGACTGCAGAGCAAGGCGAACTTTATGTACAGGAAAGAGCTAAATGGAGAGACAATTAATTGACCAGAATTAAGTAATAAACTTATTATTTTTTGGTTTAGGGCAAATATTGCCCTGCGAAATTGAAGACTATCAGATTAGAAGTTGAATCCACCTTGTCAATTTTCTGAATCGGCAGTTCGCAATGAAAAACGATTGGTATAGTGCTGTAAGCAAAGGGTCGCAAACAGAACCAAATGCGAACCCAGTGCGGTTTTTATATTTGTTTCTTGTGTTGCCGTTTTCAAAAACGATAGGAGCATATGTACTGAAGGCAGTAAAAATAGTAAACAAGATATAAAACGAGTGGTAAAATTCAGAGGCTGGCTCTGAACGCCCTTATTAATCATAACGCCATCGGCGGAACATAACTGAGGGAATCTGGTTCTCTTGAGGACATTTATTACTGATGGTCGTAATTTTTTAAAGTTATGCTTGAGCAATGCATCTATATCTATTTCTTGCAGGTTTCAAGCCTGGTTGTCAAAAAATAGCTTAATTTCATCGAGGTTTGGACCACGTTGATTAAGTTGTTCCGCAACTGCCTTTGGGAGGTTCCTGTTTCAGCACAGTTCTCATACTGCCTGGCGCTCAGTAATTTCCCTCTCATTGATATATTGTTGTGCGACAGGAGTAGCTTTGAAGCAAATAGATAACATCTGGCGCACCGGCTGATGTTATCTGCATATGTTTATTTCCTCCTTCTCTCGTATCATACCTTATGTCATACCATCATACGAAATCATACCGTATCATGCGATTCAATACTTCACCATTCTGTGTCATGCCCTCCCACACCGCACCATACCATACCTGTCCTATCCTCCCTCCGCAAAGTGTATCATCGTGGGAAAACCACAATTTGACCTCTATTTTCCTCGAAAAATTGACCGAATACCATTGCAGGCCATCAATATGTCCAATTCCAAAAATTGGCAGGTGCTTAGCTCAGCTATGCCAGGTTATACGTGACGAGAGGTACGGTATATCCCTGGTTGCGTCTAGTTGTTTTGCTTATCGTCATGGCTACGTGTTAGACATTAAAGTCGAGACATGTGGTGAAGGCGGCAGTGTTATTCAACTTTATTGACTGCTAGAAAGACGGACTAAAGTAACACGCGGCCGTCTCGGTCGAAGGCGAGCGGCGTCTGCTCCGCGGACTGCGCGCGGCACAACAGCTGCGCGTCTCTGACGTCACTCGGCTTCTCGCGTATGCGCAGAACTGGCGACCGGCAGCCACAGCGAAACGGTGAGACTGTGGGTAATGTAGCTCTTGCTACAAAACAATGTGACATGGGATTCGATTCTAACATTAGTCGACGGAGAAAGCTCTTGTGGCTCCGTTATGTACCACGTGTCCGCGTAGCAGATTTCTCAACTTTACCCTGTCAGGCTGCAGATTGGAGTGGATTAGCGCCGATGGAAATTTTGGAGACGGTGTTCGCGCCGGTCAGCTTGAGTTAAAAGGGTGGATAGATAGCCAGACCACTTGGTTACTTCGGGAGCTGCTGCTCCCGTTTAATTGCATTCTCCAACCAGCAACTAATGGCCCAGCGAAATTGGCTGCCTCGAGAACCTTAATTGAAGTGCACAGCTTAAGCAGCTATTACTTTCGCAACGGACCTCCGTTTAGCGTGCGCTGAAAGGTAGTTAATGAGGCGTGTTTAAAAAATAAATACGGCAGAGCAGAATTCAGGACCGCTAGAAGAGCACGGCTTGAGCACAAGGTTGAAGGAAGTATAAAATGGAAAATGCTGCCGCAGTTACGACAAAAATACGTCCTTTTTGTACGGGAATAAAAAAATACGAGAATTTTGTTTTATATGTAGGCGACGAAAGTACTGTGAGGTGCATTTAGCTGTCTATGTTCCTCAACGACAACGCGATACCATTCATTGCCTTGAAACGAGAGAGCGAAAGTATTAACGACAGGAACTAAAGAAGCATAAAGGTTACTGGGCTAAAAAGTACTTTACTCTCAATTTCTTCTTTGTACACTTTCTGCTTACTTACCTCTTTTTTTTTCTCTTCTACGCAACAAAAAAGATTACGAGAGATATTGGCTTGCACAGAAGGAATCATAGTGGTCCAACAAAGTTTGAACAGCTCTGTGTTTTAAGCAAAGATGAGGAGGAAATAATTAGACGTTTTTGTAATGCGTAATCACAGCCATCCCTGCGTCAGAGTGCCTTTAGTTCTTCCTTTGTATAGCATCAAAGGAACTGTTTTGTCGGACGAGGAAAAAATCAAACAAGAGTTTTCGAATTATCATATGATTTTACTTGCAAAGAAGCTATCATATCAGGCTCCCAAAGCATAAAAAAATAACAGTGTCTTCGTGTCAATGCCTTTCTTCTTCTTTCTGGTTTCCCCACCGCGATACGCTCAGCTGAAAAAGAAATAGATTTTAGTGCACCCACTTGGGAATGTGTCCCTTGGAGGGGCAAAATCAGGTGGTCTGATTAAAGAATGATTAGAGATTGTGGCAGTTTTTGCGTGATGCATTTCCTGACATTTCTGGGAGAAAATCAGCGTGGTTCAATATACTTTCCAGTAAACATACTTTGGGGGCGGGGGCACCTACAAAGCACTCCCTTGGCTCCTTTACTACGTCCCATGAGCCACTTGGCAGATTTATGTGCGGAACGTGTCCATTATATGTTTTTTGAAAACGCCGGCCTCACTCTCAGTGAAATGCAAGCAAGGTGGTAGGGTGCGGTGTCGTTGCACGAATAAAAATGTCAAGATTTTTGCACCCTGTACCATTTTCCCTCGAGAGTCGCAGACCCCGGCTCTTTAGCCTAAGTACTTCTGAGCACACTTAGACCGCGTAACAGCTAATGGCGTCACTCTCTAGCAGACAAATCTCTAACATTTTGCCATTCAGTTTGTACACAGGCCGCCAAAACGTTCCTTAGGAATAGCGCATGCATAGGCGAGAGCTGATGGCGACTGCAAAGCCTAGAACAAAGAACCATAGTTCCAAGAGGTTAGCGCAGCCATGCCTAATTCAGAGAATTTGCGATATGCATACGGAATCTTAGTGCGTCTCTTCTTTCAGAGTGCTTCTTTAAGTGGCTATATAAATAAAAGTTCAATCATTGCTAGCTTTCCATCGAACAATAACATCAGTATGATCATCTACGAGTACACATACATACAAACACACCAGCGGTTTTTCTCGTTGTGGGGCAAATAATACTTTCGCAATATAAAGCTTAGAATTTCTCAAGCTCCGTTTCTTCGTACAGTTCGAGCCGGGTTGCATTCGTTAATCTGTTCATTAGAAAGGTGCCTCAAATCAAATTTGGCAAAACAATTTTCAACCTCCAGAAGGAATAAATCGCACAGGCCTCGCAATCATAGCGCAGGAAAGTGACTACATCACGCCCTTTTCGAGTGGTATCAGCTGAGGAAAAAAGAGACATCTGGATAACACTAATCGGTGCCGCAATGGAATGCCGAATTTCTCCCTAACGGCAAATGACGCGCATGGAGCTTAAAGTGAGCAATTTTGAACAGGCAGAAAGTGCTAGAAAACAGCGAAGTGGAAGGGGATGTTCAAGAAGGAAGAGGGAGTGATATGCTCAGGTGAAAACTGATACTCAACAGGAAAAAAAATTATCGCTAGTGTTGCATTATTGTAATGCGAGTTTAAGCCACAGCTCTGGTGGTGAAAAATGTCGATGCCAGTCTATTAAATCTAGGAAGGGGTGCCTCTGGGGAGGCACCACGGTGCAGCAACCAGTCTCGAAGTGTGAAAGGTAGCAGTAGGCGTGTGAAATTTGAGAACATAGGTGTGGGTTAGGCATTTGTCAAGCGCGGTCGAGCCCCATCGAATACACATCCATTCATACCCATCCATATAATGCGGGATGGTGGAGAGAGTCAAAATAAGGTTAAGATGAAGCCATGACATCATTAGCGTCGTCGTAGCGTTTGGACAATAGCTGATTGACATTATTAGCAGTCAGAGTGGGGTATTGTCGTGACGTCTTGTATTATAATGGTCATGAATGAATGACACACACGCATGATGGTTCATTCAATTCGCTGACTTTTTTTAGCGGACACGGAACAGACGATTTTTGCTCGGGTCGTAACATCCGGATTAGGGCTGCTTAGAAGACGACGATGAAAGGCAAATGCCACGGGACGGAACGCCCGGGCTAGGCACACACTAGGCGCGTACACGCAACAGAGGATTTTGCTAGGCTCTGAACGTCCGGTGTGGTGCTTTTGCATTTTAAGGGGCTGCCGTTTCGGAGAAGAGCACGGTGAACCATTTCTGGAAGTACTCTACAAAACGATGTGGAGCGTCGTCCGCCAGAGATGCATCTTGGTCTTTCGGTACTTTTCCACACATCGTAAAGATTCAGAGTAAGACATCTTAGGAGAGAGAGAACGTGCTCTGCTGCTAGACGGAACGCAAGGAATCCCGAAGAGCAACTTGCATTGGTTCGTCGGCATGTTCAACTCCACTCCTATCGGCACTTTAGTACAGTGTTTATCATTTGTCGGTGCACTCTAGGCGGTTCTACGTATTGAGCTGTAAAAAACACTTGAAGGCACCGCTTATTGCTGGCTCAAGGTTTTTATGGTTCGTTTTTTTTTTTTAAATACGAGGCGCGTTCTCACTGCATTTCCTGTTCATGTGTTCGTTCAAAGCTTGTTCAGGCATCAGCCAAAAACTGAATGCGAAGCATGACGTCAGTCACAGGTTAAAGGCGTTCTCTTTCCTGCTTGCTATTTTTATCGGACAAACCAGACCCGGAAAGGATAGAGTGCGCAAAAAACATTCAAGGGGCACTTAAGCTCCCCTATACGGGTATGGCACGATAACGTTAATGACTGAAGGGGCGTGGGGTCCCGTTTGCTATCACTTCGCAGACACGGATACCCTTCCTTATTCTTTTTATTTTTACTTTGTTTTTAATTTTATTTTACACTTTAAAATAATGTCTAATTTTATTTTCAACAATCTCTTTAATACGAGCATGACACAAAACTCTTCCCTTTGGCCAGGTCCAGCGAACGTACACCTCGATGGGTCGATAGTGTTTCTAAATCGTCACCTACGGGTCCCGGGTTCGATTCCCATCTCACCCCAATATTCTTTCCAGCTCAACTGATTTACTTTACATTCACCATACATATCACAACGATGTCTCAGTTATGTTGCAACCTTGTTAGCACAGTTTATCTTATGTTTCAATCATTTTCAATTTTGTGCGACGTCATGATCCTGCACATCATCGGGGATTCTGTTCTTACACCCCCGGTTATGTCGCCGACCGTGCGCTCTAACGTCGTCGCGTTAAAGGAAAGGGCCACTTCCTGAGTGTGCGACCGGCAAGGCATAGAGCCACCGAAAGATCGAGAGTGGTGCAACAGCTACGCACACACGTGTACATGTACTACGACATCCTGACACCCGACTACGACATCCAGAAAGTAAGAAAGCAAACACTTAGGTTTGCAGGAAGGGCAAACTCTTACGACTGGATGGAAACACGTATTCCGTCATAGGGTAGGAAACAGCCTGACGTATACTAGGTCGAATCTCTGAGGGATATGGATATCGGCGATGCAACTACCAGAGCTTGTTTGTATAGGCTTAAGCCCCAAACAGAACGTGAAAATTTTGAAATGTGGCGATGCACATGCCGAGTAAGTGAAAATGTTCTTTAAAACATGTTCCAAGAAACTTAGGCGTCTGTGCTTAATTCAAGCAGTGGTGTTCAAATTAGTCTCGGTATTAGCACATGCCTTCTTGTTTATGCACCTGGATGCAATGTATTTGTATATCCATTCAATTTCCCAGGCAAGGTGCCGTGATTACCCTAATAAAAGTTTTTTTTATGACCCGCAGTAATCTTTGATTGATTGATTGATTGATTGATTGATTCAATTTTTATTTCTCAACATTCATACAAGGCATGCGTGTGAAAACATCTGTGAGCCGTAGCCAGGGTTCTACTAAATAAGCGTTAGCTTCATTTCTTATTTGTTCAATGTTTCCGCCTGTCAAAAAATACAGTTGTGTAACTGACGAAAATGTGATTTCAGATATGTGTTTAATATCAGTGGTAATGTTAATGTGCAGTAGAAACAACGCTGGTACCAGCACTGAACCTTGAGGGATACTTCCTTTCGTAAGCAAGTTCTCCGACCTTACATTGTTGAAATTAATGCGCTGATGCCTCAGGTGAGGTAACTCTGAAAAAGTCTTTGGTGGAACCAGTAATTTGTTATCTGTTAAATTTACTTAGCAACATTCCGTGATTCAACAAATAAAAGGCTTTCGGCAAACGAACGACGATAGCTGGGGTATACAGCCTCCTTTCAAAGTTAGCAGTAATTCGAGTTTTAACTCTTACGAGGGCTCCTTTCATTGTTTTTCTTTTTTGTAAGCCATATCCAGATTGCAAGGTGTACTGAATTTGTTTATATGTGCTATAAGGAGCGTATAAATGTACAGGCGCGGCCATAAGTAAACGGAGCATGCTATTGCGTTCGAAGTGCAATCACGCTTTCTCCATTGGAAATGGAGAAGGTTTGTTTGTCTACAAAAAAAAAAAAACACCAACCTCCGCTACCAGCATGCGCGCACCACTGGTGGAAATTTCAATTAGGTGACGCGTGAAAAATATTCGAAGACAGTTGCGTGCTCCGTTTACTTTTGTCCGCGCCTGTATGTACATAATTTGTATAATATGCAATGACGCATTCTCAGTATCTTAACAGCTCGTCTCCCGAGGCGATCATTGTGTCATCGCGAGGAATTGTGTCATCGCTTCATTGTGTGATCGCATTGCGTCATCGCCAGGCTTTTATTCTAACCAGATGTTGCTAAAACTCGGCAAACCTAAACGTTGCCACTTTCATCTCCTCTTAGTTCATCGCACATTTTTGCGTTTTCTATGATTAATCTATTCTATCATTAAGCTTTTTGATTTGTATGGTTAAGCTTTATATATAAATAAACCTGCGTCATGATCTAGAAATGCAGCAACTGCTTCTTATTTGCATCTAAACTTCACGCACCCACTTAATTATAAATGTGTGCCTCCTCGATAGCTTAGTGTTAAGGCCCTCAGGTGCTGACCCAAAAAGACGTGGGTTTGATCGCGGCCGCGGAGGTCTAATTGGAGGCGAAGTTCTAGAGGTCAATGCATTGTGCGATGTCAATGCACATTAAAAACCCCAGGCGGAAGAAATTTCCAGAGCCCTTCACTACAACGTCCTTCATAGCATGAGTCGCTTTGGGACGTTGAACTCCGATAATTCATCTATTATCGTTAGAGAAATGACTAAGCATTTCAGTGATCTGTCCTCCACTTCTAGACAAAAAAGTTCCAACCATCCAGGCATTAGGACACCCTCCACAAGTTCAATATTTTATATCTGCATAACCAAGAATAGTTCACAATCACGCGGAGTGGTACATGCAGCTTTTGCTGCATGTAAAAACTGAAATCAATAATTCCGGTATAGCAGTGAATATAACTTCTTTATTTTAGGACGTGCTTCGTTATTAACTGGCATTTTAGGTATAAACAAAACACTTAAAATCGAGGCAGATTTACTGCATTATCTTTTTTTAGTAGAAAAGGGCATTGGTTCAATGGGCAGCGTTAGTTTTGAGCTGTGGCTAAGAAGAAAGGCGTGGCACAAGGGGAACGTACGCTATTTATGGGATGCGGGGCATGCATAATGGCAAGAGCGCTAAAATTATAAGGTTCCCCTTCCAGACACTGCAAAAATGTTGGCATCCGAAAATGCATCACCTTTACTGAATGGATCAACGCTGCTTGCCTTTTTGTGGAAGCTTTTTCGAGCAAAGGCAAGACAGAATACATTACCTTTGATCGCTGAACAAATGGGAATATCTGGCTTAGCGCACGCTGGGATGCCGCAGCCCTTTGTGCATTGATGAATGCTAATAACCCTAAGGAAAATCCCCTTTACTTCGTCCGAGGGCGCAAGGCATCAAAGCTGCTTAGGTGACGTCGACATGTTTGAAAAGAGAAAAACAGGTCCTTGCTTCTCAGCTGAGACCCTGAAAATGTGGCCGTTCACTTGAATGCTTTAAAGCTTGGCCTTTCTATCTTTATTTCAGGCTGCTGCTGAGATTGTTGACGCAGGGCTATCTTTGTTTTTCTTAAAGTGCCCAAGCTCCCACCCAGCAGTTATCCGGCGGGGTCAGTTCAGAGCTTCGACAACTTATTTGCAGCACTTGATCTTTTCATCGCATCCACGTGCTTTCTAAAATGCAAATTTTCGAGGAGGAGCATCATCAGACAGGCTTATTGGCTTCCAGGGGAAAGTATTTTAGCAACCTTTCTCTTTGAAAAGAAAAAAAAACACGAGTAGGGTCGTTCAGGGAAGAATTTTTGCCTTTCCTTCTAGGTCATTGTTTGCTTCCCTTGAGCCTGGAAAAATTTTTGCACCCACTCTATTGGGAGAATCTCTTTGAATATGAAGACCACGTTGATAAAAACATGCGCCGGGTGGGTGACTATGTGTACGCAATCGTGTAGATTTCATGTTAATCTCATGCTTTCGAATGACTGCTTTCGTGCGCCATGTGTTGGCACATCCGAAATTATGACTTCACTATTAAAAAATGCAACAGGTTGATTGAAAGGGCTATGAACGACCTCTGGTGTCCACTTGAGCGCACCACACTAAAGGTTTAGAGACTATGCAGACCGCAAGCGGGCGTTAGCAAGACGTGTACGCAACGGGGAGGCACACAACTGTATAAAACGCGCTTAAGCAGCGGTAAAAAATTAGGCGAATGTACCGGAGCTTCAGTTGCATTTAACATGTTTAGGCATCAGTAACGACGGTAACTCATAATTCCATGTCATTCGACAATATTATGACACATTTGGGAGCCCACTGCGCTGCTCCAGGTGCTGTTGCATCCAGTGTCACGGGGGGCCTAGTTAACTCAACAAGAACAGAAACGAAATTTTCAATAAGTGAGCAAATTACTCACTGGCATCCACACAAGCGCAGCCATGCGGATACGAAACAAAGATATACATTTCCACAAAAACTTCGTAGTAAAAGAAAAATTCGTCCTGGTCCAGGATTCGAACCCGGGACCACCGCTTCACCGGAGCAGTCGCCTGTCAACTGAGCTGGCATATGGTGGGGCGAGAGTGAATTTACCAATAACTCAAAGTGGGAACAATGTTGCTCAAATGCTTAGGGAGCACCAAAACCAGACTAAAACGAAATATGCATACCCAGGTGTGATGATTGCTGGCCAGAAATGCAGCTACTTGATGGTAGACATCAACAAACCGAATTTGCTTCAGTGTAGTTCACATAGACTTCCTCATTTTCGTACATCTACCACTCTGACTTCATCGCATCAGGAGAGAGTAAAAAAAAACCGAGGTGTCCTCATTAAAAAAGCTTGCCTCGGCCATCATACTACATAATGGCACGATCAGCTCAGGACCACGACAAAGCGATGACCGCAGGCTATATAGCTTATTGAATTAGGAGCTCATCATTGCCCATTATTTAAGTTCAACACGAAGCCAAATTATTTCTGCGGTCCTGCCACGTGTTCCGAAAGAAGACAACGTATTAGTAAAAGAAATCGTGAGCCCAACCTTGTAGAAACCAAAGATTGTGGCCACCGCATTCTTAGGCCAGCTGCAATTTCCCATCGAAAATTGATTGGTCATCATCGTCGTTATCGCAGTCCTCAAAGTTGCGCTGAAAGGCATTTCATGAATGCTGACAAAAAAGAATAGCTGAGGAGTTTACCCGGTACCAGGAAGATGGTCATTACTTACTTCACCCCTCCATCTTCGGAAAGCTGAACAAAAACAGTTTCCGGCACGTGGCGACGGTTCCCAAATAATTCAAAGCAGAATAAATTACACTGCGCTTTCATTGATCTCACGCTAAGCGTCTAGAGAACCAGCCGACTAAAGAAGAATTCACATGTGTTATACATAGGGAATACGCCGCGGAGGGCAAAGCACTGCGAATACGTATTCCGAGGAAAAGCTTGCTCATTAATAATGTTTCGATCCTGCGCGCTCGTTCACGGCTCACCTGAAAGATTGCACAAAACCTGTACTCGCTGAGCGCTTCCGGAGTGATCGCTAAGCTTTGGAGTTTTCGCATTTTGAGCTTGGTGTTTTGGTGAAAAACTTTTTTCCTGCGTCATACGAACTTTAAGGCAAGAGTTTTCCTCGTTACCGTGCTTGAAATCTTCCCGTTTTGGATACAACTCATTTGCTGCTCAGTCACTTCCGGGTACGAACTCCTCAAATCCGTCGCTGTCCGCGGAATCTGAGAGAAGAAGCAGTTTTACACCCCAGCTTTGCTTTTAGACAAAAATTACCGAATACACTTTGGAAATTCTGAAGTGCGCTTGGCGAAAACCTCTTCCATTCTGCCTCCCTTGCTTTCGCATCTGGTGACATGTTCGGTCGTCGCATGCGCATTCGCTCCTTGTTATTCTGGCTTTTGGGGTTGGGAGAATCCGGCGTCCGCTGCCGCTTCCCCGAACCGCTTGGGGCGGAATCACTGGGCCGCTTCGGAGCCATGCGTCTCACTCACGCGACTGCAACGAGACGTCTGGCGAAGAAGCAGCGGTGCAGCTGCTACCACCGACGCTCCGCGCTCGTTTTACCACTACTGCGTGACGTCACGGTCGCTATGCACAGCTGCGCCCCCCACCGGCGCACCGGTTGCGAAGGAGGGAAGGAGGTTGCGCCGCTGCGTGAACGAGAGGCCACAGTTGGCACGATTCCAGCGCACCTACGCACACCACGAGCATGGATGGACCTCGCAAGTATTAGCCATAAAAGGCTTTCGCCTTAATATTACTGTTTTCAGACAACCGGACTGAGCACACTGTGTGCTCTTGGTCTGTTGACCGCACTTAGTTTAGTAACCGGCCCGCCATCTTCACACACTGACTGTTTTTTCACTCTCTTCAGGGCTGCGGTAGCGCTGTTTGCTTTATACGGTGTTTTTCGCTATGGAGCAAAAAGCACATACTATTACTTAGGTCGACATTTTATTTACTGTAAAGAAACCACAAAAAAATTTACAACGGTACATGTGCCAGACTTATAGGATGGTAAGGTAGCCTTTTTGTTCAAGCTTATATGTTTTTTTTTATCTGTCAGTGTGTGTTTTTTAAGTCATGAAAAAAAAACATAATAAGCTAATATAATCTTCATCATCTTACGACCTACCTCCTTCTATCCCTTTGTCTGCTGACGGTAACCTATTACTGCTATTGCTTTCTTGGTTTTCTTTGATAATCGACAGTTCGGAATTGGGTCCCGTCCCTTTACCTAAAGTCTCAGTTTTAGACAGTTGCAGACGTCAGTAAGTATATAATCAAATATACTGAAATTTCTCTATCATCTCTTATATTTCAATAACTGCGTCCTCATTGTGGTGTCGTAGAAACTTAAACATTAGCTTGAGACTTTGATCGCAAAAAAAGTTATGGGGCGCAATATTGCGTGGCCATTTTTTAGGAACATATTTATTTTACAAGATTACTTAGTTTACCCACGACTTTTTGTGATGTAGTGCTGAAAGAAAAGGCTTTTTAGAGTTAATATTTCATATAACTGCTTATACCAATGTTTTTGTATGCCAGGAATGTACGGTTATATAAAAAATATTGTAAGTTTTTTCCTCCTGCACTTTCATTTTTCGCTTTCTTACTACGCTACTAATGGATACGAACAACATCAGACTCAAAAAACATCAGATACAAGCACTGCGTAAGCTATGAACTGATTTCATTGTGCGGGAAGTTAGTTTTTCTATTTTGTTACTTTTCTCAACAGTTAATATAAAAAGACTTTCCCACGCAGCACAATCAGTTGATAGCTCGGATATTGTCTCTATACGTGTTTTTTGCGTCCATTGCTGTGTGTACCGATCTGTAGAGCACTTGAAGATAAACATAAAGTTAAGCATCAAAAACAACTTGGAGCATTTGCAGCATTACTCTTTCATTTCCCATCATATAAACTCATGTAGCACATACACGGTAGTCTCCGCTACAATAATCCGCTGCGCTACTACGGTAGTATCCGCTATAATGATCCACTGGGCTTTCGCAGGTTACAGCTGGGCATTTTTTTTTTATTTTACTCTGCAAAAAATACGTTTCATGTGGCTGGGTCTGTTATTTCGTCGCCAACTGCTAAATTCGCCTCTAATAAACAAACCATAAAAAGCGCCTGCATAACTTCGTTAGGGACCAATAAAATACAAGATATGATGCTGCGGTGGTCCATAAGGCGCAAGCATGGGAGAGATCTTCAACTGTAGCAACACCACCAGAAGTGTCGATGTCCGGTACTTAAATTATTGAAAAAAATGTTCTGCGAGAAACGAATACAGAAAAAAATATTATAGCACGTTACCCCAGTCCAAATGACCGCACTTTGTCAAAATATGTTTCTTGCCTTGACCGCATACTCATATTTTCTCAACTGCTTCAGACGGCTGCTTGTACGCTATGAAATTCACTGCAGTAGCCCTACGTCTGAAGTAATTGAAGGCGCCATCAGTAGTTCCTCGTCGTCACTCCGTCGTATCGGGTTAGCTTTTGCGTACACGAGTGTCCACTCGTACATGCTTGCCTGCAGCTCCACCATGCACTGAACTACAGAGAATAGTTTTCTGCGATCAGTTCGGGCCTGTACATTACTCAGCTTTCTCCATTGATCGCTAGTAAAAGAATTATTCTATCGCTGGCAAAAGACTCTAGGACGCATAACCGGGAACCAAAGCCGACAGCTTCGTTATCATGCTTTCGATCTGAGACAAAATTGTTTATGTGACAGTCGAATTCACGGGCTGGATTGTGGGACAGTGAAACTAGATATTTATTAGGAGGTGTTTTCCCACGTTCAGTACGCGTTTGCAATAGGGCCATTCGTCGTGTACCGCGCAAAGTCGTGAGACCTCACTGCCAGCATTGAAGCCTAGCCCTTCAGAAGACTCCTCTGCAAATTTTTGAAAGATCCTCATTATATAACAAAAAAAATGTGAATACAACAATGTAGCTGCTCTTTCATTATGTGCAGCTAAGAATTACGAGGTCTGCATCGTGATGTCGTGCTTCTTAGACAGCACAAGCTGCCGAGAAATTACTGCTGCTATTTCTGAGCTATTCGCGTGGTCAGATTAGCGTAACAATGCGCTATCGTCCACACTTTCACAGATAAAATTCAAACAGCACCAATTGCAAAAAAAATTAACTAGAAAAGTCGGCAGAGACACTTCGACTGCTTACGTGTGAGAAGGCGTAAGCCCGCCCGCTCACTTTGTGGACGCAATATACCTCTCATCACAGCCGTGATTGGCCAGTGTTCTCTAAAATATCAAATCTAAAGCCAGCCAAGACGACTTCCAGTGCGACGTTACCCTTCTTGTAGCTTTCTGAGCAAAATATTTTCGCATTTGAAAGTTCCAGCTGCGTCAAGACACCACAAAAGCTCTCTGCCGTTTGTGGGCTGTGATCGAAACAAAAAGCACTTTTCGACTTTCGCTCAAGTGACACCGAAAGAAACACGCTGCGCATAGATTCTAGAAGAACGAAAGAATCACTATGGCCAATTATGATCTCTTAGCTCCAGCCACCCTTGAAGAGCGAACTAATTGCACACCATGGCCTCCTTAATACGCGTCACCGGATGAAAGGTATTACTTCTTTCATCCGCAAACCGACCGCATCGAAGGGATCTTGTGGTACCCGATGCCTTGGGGAACGCATATGCTGGCTTGTGCTGAGCGAACGATACTATGAGGCTGTCACCTCTGGGCAGCGGTCGCCAAAAAAGAGTCACATGGCCAATGCGATGCCGAGAAAAGAAAGGTCGCACGCCCTCTAATAGCAAAGGCGACACGAGGGCCTCTAGTGGCAATATGTTTTGCTTTCGAGTACTTCTCCCGCCCCCGTTGTGCTTGATTTTTGTTTTTGTACGCACTCTTTTTGTTCTCCATTTTCTTTCACGGAGAACTGCTTGTCCCTACTGAAGGTGCTCCCTTATATCAGGCCGTGTGGCTGCTACTGGCCCTTGACAAAGCCCATATGAGTGAGGCGAAGGCTTGCAATAAATCAGGGGAGGACCATGGCGTAAAATCGGTACGGAGAGAAGATTTGTGTGTGGTGGCTGCGTAGCGCATTTATATCCCGCCAAGTCGAAAAAAGGGCGTATCAAACAACCCTGGAGCGAAACAGCCGGAAGAAAACATTTTAGAAAGAGAGAAACAATACAGCATGCACTGCGAATGACTTCAAAGAAAAGAAATCTAGAAATGACCGTTTGTTTCGCATAAATTTTATTTCATCACGAACAAATAGAACACTTCCTATAATTGACAGGGTGGAATCATCATGCACGCTCAAGCAACGCAGATTTAGGAGCGAAAAAGAATTTAGCCTAGAAACCATTCTCGGGAACAACCCAGAAAAACGAAAAAAAAGTATGTGTAAAATGTCAATCGAAACATTGTTTTTTCCGGAGCTTTCTATGGAATGAGCACACTGACAACAAAAGTGAACCACGGCTTCTTACCGAGAAACAAGCCTCACTCCGGAATGAAGGTCATCGCCTCGTATTAAATTGCTAAAAAAATGTCAGCCCGTCCGTGTGGCCTGAAGAGTACGCCATGCAGATTCATGTTGTAATGGTGAACACGGCACATATGACATAGGAGTGAAACTTTTCATGCAGCTGGTGAAAGGAGGAGGTGATGCGCGAATACCATCGCTATCAGTTAGTATCTTGTGCTCACTTTGAAACAGGATGATAAATCTTCGATAAGCGAAAGCTGACGCAATGAGAAATGTTTTTTCATAGCTTTTCATCTTTCCTTGTGTACTTTATCATGTAGGAAAAGTTCTAATTGATTTCAAAATACGTGACGGCTGCCATCGTAAGCTATGCAGACATACACACCAAAGAGCATTTTAATCTTACTCATGACGTTCAAACTTGCCCCCAACAAAGAAATTCCTACCGAAGGTCGTGTTCTCTCTGTCTCTTTATCTGTTTTGATATGTTTGATAATAAAGTTTTCTATGTGTATTAACATCGCTTCAGTCAAGTAGCAAGGTAACACCACGATCTCATGGTGCACGTTTTTCATCCAAGAACAATATCCTCGTAAAACGATATGTTCGCGGTGTCCTCACTTATAACATGCGCTTTTTGGTTACACATGCCTAGAATTGAAGGCTTTGATTGTTATCGGTATTAAATTACGTCATTTGTTTTCAGAGTGCGTGGACCATAATACGAGCATTGCGGGAGGTCATCTTGCACCTATTATCGCATTATGGCGGAGTGCAGAGGAAGGAGAGCCGCAGAAATTCTCATTTTAGTTAAAGTAATACCAATGGATTGAAGAGAAGGTCAGTTATAGTTCCATTGATAACCACAGTGTCTCGCATAATTCCTATTTTGAGTATTTAAGCTTGTCCTGTGTACTCCTGTGAATATGATCGTGCGAAAAAGTATAAAATGCTGAAATATGTGATACAATGCAGCACAGAAGAACTTTTTCATTCGCTTTGAAAAAAGAAAGGTAATGTTCTGTTATTGAGTAGCTCTGAAAAAAGTTGGACATCGTTGTGTGCTTACCAAAGTCATGACTATTTTCCAAAATATTCGCACAGTGGTGACTGGCGTACATCGCTGCTTCAAGAGAAAACAAATTACTTTAAATCGACAATAATGCGCGTACGTATAGTTTATTAAGAGCACAAAAAATTGACTACGTGTTATTGGTCCAGGATACGATATCTTCGTTCATTTTTAAAAATGTATATTTTTTATTTGCTATTTCTGAAAAATTTATTTGTAGCATTCATTATGCATGCACTCTCTTGTTTCATTGATTGAGAAAGAAAAGAAAATGTCGAATATTTTGCCGATGAAACTAGCAACTCTTGGACAACGTGCAATATACAAGCCCAGCCAAAGCAACATTCAAAAGTACCACTGCAGCTGTGGTTCTTTCTAAAAAGTCCATTGTAGGGCGCTCTGCCTTACACCATACTTGAGCATTTTCTGCACCTGTTTTCATATTTTCCTCTCAGAGAGAGCGCTGTCGAGTAGTCCCCGCCCAGACCCTTACTTTCGTCCTAACGAGGGTTTCACTTGGTGTGACCTTCTGATCATAAATTCCAGTACTAGTCATGAAACCAACTGCGATTAGTGTGCTTATGCAAGGAGTGTAAAACTACTGCATGCTTTAGTTCACACATATTTTCGAAAAGATAAACACGAAATAAAGACGTAAACGCCTAAACTAAATTTCCAAATTCAGCTCCAGGCGTGAGTCTACCGTAAGTTTCTACAGAGCCCCCTTGTTGGACATAACCACCAATAAAAAAACAAAGGCTTGGATTTTTACTGGAGGTGTAAGAGCTCGTGTGCCCTATATCTTGAAAAACCCTTAACCAACCGCGCAGCACACGAGTCCCTATACTTTAGATGCCTCTGAGAACTTCTCTTTCTCATTTTCTAAATTTAACTTGGGCTTCAAAAGTTCCAACTCAGCTTCTAAAAGACCTACTGACGCCGTTACGCGTATTATTTGGAACAATAAGGGCACTTCTCACATGTAACAGAAGAACTTTGTGGACGACGTGTGTTCCCTTCTGGCCATTCTAATCACCTTAGAACTTTATGCGGTCTCAGAAAATGCCCCATTCTTTCTGCAGTCAGCTGTTCTGTGGACATCGCAGCATCCGCTATGTACTCTCTTGCTTTTGTGACCAAGCTTAGAGTATGAGAACGTATCCTTACTCGTTCGTAGACCCGTTTCCTGGCAGCGAGTTCCAGGCTTTTTTGTTCAATCTCATGTTATTCAAACAAACTTAGAATACCTCAAAAACAACATACGGTTTTTCTGTAAAAACGGTAACCTGAGGATGCACTTTCACTTTGTTCTCCCTAGTTGCCAACTTTACGCGCACTATTGGCAGGCCGTCTGCCCATAGTTTGAATGTAACCAGCCACTGTTGGACTGCATTGGTTCAAAAAAATTTTCTTTTATTTTACTTCTTTTTAATTCTTTCTCTTTGTCAAAGCTCTTCCTTGCAGAGTGACATTAGAACGCAGATAATTTTTTTAAACGACTTCCTCGTGCGGGGTAAGAAGTTATCTGCAGCCTTCTGACGGCGCCGTCCTTGTCTTGGAGCGGACCATAAGGGGAAGCATCGTAACAGGGGAAGCCGGCTGGTAATCTCTCACGGGAAAATACGCACAGCGTAGAAGGTAGACGAAATATCAGTAGGCTTTGGTTTAATTTTTAAAATAAGTATCAAACAAGATGCATGAATTTCTGGGTCACAAACAGGAGGGAGGAAGTAAAAATAGTATGTCTAAATGGGCTCAAACAATTAAAAGCGAGAATCGTGTGGGCAGTAGCACAAGCAGAAGTACGTAGTACCTTTAGGACGAAAGCCATCACCTCGCTGACATTCTGCCAACTCCGTCCCACGCTAGCTGCTGCAGCCTATCAACGTAAAGTTTCCATTCCCATCCGCGCACCTAGCTTTATGTCGCCTCCGGCTTCGTTTTCCTCTTCTTCGAATCCACTCAATCACTTTGCGGGACCCTCGGTTTTCCTCCCAACGCATGTGCCACCTTGCACATGGCCCTTTCATGTTCTTGACTTGAGCTAGCTCATCATTAAATCATGCTCTTTCCACGACAGTCCTACTCTCTTTCTGTTTTTTGACGTTACAAATATGATTTCCTTCGGAAGATAGCTGCGCTTCTGTTCAATAAAATTATAAGCCTTTTCCTTTACTTCCAAGTTGCTCCAAACCTTTAGTAGATTACTGGCAAGTTGCAGCTATTATGTACTTTCCCCTTAAGGAATACTACTCGAGTCCTAGCAGGATGTAACTTTATGGGTTTTCCTCTTAAAGAATACTGGTGAAGTGCTATTTATGACCAGAAAGCAGCTGCGAAATAGACTCTACTCCATTATTTTAAGGCGTAAACCTTTCTTGGCTCATGAGTGGCATGGACGGAAGTTGTAGACAGAAGCTGTCCGCAAAAGTGACCACTCGAACTGTCAATCATAAGAATAGAAAATTGGAGTCCAGGTGGGAATCGAACGCGGACCACCGGCGTTCGAGACGGACAATGCCACTACGCCCTTATTTTTTCATAAACATGGTATTTATTAGAATGAATCAATGTTCTATGGGCATTAACGTTTAAAGCTGAATAAAGACGCGTCTAGTGAATGCACGGTCCTTAAAAAACATCTTTGATATATGTATTAAGGCCTACTTGAGTAATTATGAGCATGTTAATTACAGATGTCCCAATCAAGCAAGTACCTAATACCCTCCAAGCTCGGCGTGCAGTCGTAGCGCCATCATGCGGCACCCACTAAATACCCCCTCGCAATGTACGGCCCTGGCCCAGCAGATGGTGCAGGTGGCGGACCGCGCACAGCTTTCGCATTTACGCGCGTAAGGAGACTTAAATGCACCCCACAATTTTTTTCTTCCAGCTGTTCGCCTCTCATATTCGATATCTGCATGGAAATCTGTTTAGACAGATGCCTTCCCTTACTAGTTTTACTACCTCACCGCCCATTACAAACTGCTGGACCCTTCTCGTACTCTGCAACGTTACTTTAGGTGCTAGATGTCAACACCTAATATTGTTGTTTTGTTTTGCTTTAGCAGGGATAATGCCAAGAATGCCGTTCAGATTAGCTCTGGTTGCTCCACATAGAAGAAACCCTCCCGATGAGCACGCGGCGTTCAACATCCAATTAACTTTACTACATGCTCTTCTCTCGTTAATTCTTCGCCCGCATTTTCCAAGCTGTAGTATCCGAGTGGGCACTAGCAGCGCCTAATGCTCCTGAGGAAATAAATTTCGATTCGTGTTCCTCGCGTATGAATGCAAGGCGAGCAATAATCTTCTTACTAAGTAGAGGTTATTAAGATATGACCTGGATTCTCGAAAGAGGCCTACCCAACAATCTTCTTGAGCACAGAAGCAGTAAAGCGGATTGGCTCGTTAAGCATGGAAATTATTGTCCTCAGTTTCCGGAACATCAATATCAAAGGAAGAGCGCCGAGGAGAACAAATGAACTGATCGCAAGGCAAATCTTTCGAATCTTCTCAAAACAGTCTGCGGAAACTTCGAGGCTTTCGCTCACTAGTTATAGCACTCGACAGCTAAAAAAAGTTTACTTTTTGAACATTCAGACCCAGCTAAGGTAATTTCTTACTTTTTTGGATTATGAAACACGCCCTGTTTTCTTGTCACGGAAATAAGAGGCCCTTTCTGAAGTGTGCTAACAAAAAGAATCTAGATTGGAAACATGAGAAAGGCGGGTCCATTGTTAATTTGCTTCGGTGTCGTCCAACGCAAAGTGGGCTCCACAAACTGAAACTTCTTTGTTTCTTCGCAGGGCTTTCTGAGAGCGTTACACTGAGAGAGAGAGAAAGAGAGAGAGGGAAAGAGGGAGGGAGTTTGAGTTCTATTCCTATCCCTCATTGGCCAACGCCGCTTTTGAAAGAAATTAGGGACATGAACTGGTATAACGTGCTTTTCGGTTTTTTTTTCTTTTTGAGGGTGCAATCTATCTTCATTTTCCCGGCATCATAATCAGTGTAAGCCTTCGCTCTACAACGGTTTGAACTGAACGCCACTTTCGAAATTTTTATCTTAATGATTTCGACTCCAAGCTACCTATACAGCACAGAAAGCTCTAGGCCCACCTCTCACTATTGTATGCGCTTCGCTCTTCGGCAGAATGAAACTTGGCCGTTTTCCTCTCTGAGACGACAGCGCTCGTCCCGCTCCCGCAATTCGACTGTTCGTATTTTAACGCTCCTATATTTTTATTAAACATTTTAACAATTAGCACAGGAATTCAAAAGACTGCTTTCAGGCTATAGCAGTGACCTTTGCTCAGCATGGTGACCGCTTTGCTATCCTCGCTAAGAAAGATTTGTATGAACACGCTCTAGCCGAAGATCAATATTTCAGCAGCGTTTGTTGACATTTTCGTTGAGCTGAAATGCGAAAAGCAGA
The DNA here is from genome assembly GCF_055824585.1 of Amblyomma mixtum. NCBI lineage: Eukaryota > Metazoa > Arthropoda > Arachnida > Ixodida > Ixodidae > Amblyomma > Amblyomma mixtum. The sequence goes on along the minus strand of NC_143020.1, from coordinate 81,120,093 downwards.
AGCAAAAGAAGATTTGCGATAACGTAGAGGATGTAATGGCGATATTATACAATAACTAAATAAAGTTACCTTGGTTACCGCCATTCGTAGGTTTAAAATTCTTGCTTAGTTCCTGTCGCATCGAAAGTGAAGCCTCAAAAAAGATCAGACTTTGCGAAGCCGACAAACAAAAAATGAGTTCAAATAAAAGTTTTTAACTAAACACCCAGTAAGTTTTTACAATAAGAATCTTGTAAGCGTCCATGGTTTGGAAACTTGTACGTATAAGCATGTCATAGGCCCTCCGGGATTGAAGGGCAGAGAAACCTTATGCCTTATAAAGTGTGGCCTTTAGGTATTCCTTTCCTTGACTAGTTCTTTTCTACGGTTGCAACCGAGAATCCGCCACAAGGATGTCAAGATACGCACGTCTAGATCTTCTTCAACGTTTTCTACCTAAAACTTGTTCCTTCGTTGAACATTCACTCACTCTTGAACAAAAAGAGGTAACTGAAGTGTCTGCTTTATGTCTACTTTTCACCGGTCCTGGTTTTCCAACCAACATGCTTTTTGAATCACGGAATTTTTGAGAGGCTGATGTTCAGGAAAGTTTTTGGAATGATTATCACATTTTTAATGCTAATTGAAAACTTTACAAAAACAAAAATAATAAAAACAGGTGACGACAAAGTCTCCAAGGCTTTATTTTTTACCGCACATCCTTCTAGGCTTAAAAAAACGGCCATGTTTCAAAAAGACTTATTTCTTCAGAACAATATTTTGTTTCGTTCTATGTCATTGGTGTCTGCCTCCTGTGACGTCATGACTGACAGCGGAAGAAGCAGTGTAATTCGCCGGCTGTCTTGTCGAAGGCGGAGCCGACGGATGGCAAATGCGCGCGAAAGACTGAGAAAATAAACAACTATGATCCGCGCTCTCTTCACTAGCAAAGTCACCCTAAGGAAACATGCCCTAAGATTGATTCATAATTAGTTTCCCCTTATTTTCTTTTGTACTTTAGTTTCGAGTTCCCTCCTCACTGCTCAACGCGGCGTTTCGCGCCGCAAGTAACGGCGGAAATAACATAACGCCGGAGAATCAGCCCAGCTTTTAGAAAATTCTTGCGCGTCTCCTCCATAAACAAACCAGGGAACGAGAGACTGTATGCGCGGCTGTGCTACCGCGATATCGTCCCACCTCTATTGTAACTCCCGAAGGGGAGTCGATTTTTAATCCTTGTACTGTTTTCTCCAAGACTTAGTCGTCCTAAAATAGGAGGATTGAAAAACAATGCCTCCACACAAAACATCAAGCTCGACCAGAGAAATACTGATAGAGATATGCTTACTTAGAGGTTCCGTTTTAAATTACATGCAAGGGAAGCAAGCAATATCGACTTAAATAGCAGCACTCTCGAATACATCACCGGCGCACGAAAAAGACGGGCGCTTAATGTATGTTGAGTGGCGCTATACTTAGCTTCAAGAGAAGTTCAAGTTTTTGGAGGCTCTGAGCCGTTCAGAAACATGTGTTTTTTGAAGCATGCGAAGAAATTAATAATTAAATTCAGATATGCATGGCCACGAGACTTTAATCTGCGTCGCATGTTTTTACTAAGAATCAAAAAAGTTCTTGTTTCCCATCATTCCTTTGTGTCATTCTCCACGGTTTTCTTTTTTTTTTTAGGTAAACTTTCGCAGGTCAAGGAGAGATTCTGCGTTCACGAGACTTTAGAAGGGTAATTGTGGTTGGGTAGAAACGTAGACAGATGTCAGCTGGCCAGCCGAGAACACTCTAGCGGTCCTAACAAGTCTAAGCGGCCAAAGTTTTAAAACAAGTGCGGCTTTTTTTGAACAGCACTTGCGGTAGAGCGAAGTTGTATGCGCACACAAGCACAACTGCCATAGGCTCAGCCCCCTTAACGCAGCTGTTACGCTACAATTTTGCTTTAACTGTTCCGCAGTATATAGATGAAGTGCTCTAGACAAGTCCGCTGACCGCAGCACTGGCTCGAATGTACGATTCCAGCGGCGAAAAAAAGACACGCACGAAGGTAGAAGAAAGAGGACGAACGCCGGTACTAGAAAGTATGTCATTAGGAGTAGAAAGCTGGGCTAGTTGGTTGCTAGTACAATTGTGAGACAATCCAGCGGCGAAAAACACACATTGTACTGGCAACCAACTAGTCCAGCTTCCTACGTTTATTCACATACTGTCTTTTTTTTTCGCCGCTGGAATGTCTCACAATTGTACTACGAATCAACAAGCCCAGGTTTCTACGCTTAATGGCATACTTTACAGTACCAGTGTTAGTGCTGTCTATGTCTTTTTTCGCAGCTAGAATCTCACACCAGTACTAGCAAGCAACTAGCCCAGCTTCTACGCTTAAAAGAATATACACACCGTCTTTGTCAAAAGTGAGCAAAGAATTAGGTTTGTGTCTTATTTGGGCTGCGGACCAGTTATGGCACTTCTTATAGTTTACAGCTTTCCAATGTAAATACAATTCTAGTCCTCACCTTTCGAGACCTTTTGCCTTTTGCCTTTAGTAGTGCCGTGAGGGCCCTAGTATACTGTTCAGAGGCAAACTCCGTTTCCTGACTCTCTTTCGTGGAACGGGACATTTTTTAATGACATTCATAAGGTTCATTCGTACTCTGGCCGGAAACATCATCGTACTTCATTGTTGTGAGGTTACCACTCACGTTTTCTCTCTTTCTATCTCCGCTAAGATATATCACCCTGCAGTAGATGCTTCGATATATGATCTCGCCGAATATGCATTTTCCCGTGAAGTTTCAAACTCTCCGACCCTTTCTGTTTTCCACGGAGGCTTAGTGCGTACTCAGCAGCGGGATAGTATGAACCTACTTCTTCGTGCTGTAATGAGGTGGCTCGATGCAAGGCCATCAACTACCCTGTCTTTGAATTTTTGCAATTGCACTGATCCATCCTATTTCAAAGGGTTCATATTTTTCAAAATATTGCAATGAATAGCAGTCTTCCTTGGTTTCGTGAGTAGGGCAAAAAATAACAGTGCACAATGAGCCACAATGATGGATCTGGGTTCAGTTTCATTGTTCAAAGAGAATTGTTAAACATCAAAGCTTGTCTTTTTGTTTTGTTTCAAGTAAAAGAAGGCCTCCAAGGGCCGCCTTGCTATAAAGCCCTTCTCATGGTTGGTTCTTTCTTCGGTTGCAGGTGCCCTGGTATTGTACGAGCTCATCGGTACTAGTGGTCTTGATGCCCTATGGAGCTTGAGAAGGTCCTCGCACAGCTTCGCAGGTTGGCATTTGTAACTCCTGCTTCAAATACCGCCTCACATGTTACCGAATAATTTTCAGAAGTACTACTTTATAAGAATTTCGCAATTCACTGTTTACTTTTTTAAATGTCAAAGTTTTCAGTTGTCCTTATATCTTCAATTATTCGATTTCAAGTACTGAATTATTTTATATTCGAAAAAAGTGTTACAACCAGAGGTATGCCTCGGGAACATGAACTTGATGAAAAACACTTCCTTCGCAATAGAAGGGCATTCGTTGTTCTGGGGAAAAGGCGCGCGATAAACGATGTCCGAACACGCAAATCTATGAAGCCTGTAATTGACTGCCTTCATGTTCTGCCTTTCTCCTTTTTCGCGATGGCACAAGTGAATCAGTGATTCGCCAAGGGCGGAAATGGCTGACGAGGATCGAGGCGCAGGCCGAAATAAAATCGACACTACTCAGGCCGCAGAGGAACGCGGTGAGATGTATATTTAATAAACACAAGTTGACAGACTCACCAACAGAACTACTCAAACACGCAGGACTACTAACCCTTCAAAACAGAGCAAAACTAGCGCGTCTTAAAACCATGTACCAACTCGTACACAATCAATTAAAAGTCGACACTTCAAGATACATATCAAAATCACAAACGCGACAAACACGTAATAAACACATACACACTCTAAACGAGTTTTCATTCCGTACTGACACTTTCAAATATTCATAATGCCCTCGTGCTATACGCGAATGGAACACCTTGAAAAAATCCATTGTTAGTAATCCATCATTAAATTCCTTTAGCACACGTGTGGAAAATCAACTACTTTTATCGTAGTATTTATTGAGTTCATATATGTCATTGCGAAGTTATTCCTTCCGTTTGTGTTTTCACTTGTGGTATTATTGCCCGCCAAAATCATGTCACATGGTCCTCATTCTGCTTTATTTGTTATACGTATCTTCTAATGTATAATCTCGTGTCATATTTTTATGTACTTCGATTAATTACCATTGCTATTTTTTTGTGTGTGCCTTTGTAGTTTTGAATGCCCTCCCTGTTACGATCCCTGATGGGATTGACAGAATTGAATAAATAAATAAATAAATAAATAAATAAATAAATAAATAAATAAATAAATAAATAAATAAATAAATAAATAAATAAATAAATAAATAAATAAATAAATAAATAAATAAATAAATAAATAAATAAATAAATAAATAAATAAATAAATAAATAAATAAATAAATAAATAAATAAATAAATAAATAAATAAATAAATAAATAAATAAATAAATAAATAAATAAATAAATAAAGTAGCTACAGTTTCAGGGTCCGCTGTTTTTCAGGGTCGGCTGCTAGGCGAGTTCTGCTTGCAATAAGTTATCAGAGCCACAGCAACGCGCAATGCCTATCGTGTCGCACCACAAACCGGATAAAACCAATCCGCAGTGATAGGTAAGACAGCCTTGAGAAACACAGGCTGCTAACGTCCTTTTTTGAGGCACCTTTGCCACGTCCAGTTTCAAATCCAAGAGGTTTCATCCATTACTTGGCTTTCTACCTATACTTTGTGTTCTTTCAGTTACTAGAAAGCTTTTACGTACATCGCCTTTTCTGAAATGCGATAAAACGCAGTTCCCTGATGTGACGCCATTAACCCAATAAAATTGCTGCTACCTATTAGACAAGGCCGCCTTCAGAAACTAAAGCTTCAGGTCTCCGTAGGACCTCTAAGAGCAATTTTAGTGTAGTCCAGCTTTTTTTTTTCTTCGATGTGTCTGCCATTATGTACTGTTCTATTTTCAATTATGTTCTTTCGAAGTTCGCTATCAGATAACTTTTTCCTTTGACAGAAATTTTAAGACCCTTGCAGTCTACACATTTCACTGATCTGCTTTCGTCGGTTTAAGTAACGTGTCGGACACAGCAAGCTGGGGCTGGTCGATGATTTCAGAAGAAAGCAAAGAGCACAGTCCTCTGAAGGGAATTAAAGTCGCCCGTGTCCCTCTCGTTACTGGTTTATCACCGCTTCGCACCGACCTTTCCTACTGTTATCCTATTTTAGTCTCTAGACTTTTTCTCTCCCTCTGTCTCTACCAGAATGAATGTCCCCGCAGTGGTGACTAAATGGTTACTTTTGTCGACTGACTTCGTAGTGATCGTACTTGGAATTCCCCTGAGGCGAAATGCGAAAGATTCCCGTGCGCACTGTGATGTCGGTCGAGGGAAAAGAGCACCAGGCGGCCAAAAAAAATACTTAGTCCTACACTAAAGCGACACTTTCTCGCTTTCTTTTTTGTCACCGCGCTTCATCGGTAAACTCACTGATGTTTACTGCACCGTTCTATTTTTCGCAACTAATTATTATTTTCTTATACTGACTAACATCAGTGTTATTAAACACAATGTCAAACACCCCAAAATTATTACTCTTTAAATGTTTCAAGCGATATAAATGGTGGAGGAGTAGTTATGCTGTCGACTTTATGTTCGAAAAGATACTAGAGGTGCTTGTAATAGTTAGGAGCCATGTATTTAAACACGATTTCCAAGTCGAAAAAAACACAGTCTCGAATTTCAGTTGTTTTTGTGGTTGGTAGTAGTAAATGAAATTGCTTTACCATTAGGTATATCCTTAGAAAAAATTTTTCAGTTCCTCTCACAGACAGTAAGGCACCTTTATTGAGAAAACCCGTTAGCCACAGAAATTACACAACCGGTCCTACATTGAAAATCGAATCTCTGAGCAAATGACAATAAGGTGACCACTAATTAAATTCTTTAACGCCGACAAGGACTGTTAGGCATTCACATTCCTTTGTATATTTGAGCTTGATCGAATACGCAGCAAAATGCTTTTCTTCCCTGATCTTAAGCAATCAATATTTTTAGCAGCCTTTCCGTGACTGAACGCCTGCGCCTATGTCAGCAGTAAGGGTGGAGAGGGGGGGGGGGGGTGGAGAGAGACAGGAAAGATGGAATGGTGAAGCCGTATTTGACAAGTCACTTACATTTTGAAAATTGTGTGTAAGTTTGAATGGGCCAGCAAATAAGATTGGGGCGTATTTGGTTTGGTTTTATGAAATTTACGTAAAGAAGCCACTCAGGTTTCGAGGCACGCCGTTACAGGGCTCCGGATAATTTCATGCACCTGGAATTCTTTAGGGTGCACCGACATCGCATATTAGGTGGGCCTCTAACATTTCGCCTCCACCGAATGGTGACTGCCGTGAACGGGATCGAACGCATAACGTTCGTGCAACGTGCAATGTTAGTGCACGTTGAACGGCTCCACGCGTTCAAAATTATCGGATGTTTGATATGCACTCGTATAAAAACATTGTCTTGGCTTGCACAAAATGGCGAGGAAGCAGTAAATTCTTCAAAGTCAGGTGGAGTGATTAGATCAGGATGTTAGCTCGCAATGAGTATTTCCCATTAGCCGTAGAGTTTAGAACTGTGGGTGAGGCATTTGGGATCTTACGGACGTCACCTATTCGATGAGGAATACAATAATACTAAAAGAGGGAAATTAATCTGCACCATTGCTTCCTTGCTCAATCTAATACAAGAGCACTTGTACTCTGATAAATCAGGATACATTTGAAGCTATATGAGATCTGCAATGTAATTTTTCTCATGTCTTCTGGTTTCCCGAAACGGTACATCGGCATTGGCGCCGTAGATACTTTTCAGTATTTTGACGCACCTGCCTGCCGGCCTTTGCGTGACGTCCTTATCATATGGAAGGTCTTACCGTAGTGTTAACTACAATGAAGAACACAGCAGTGGAGAAATCCTATAAAGACGGCCCGCAAAACTTAGATATTGTGTCATGGCCTTCTGTGCTTTTCCATATAGTCCTTTCAAGTTGCTATATTTACAGCGGATAACAACAACGAGAAAACTGCTTCAAACGTTTCAGGTTTTATTTTTTCGTTATGTTCCAAGCGACTCTCGAAAAAGGAACTGAAGGGGATATTTGATCTGAATAACAAAAACCATTGCGGTCAAGGTAATGCAAGCCTGATGTTAATGATGCAGGCCCTGTATGACTCTAACTGCGTTTTTGTCGAAATTTCGGCAGTTTTTATCGAATCGAGGTAAAATATTTCAACACTTTAAAATTCTATGGCCTGAACTAATATGACCGGTAAATGTATCGCAATCGATTCATCACTATCCTCCACACGAACTTCAGAGGGCCCTGTTTTAAATTGCCTTAAATGGGCTCTGAACGAGATTCCAAGTAATGTTGCTGTATTCCCCAGATGTTGAATAACGCCGCTTCAATTTTATTGTTTTATTAAAGATTGTTTAATGCGCTTTGCACAAGCTGAGTTGTTTGCACCCATAATTTGAATTTCAGCGTCTGCGCAAATTTGCCTCTCCTCTCTTCATTTTTTTTTTTGCACGCTGAAAGGTAGGCGCATTTCCCCTGGTCCGGCCGCCGACGCGCGCAGGGATTTCCCGGGGGGTGGAGCTTACTGACCAGCCGCATCGATGCGGCTGATTGGCCGCGGCCATGCTAGCCTCCTCATGTCTGAAACTATCTAACCGAAGGCCATCTCTTAACCAGCATACCCAGGAGCATGAGGCAAAGCAGGGTGCGATCATGAAATATTAGCTGGAAAGGGCTGTCCGACTTGCCCGCATGATTGCGTTCTTTCTGCTGCGTGTAGAATTGTATCATTTGGCTCAGGTGTTCACGCAGAGAATATGGTAATGAGCTAGTTAATGGGCTCTCCTCAGAAGGTGTTTCAGATGGCCAAAGGACACCTCAAAATCCCGGATAGGACTTGAGATAAATATCGCAGTAGGCAGTGGCACGTTTTTTTCCGCACCCGCCATTTTCCTCCTAACTTGAGCAAATGGAAATCTAAACCATGAGATTTAACATCCCCAAGCGACATATGGGCTATGATGGACACCGTAGGGATAGAATCCGGGTTAATTTAGGCCCCCTGTCTTTCTTAAGCGCGCCGACATCGCACAGCACACGAGCGTTTTTCGTTTTTGTCTCCATCGAAAGGGCACCGCACCCGCGACCTTTGAATCAGCAGCCGAAACCACTGAGCCACCGTGGCGGGTTTGCTCAAGCAAGGAATGCGTCAGTAACCATTGCATTAACTCCAGCGCGATGGTACCGTTGTGTTTTCATTTTTACAGTAGACTTGGTTAACGGACCGGTTCCATAACGCAAACTAGCGCCGCCGAGCAACGTCAGATGGAACATGGCAAACGTCGGAAGCTTTCCGTGATACGAAAGGGTGCACTACTTACCATTTTTAAAGCTTCAATGAAACAATATTGATAGGACACTTTCAAAAACGCTACCTCTATGGTTAACACTAGAACCTGTGTTAGTGACAAGCGGCTTTTCGTTACTTGAGTGACAATAACGGACACTTTAATTTCACCTGCAATACTCTTAACCACTTTCGCTGAAAGGATTTCGTGTCTGGAAACCACTGATACTCTAACAAAGCTTTAGAGATTACTTACGCCCCGTTATTGCGGAGAGTGGAAGAGCATTATTTCTGTTAACCCTCACTCTTGCTTAGTGCGCCTTTTCCGCCAAGTCGCAATCATTTAGTTTGCCGGTGTTTTTCAATCTCTTTACAAGTCTCTTCTCAGTTTGCCAGGAGTGCTGTTTCTTTTGACTTGTGTTACTGCATGCGCACCTGCGCAAGCAATACAGGGCAGCAGAGTTAGTCTTTCGGAATGTTGTATGAAGCTTTCTGGGAAGCCCGCTTTGCATTTTCGCGATTTCCGGAACATCCACCCGAGTGGAAACACAGCGCGTGGAAACACAGTAACTTTGCTTTTCTAATATGAACCAAATCCTTTCTTATCCGAACGTGCGCATTTCGGATGTCTGGCTCCAGCGTCTATTGGAAAGACCAGCTCACTAATACGGCTTTGCAAACTTGCTTTTAAAACATAAACCAAATCCTTTCTGATCACTACTAGCGCACGTTTCGGCGATCCGCCTCTTGTGGCTAGACGAGAAACCAGCTAACTTAATTAAACTGCTTAGCATTACTATAATCTTTCGGAGCTCAGTGCTAGAATAGTTAAGCGAGAATTCTTATCCCCGAGGCTTTCTCAGCGACAGTAGTCGCGAACTGTACTCTTGTATTTTTTGAGGGACTGTGGTCCCTTGTCGTGTAACCATGGGGTCCAATAAAATTCTCTTGAGAGAGATCTGTGAACACTTTTGTGCGTGTATATGGCGACTGTTGTCGCTTTATTGTATCTTTTTCGTGACTTGAGTTATCGGGCGACGCCAGTCGCTGTGTTGCAACTTTGTTTACTCTGAGGGACTGTGGTCCCTTTTACGGATTTTTTGGGTCCAATAAAATTCTCTTAAATCTCCTCCGTCCATCTGATTCTCTACACTCTGAACAGAAAGAAGTAAGAAGAGAGTAAGCCGTCATCTAGCTGTCCATTTATAAAAGGGTATGCGCTGGAGGACAGCTTACTTCCGTTGTAATTCAGTTTAGGTGTATTCCTGTTTATAGTGTATTGCAGGAAGGGACAGCCAAGTACTGCACCAGGCCGTAGTACTTGCACCCTGGGGATTAACATTGCGGTTATTTCCCGAATAGAATTCTGTTAGGGTTGCAAATACTGACAGTCATAACTTTGAATCAGATATAATCGACCTCAAAGAACAATCAACGTCCTTCGTTGCACTTTATAATGCGCCACTGCAACTCTCTATTCCTTTTTTCTCCTCCGTCGGAATGAATAAGCTTAATGGTATGCTCTCAGCGACTCGTTTGTCCAAGAAGTCCCGTTACGGCAAAGACTCTCCGGTGTTTGCTGGATAACTATAGTCGTCTGGAAAACACTACCCTAAGCATATTTAACTGTTGCTTCGAGGCTGCAATTACCTATTGTTTGTTTGTTTGTTTGTTTATTGGTTTCTTTCCAATACAAGGAAAAAGCGAAGGGAGAGCTAAAGGCTACTAGCCTGACGAGGCCCTCCCTCCGCATACAGTTTCGACAACATTACAAAGGAAATTTAAGAAAACAGTACACACATTTGTAGTTACACTCTACACAGTTCTATGTCAGTTCTATGTCATCTTAATCGACCAGTTCGTAGAAAGGACTCCAAACGAGGCACAAATATTTTCCGACTAATTGCTACAGTCCATCTTCTAAGCCGCGTAATGGAGACTGTTCTTCAAAGCATGGTGTGCTGAACCCGATTGGATTAAGGTTTACGCCGTGGGCCTTGCACCATAAACCTTCTCGGGGATTATTCCAGAATAGTCTTCTGGCGGGCTAGTTGGTGCTGTTCGTTCATGGTTAAACTGCGCGAAGAAAACAAGGACAGAGACAGAAACACACGTACACACTGAGCGCAGAACTTCCAACTTTTATTCGAAAAGCGCTTCGGGCATTACCTTTTGTACGCTCTAAACAACCACCACATGACACAGCCGCGATAAAAACCGATAAGCATTGACAGTAACGTGTCCATGATGCGCCGACCCGCCACAGCGCCAAGCTAAACTATACCAGTGTGTGCAATCTTATGCACCATTGATACCTAGATACAAGGAAAAAGAAAAGGAAGACTGGAAGATTAAGATCCTAAAAGTGAAGATAAAACCAATACCACCAAAGAGGTCATCAACAAAACGCTGTAGTACTAGCGCAACCTACTCAGCAATGGGATGAGACGCGGAACCAACAGTAATAACAATAAACTATGAAGGTGCAAAGCCACTAAAACACGTAGGCTGAAAAGAACTAAGAAAAAACACGAGAGGCTAAAACTGTGAAACTGAGAGTGAAAGATGGAGACAACAAACAACAAAGGTAAAGGCGACGCGAGCAAAGAAAAGGCGAAACCAGGCTAAAATCTATGAACGATGGCAAAAAACAAACAACAAGAGTACAGGTGCAGGGTTAAAAAGGACGGTTTAAAGTGTTCCCTTCTAAAAACGAGATTTCTTTATCAGAAAGCATAATGGACGGTGTGCTCACACAATTCTTCGAATTGTTTGCGACTAGGAAGGCCTCAATTATCTCCCTTTCCGTTTTGGTTCTAGCCGTAGCGGGGAACTCTGAGCATTCGAGAAACGGGTGACAATCACTTTTTTCGCAGTTCTTACAATGTAAAGCTAAATTTCCTCCTGAGTTGGTAGAAAGATTGCGAACATGTTCAGCCGCCCTCTCATTAAAACATCGCCCAGTTTGTCCGATGTACATCTTTCCACAGGATAATGGCACCTAACCTAATAAACAAACGCATCGGTTGAAATTGATCAAATAAATGAGTATTAAGACTTCTGTGTACATAAAGTGGGTGCACAATATCGCCTATAACTGTTTTTTGCTTCAGAAGCTCCGCTACTATAGATTTTGAGGGCCGGTTGTGACATTTTTCGTAACCTACTTCTCCTACCACCTCAATGCGTTTAGAGTTAGATACCCTAAAAGTAACTCCCGCATATAAAATATGATGTCCTACAGGGATGACTCCTGAAGCTACTACTAAGCATTTTTCTGAGTGATCTAGGCAACATCATTCTCAGCGCTCGCCCTAGCAGCAGATGGACGATAGCACCCTTATTCTGCACCATGAATTATATCGGAAGACCCTGGTACTCCTTCAGAAGGACGTCATGAATGTCATTTACTGCTTCTTGTGTAATAAAATTTGTCTCAATAAAATAAAGTGATTTTTCATATGTTTGAGTAGTACTTAGGTGAGCCAAATAACAGGAATCCATATTTCGTCATGGAGCTCATTACTCTATCTGTAGCTGCTTCTTACTCCCCCTCCCTCGTGAAATGAATAGCTGGGCTGGTTTTTCAATGAGCACATGACCTGGTCGGAACATATTGATCATGTCCGTAAATGACTGAGGGTTACCAAAGTCAAACTATGTAAGATTAAGTTCGCCGGCCCTGTAAACACCCTTCAACTGGTTGCATAGCTATTTTGAATCTTTACATAAGTATTGTATATTTCTTTGTTTATGCATGTACTGCTCACCATGGTTAGGTCCCATTTATTGATTTATCTGCAGCCGCCGCGGTGGCGTATTGGTTATGGCGCTCGGCTGGTGACCAGAAAGACGCGGGTTCGTTACCGACCGCGGCGGTTGAATTTCGATGGAGGCGAAATGCTAGAGGCTCGTGCACTGGGCGTTGTCAGAGCACGTTAAGTAACCCTAAGAGGTCGGAATTTCCAGAGCCCTTCACTACGGCGTCCCTCATAGCCTGAGTCGCCTTGAGACGGTAACCACCCACAAACCAAACCATTTACTTATGATAGCAGTGCGCAATCAAGAACCCGCCCCGTATGTAAAGTTTTATACCGGCTTTTCATTAAAATACCATATAGCACCATCTGGAAAAAACAAATCTTCTGGAGAAAGATTGCAAGCGCAGTACACTCTCTTAAAGTTCTTTTTGTCGAGCGAAAAAATCTTGAGGCATTCAGGAGAGTGCCACCCTACGCGATTCACACGATACACATAAACTGCGTTAATTAACATACGCCGAGACTTTTAATTGCATTTCACTGCAACCAACTACATCCTGATATTGTTAGCGTCGATTCACTAATGAAAATACCATTAAGGATTACTTTAGGAGTATTTAACCGTCCGGGCTAATTCTTATTCATCACCTCTTTCTAACGTTTTTCTAAGTAGCCATCTACGTAACATGCAACCAGGGCAACATCCCGAGCCACCCGCCCACAAACACGCATGTGGACACACGGGTATCAGCATCGTGTTCTGTTGGCCTTGTAAACTGAATCATCCACTAGCTCTTCCCGCAATCTCGCCAAAGGGCGAATATGCGCAGTCAAAACTATTACGTCTATATACGCTTGGATCTGTAAGATGATCTGCAGTATGAAATAAATAAAAAATAAATAAATAAAAAATAAAGCATTTTAAACCTTTGGTGCTATGCCAGTAATGCTCCACCTTATAATATTTTGCAACTTACATAATGCGCGATGATTTTGACGTTGTTATCTCGGCCTTGTTAGTGTGATGTGATGAGATTGTGGACACGGTTGCGATATTATTGAGCTGCTGTAGCATCGTATCGTTTCTTAATCATTTCTAAATGGCCAGCCTAGTGGGCTTTATACGAAGCGTTTCCCTGCATAGAGAGCTTCTGTAATCTGATTTTCTTCCATAAAGTAACGTTCCCTCCTAGTTCCGCACCCTCTGTACCCATTTTGCAAAGTATTCTATGTTTTGATAACTTCGTGTGTCTTTCTAATTGTTTTCTATTCCCTACGCATTACTGCAGATGTCACAAAATTTTCTTTATTACACTCACTTTGTAGTCTTTTCCAGTCTTGCTTGAATTTATATGGTTTCTTTTCTCCGCATTATGCTCTAAACGCGCGCATTGCTTACCAAATGATACGTCCCATTCTTTTTTAAGACAAAGAAAAAACTAAGATACTCGATTCGGTGTTTCTGTGTTCCCATTTTCGCACTTACCACAATGTTACCTTTTACTTCTCAATCAATCAATCAATCAATCATTCAATCAATCAATCAATCAATCAGTCAGTCAATTTATTTATTTAGCATTTCTTTCAATACAGAAATAAATGCAAGGATAAGAACAAAAAGCTGCTTCTCGAGCAGCTTGAAAACGGTTCTTACCCCTTTTTTTCTCTTGACAACGGATAACAGCTGAAATAAAACAAAGCTGCGATTAAAATTGTACGAACTTAAGAGCATGCAGTATACATAGTAATTGTAAACACAAAATATATAGTAAACACAAAATACATACAGTATACATAGTAATTCCAAACACAAAACGCCGCATTTTAGTAAAAAGTAATAATGCAGGTTCAATGTAACTGATAAACATGGATTCAATAAGACGAATACTAATACTTAATCACCAATTTTTAATCACCAATCTACCCTCGCAATGCTGTTACCTCCTTCTCTGACCGCCAATTCTCGTTTATGGTGTTGCGCTTTACCCTCGTACTTCCTGCCCTTACGTTTGATTTTGTGTCAACGGTTTTAGTCTCTACGGGCACTTCTCTAGACACGTTGGCATTGTACCTTGCTTCCGTATAATGTTTCCTCGTCGCTGCGTACGCGACGACCACCAATATCATTGTTCTGTATTGTGAGTGCCTCTTAATTGACTGTTGCTATTAGTGTTTTTATGAATGATTTCTTCTGCTCTACCTCTCCGCTTATGAAAGATGCTCTGTTTTTTTTCCTTCTAAATTTTTACCTTTTTTTTCAGCATTACTTCTTTGCTTCTTTTTAATCCTGCTGGTTCTCTCAACCACTAATTCTTTGCGTTAATACGGCGAAATTGCTGCAGGCACTTCCCTAGCCCCGTAACGGTGTTTACATTGAGAGTTTAACCCAATGAACGTAAGAAATAAAAAACGCACAGCGCCCTTTTATAGAGATTAGTCGCGATAACATACTTAGTGGCATGTTTCTCATTTGGCGAAGAATGCCGCATTTGATTACCTTCGAAAAGCTGTTCCAGAAAAGGGGTATGCGCTTAAATCAAGGAACCATGATAGAAAAAAAACGTGCGAAGAATTACCTCGAGTTTTTCTCAAAAGATATAGCCGCGTGTATATCGCGCTACGGGAACCGAAAACTTCCACACGCATTGGACGGCTATACAGGAAGAACAGTGGAAGGAAATTAAAAGTTGCCATACCCTTTGACACTATAGCCAAACGGGCGAGTTGGTGGTACATATTGAATGCCAACAGCGCAAACGACGCAGACAAAGTAGAAGAAGACACAGGACAAGCGCTGACTCACAACTGAAATTTTATTCAAGGAAAGTAGTACATTTTATAGAAAAAGTGGCCAACTTATCAGCTAGTAAACACAACCCACGTTTCTACGTGGCATCAAGGTATACAACTCACTGTCATGTAATGAAATAGATGGCTTACTGACGCATAACCTTGTTTTTTTCCTCATGTGATATGCTTCCATAATCTCACGTGTTAATCGGTACGGGTGTTTGTAGAGGATATCACAGTAAGGGAATGAAGGAAAACAAGATTGGCAGTCTCGAACATGGTCAACTGGATTATTAGATTTGTTAGCTTCCAGATTATTTGCATGCTCTTTCAAACGTGTATTGATGCAACGCCCCGTCTGCCCGATATATATTTGTCCGCATGACATTGGGATTTTGTAAACTACCTCTTCTGCGCATGGCACATACATTGTTTCGTGCTTAACCCCACAAGTTGTTTCAGATTCTTTTCGTTGCCTCAGCCTTTTTTTTCCAAAACAGCACAAACCCTTTTAAGTTTCTTGGGTGCGGAAAAAACCACCCCTACGCCATACCGTTTTGCCACATTTTTAAGATTATGTGACAGGCGATGTACATAAGGGAGAATGGCAAACTTTTTTCTTTCCTTCTCTTTTCCCGGACTAGGCACCAAATATGGATTCTTAAGCTTTCTGGCTACCTTGTTACAGCCCAATAACATAACACCATCCGGGTATCCAGCTTCCTTTAACCTTTTAACTTGTTCATTGAAGCTATTGGTTGCCATACGGATACAAGATTTTGATAATGAGGACGAAAGAGATGAGACAACAATTCCTGTTTTAACTGTTTTCGAATGATGCGATTTATAATTTAACAGCGGTTTTCCCATCCTTGGACGATATTCCCAACAGACGTGTCCCGTCTCCACCTTCAAACTCAGATCTAAAAATTGTAGCTTGCTACCGACCGTGACCTCAGTGGTAAACTCGAGGCCTAAAGCATTTTCTTTAAATACTTTTAGTACATCAGTCATGCGCCTAGAAAAGTTAGTTTTTTCTACAAAAATTAAGAAGTCATCGACGTAACGAAAAATGCGTGACGCCATTCCAGACAGATTTTCCTGGATGCCACGATCAACAAAGGACAAAAAAATATCGCTAATCACTGGTGCCACTCTAGATCCAATGCAAACACCCGCTTTTTGGGTATACAGTTTACCGTCCCATTCAACGAACATTGACTTTAAATAAAAAGACAGCAGCTCAAGAAAGCTAGCCACAGAAATGCCACACCCTCTAATAAACTGTTCTTCATCATTGTCAATTGTTACACATTTTGAAACCGCCTTCATCAATTCATTGTGAGGGAGGGAATAGAACAAATCGACCACGTCAATACTGAACACTGTACATGAGCCTGGATTTTCATGTCGCAGAAAATTTACCACACTTTCAGAGTTGCGGACTCTGAATGGGTCCTTAATGGCCAAGGTAGCCAAAAATTTCTGCAAATACCCTGAAATTTCGTACTGCCAAGTGCTCCTCTCAGTTACAATAGCCCGAAATGGCATACCATCTTTGTGCGTTTTCGCTGAGAAAAAAATTCTTAAACTAAGTCTTTTTGCCTTATTGACACTTGCTTTAAGCCGGTCCAGGTTCATACCCTCCAGCAAACGCAGAGCTCCGGCTTTCACCTTTCCTGGTTTTTTCGAAACCGGGACGAAGTTTTTCTGCACAGCCTCCATCGCTTTCAACGAAAACATTGTTTCCGGAAGGACCACAAAACATCCTTCCTTATCAGCTGTCAGTAGCCTCAAATTATTTGAGTGCAGGAAATTGACTAGAGAGCCGTATCCCTCCCTATATTTGTCAGTCTGTGTTCTTGACAAAACCGCGATACACTCCTCAACGCATCTCGGTTGGTAAACGTCCTGTGCGAGATGCGAAATCGACCGGGTGATAGTCACCTTGTCCTCTTTTTGCAGATGCGGCTTCATGCAGAACTTTGGTCCCATTTGTAGCAGGCTCTTGTGCTGTTGTGGAATAGGTGTTTCACCCAGAATGATGACTTTTCCTGGTTGCTGCGGTGTCTTCTTCCTTTTCGGTAGATGTGGTCGCACCTTGGCCCACAGGAACTCCGTATGCTGGTCCGAAGTTGCACACCAGTCCCGGAAAATACGCTGGTGGCCTTGACGGTCTCCGCTCCGCTCACAGGCAACACGAAGGCGGTCTTTGAAGAACCGACTTTGATTCCACCATTCTGATGACAACGCTTGTCATCAGAATGGTGGAATGGTGAGTCAGCGCTTGTCCTGTGTCTTTTTCTACTTTGTCTGCGTCGTTTGCGCTGTTGGCATTCAATATGTACCACCAACTTGCCCGTTTGGCTATAGTGTTGAACTTTATTTCTTCGACTTCGGGCTCTATTATCTGTCCTAACCAGTATCTGGATAACACTGCCGCACTGGCATCGATGATAGCTCTTTGTGTGTGTAAAGCCCGTGTTGCGTCGTGGTATGCGAGGCAAGGCCTGTGTCCACCGGATCTTCAAGTGATGTGTGGTTTCCTGCAGCCGTCCAAGGGCCATTCCCGCCGCATGTGCAAAATGTTGTCATCAGAATGGAGGAATCTAAGTCGGTTCTTCAAAGACCGCCTTCGTGTTGCCTGTGAGCGGAGCGGAGACCGTCAAGGCCACCAGCGTATTTTCCGGGACTAGTGTGCAACTTCGGACCAGCATACGGAGTTCCTGTGGGCCAAGGTGCGACCACATCTACCGAAAAGGAACAAGACACCGCAGCAACCAGGAAAAGTCATCATTCTGGGTGAAACACCTATTCCACAAAAGCACAAGAGCCTGCTACAAATGGGACCAAAGTTCTGCATGAAGCCGCATCTGCAAAAAGAGGACAAGGTGACTATCGCCCGGTCGTTTTCGCATCTCGCACAGGACGTTTACCAACCGAGATGCGTTGAGGAGTGTACCGCGGTTTTGTCAAGAACACAGACTGACAAATATAGGGAGGGATACGGCTCTCTAGTCAATTTCCTGCACTCAAATAATTTGAGGCTACTGACAGCTGATAAGGAAGGATGTTTTGTGGTCCTTCCGGAAACAATGTTTTCGTTGAAAGCGATGGAGGCTGTGCAGAAAAACTTCGTCCCGGTTTCGAAAAAACCAGGAAAGGTGAAAGCCGGAGCTCTGCGTTTGCTGGAGGGTATGAACCTGGACCGGCTTAAAGCAAGTGTCAATAAGGCAAAAAGACTTAGTTTAAGAATTTTTTTCTCAGCGAAAACGCACAAAGATGGTATGCCATTTCGGGCTATTGTAACTGAGAGGAGCACTTGGCAGTACGAAATTTCAGGGTATTTGCAGAAATTTTCGGCTACCTTGGCCATTAAGGACCCATTCAGAGTCCGCAACTCTGAAAGTGTGGTAAATTTTCTGCGACATGAAAATCCAGGCTCATGTACAGTGTTCAGTATTGACGTGGTCGATTTGTTCTATTCCCTCCCTCACAATGAATTGATGAAGGCGGTTTCAAAATGTGTAACAATTGACAATGATGACGAACAGTTTATTAGAGGGTGTGGCATTTCTGTGGCTAGCTTTCTTGAGCTGCTGTCTTTTTATTTAAGGTCAATGTTCGTTGAATGGGACGGTAAACTGTATACCCAAAAAGCGGGTGTTTGCATTGGATCTAGAGTGGCACCAGTGATTAGCGATATTTTTTTGTCCTTTGTTGATCGTGGCATCCAGGAAAATCTGTCTGGAATGGCGTCACGCATTTTTCGTTACGTCGATGACTTCTTAATTTTTGTAGAAAAAACTAACTTTTCTAGGCGCATGACTGATGTACTAAAAGTATTTAAAGAAAATACTTTAGGTCTCGAGTTTACCACTGAGGTCACGGTCGGTAGCAAGCTACAATTTTTAGATCTGAGTTTGAAGGTGGAGACGGGACACGTCTGTTGGGAATATCGTCCAAGGACGGGAAAACCGCTGTTAAATTATAAATCGCATCATTCGAAAACAGTTAAAACAGGAATTGTTGTCTCATCTCTTTCGTCCTCATTATCAAAATCTTGTATCCATATGGCAACCAATAGCTTCAATGAACAAGTTAAAAGGTTAAAGGAAGCTGGATACCCGGATGGTGTTATGTTATTGGGCTGTAACAAGGTAGCCAGAAAGCTTAAGAATCCATATTTGGTGCCTAGTCCGGGAAAAGAGAAGGAAAGAAAAAAGTTTGCCATTCTCCCTTATGTACATCGCCTGTCACATAATCTTAAAAATGTGGCAAAACGGTATGGCGTAGGGGTGGTTTTTTCCGCACCCAAGAAACTTAAAAGGGTTTGTGCTGTTTTGGAAAAAAAAGGCTGAGGCAACGAAAAAAATCTGAAACAACTTGTGGGGTTAAGCACGAAACAATGTATGTGCCATGCGCAGAAGAGGTAGTTTACAAAATCCCAATGTCATGCGGACAAATATATATCGGGCAGACGGGGCGTTGCATCAATACACGTTTGAAAGAGCATGCAAATAATCTGGAAGCTAACAAATCTAATAATCTAGTTGACCATGTTCGAGACTGCCAATCTTGTTTTCCTTCATTGCCTTACTGTGATATCCTCTACAAACACCCGTCCCGATTAACACGTGAGATTATGGAAGCATATCACATGAGGAAAAAAACAAGGTTATGCGTCAGTAAGCCATCTATTTCATTACATGACAGTGAGTTGTATACCTTGATGCCACGTAGAAACGTGGGTTGTGTTTACTAGCTGATAAGTTGGCCACTTTTTCTATAAAATGTACTACTTTCCTTGAATAAAATTTCAGTTGTGAGTCAGCGCTTGTCCTGTGTCTTCTTCTACTTTGTCTGCGTCATTTGCGCTGTTGGCATTCAATACCCTTTGACACTCTCTTTTGAAGGAGTACGACTTATGCTTGCAACACCCGGTACAAAGGCAAGTTTGCTTACCCGTACTCTTTGCTCCAGTGGTTCTGTCCTGGAAGCAACACTGGCGAAAGCACAAATGTACACGGGAGAACGGCAAGAAAGGAAAAAGGAAAGAAGGGAAGAAATACAAAGACGAGTTCATAAGATAAAAGACGACGTGCCGTCTTTTCAAAATAAAAGAAGGCTTTTGCATTTTTCCTCCAAAATTTTTGCAGTAATATCTAATATCTATAAATAATTTACACGTTATGCTTTGCCTAACCCTTTTGATGTGTTTTGATATAACGCCCCAAGAGAATTGTTTTTTTTTTTCGGATGATGTTAATGGATTGATAAAGTACGTTAAAATAAACTCGGTTTTCATAGTACGTCCCGTACTTCAGTGAAGACAGCATAGAAGCGAAGGCCTGCTATTGGAGGTGTAAAACAGCGAGGAAAAAGCTTATCATTACCGGTGCAGCACCTGGGGTCGCGCTCAAGAAACCCTCCGTCGTATATAGGAGGAAATATTTTACAGTAAGTAGCCATAAAAACACTGATCTTCTTTTGGTAATTATTAGCATGTTTGATATCAAACCGACCTCGTGCGATTTCTTGAAACTTTGTCTAGTGGTCTTTTGTAAAATACAGTCACTTGCGACGAATTACAAGCGAGAAAAACCACTGGCGCAGTGAGGCTGCCTGCACGAAACGTCGACAATTCAACGGCGTGAATGCCAAGAAAATACATCAGCATGCCAAATCGCAATGCTTTAGCTTTTTATTTTGCAACCAGATAGTATACCAGCACTTCTTACCAATCAAAGTAATGGAAAAAGCAACATCGGCTAACCCGAACTTTCCACCATTAGAGCCACCTCGTATTCGCAAGAAACTATAATGGGGTGACTCGGGAATTTCACGTCTCGATAGCGGCATTTCGATATCGTAATTTAACGTCTCTGAAAGAGACAGATGTTAAGTTTCCGAGTGTCAGCATTCCTTCCGAGATCTCAGAAGCCTCTGTTACTTCAACACAAGCTTCATAGTGGATCTCTCGTCAAGTATTGATGTTAATCTCGTCAGTTTATTGTATTATGACCTACGTCCTAATGGTTTCCAGAATAAAAGCACGCATTTATCTCTTTCCTTCACTTCCCCGCAAAACACGCAATTCTTATGCTGTCAAAATATTTCGCGCCATACTGATTACCACGCCAGCTAAGAAGAAGTCTGCTGGTAAAAAAGCGCGGCACGCGCTCAGAGGTACTCTGGACGCCATCTTTAACTAGGATGCAAACGTTAAAGACCACTTTTTTTTCGTACAAACCGTCCTAGACCTCAATTTTTGGGCGCCTACTAGTGGCCCATCCTAACCATATGCGTTGTTTTGCTGTGGAGTATTTCCACTAAATATCTGCCGACCTTAAACAGCAGTCTGAGTAAAAAGGCATGACTGATTCAGGCTACGAAAAAAGAAATAAGACCAAGGAAGCGAAGCATAGAATTTGACCACTCAAATCTTCGGTTGGCTACCTGTCGCAAGAAAAGAGCTATGAAGGCAGTAAAAATTAATTCACAAAAATTTACTATCTAGATCCTCAAGTTCGCTTATTGGGTTCTTTTAATGGTACTGTCGTCAGCAACGAAAAATGAAACGAATGCCCACTGTACTCCAAGAGCATCTGTAGAAGAAACATTGTGCCCATGATCACTGCCAGTAATTACGGTCCTGCGCCCACTCCGAAGAAATTCCAGTGGAGTCATAGCTGCCTGGACAGAAATGCAAGAAGAAGCCACTGACGTCAGGAATCTGCAATCTATTAACATATCAGAAGGCTCTCATTTCAGATCAGCGTCCCCAGCAGCCCAGGTACTCGGTCCAGTATTGGAAATGTAATAGCAAAGGGCGGTCATACACAGGACCAGAGCGGGACCGTCCATTTGCAATATTGGGCCAGTTACCTGTGCTGCTTGGGATATCTCATCTCAGGAAAGGAATGCTATTGCTGGAGACCAATGAACTGGATGTCTTGGACAAGGCCCGTACGTGTAACAGGAGCGTGAAGATAGAAACCTGAAAAAATTATCTATTACATGGAATAAAGTGCAAAATAATGTGTGCGGAGCGCACCGGCAAAACAACATAGATAAGCACACAAAATTAAGATGAAAAGCCCATTAAACCCGCAAGCAGATCGGTCAGGTAATTTGAGACCCAGCCTGCTTTCCTTCGAGCTTCTACCGGACGAGCACCACGACAATATAGGACTGCACCGAATTATTGCGATACGCCGGAGAACTCCTTTACCTTCCCGTCTTCGTCTAGTTACCAGGATACAAAGTTTCGAGAACATCTTAACCTCCTCGTCCTCGCCTAGTTATCAGGATACAAAGTTTCGTACCTTTCACTCATTTTGTATGCGTGTTTTTCCTAGATTTCTACGCTCGCCAGTTTTCCGTTTCCACTCTAAGGACGACCGATACCTCTTGCTCTGAGCCCGAGTAGCGTGAACGGAATAATTGAAAATCCAACGGACCTTTCTTTCAATATACGACTCTCTGCATTAAGGCAAAGAGAGTAAAGCTCTTAGTTTCTTTATAACCATATGGGTTTTAATTCAACGATTTTGTTGTTGTTATTGCTTATATTGTTTCTTAAACGACATGTCACATTCCCATGAAGGGGGATTGACCGAGGTTCAGTGAGGAGGGCCAAGAGAAGAGTTCAAACTGTTTACAAGCTAATGAATGTACGGGTACCTGGAGACCGATCTGATGTGGGCACGTGCCTTCCACTGAAAGGCGTCGTGGGTATTTAGCGAAAGCATCGCAAGTACAGTATTATTTGTGCTGCTTACCGGTATTATTTTGTTCTCTTAACGTCGCCATTAATGGTCACCATGCAAAGCTGGTTGAGAAAAATGATGTTTTATCTCGATCTGCCTCCTCTTGGTCTAGGAGCCCTCCCCAGTAGGAAAGCCTATCCTCATGTCTTGTTAAGCAGTGCGAGACCTCCAACACATCAGTGAGGATATGATGTGCCACTCATGATGCATTCCCTTTTGTCCACAAAGAAACGCACTTTATATCAAGCCTAGGACTCCTCTGCACCACTTTTATGTGAATATTCTGCTGGCGCGCGAAAAAGATCTGTGCGAATCGCAAATATTTGCTTCTCAACAGTTCTCCGTATTGCTAACATTGGTAAATATTTGGCAACTTTGATTTTGGTTGTGAGGAGAGGGAATGACTCAGTAATTGTCTCACATAACGGTGGACACCCGAACCACGCCTAAGGGATGGGAGGAAGGTGGGAGCGAAAGAAGAATGATAGAAGGAGGTACCATAGTATAGCCCTCGAAATAATTTAGACAACCTGGGGATCTTTAACGTGTGCTGACATCGCACAGCACACGGGTGCCTTTTGGGTTTCGCGGCCATCGAAACGCGGCCGCCGCGGCTTAGTAATCGAGCGCTTTTGGTCAATTTTGGAGCGAAAGCTCTAGTTCTCGCGTAAACCTCGAAGGCCATTTTACGGCACAAATATGACCTTGAAGCGGCCTCAGTTGTTGAATCTGCATTGAAACACATGTGAGAAATGCATTTTTATTGCTCTGCCTCAAGCGAATTCCAAGGCTGTAGAAGTGCCACAGTCGGACGAAATTCCGTTCTTATTTTTATTCTCAGTAAAAATTTCCTACAAGGAAATTAATGATGCGGATACCTAGTGAGCAGTAGGTTGTTTCACCCCACGTGATAAAATTTTATTTTCACGCACTCTCTAATAAAGACCCTGAGTGGAGGACTCATATTCTTGAGGGTATTTAGAATGTTTTAAGTTGAAAGCTTTGAATGCTGCTAAAACAAGTGCACGCATCACCAGCAGCGTTCCATGCTTATCTTTCTGATACAATTCATGGCCAGCGCAAGGCAAAGGCTCACAAAGGAGACAAGCAGCATGCACAATCGCTGCTTTTCAAACCATTGCTGTAATTCCTATAAAATTAAGAAAAATCCTCAAATGACTATTGCAGCGCAACGTTGTTTGAGTTACAAATAAAATTGTTATAACGTTGATTCCTTCATGTGAAACCCCGAGTAAAGAAACAGCTTATAACAATATAATGGATAGCACGAAGGAATGGCTGTTTTCCTTGTAATCACCCATAGAAGCTCGTATACCTGATGTCAAGCTTTTGCAAAGAAAACTTTTATATATACATAAGAATGTAACGAGCCTAAAGCGAAGCCCACTGTCCATTTCTCGCTGACTGTGCTCATTTCGAGCGGTGCTCAGAACTTCCGTACCCATTACGTACGGCGAACTGAAATCGCCGTGCTTAGCCCACTCTCGAGCGCCGCACGAAACATTTGGAAAATGTTTCCCATTCCAATGGGGCCTGCATGGTGTGGTTCTGCGCCCAATTCGTAGCAGTAATCAGGTCGATAATGGAGCATGCAGCAGCATAGAGGAATCGTACATTCAGCCTCTAACGAAAGAAGAAGTAAAGAAAAACTCAAAAGCAATGCAAGGAGGAAATACAGCTGGTGAGCATCAAGCACATCTGTTGAAGAGGGATGGGGAGATTATGCTAGAAAATCTGTGTAACCTTCATAACATCGAGCGGGCGGAATTCTGGAAAAGCGTCCTAAACATAAACATAAACATAAATAGTGACATTAACTGTTTATATCATCATGTGTATTTTTTTTTGTTACCATGCCTTTTGGGATTCTGTTTACTTTTAGCCTTTTACCCTGTTATGTTTTTATCGCTTTTATGGCTCTTTAAACCATGTGACATTAACTGTTTATAGTCATCGAGTGTACTTTTCATTTTGTTACCATCCCTTTTGAGATTCAGTTCACTGTTAGCTTTGTCACCCTGTTTTGTTTTTATCGCTTTTATGGCTGTTTGCACCATGTGCATCTGACTATCTTTGGCACTGCCTTCCTATATATTGCGCGAGTTTCGCTCAATAAATTGAGTTGTCAGTCAGCGCTCTTTCCTGTGCCTTCTTCGTTTCGCCTTCGGGCTTCTTCTTTCGCGCTGTTTTCACTCATGTCTATAGTCTATTATCCTGTTCCTTAAGACAGAAGGCGTTACCATGAAGAAAACTAAAGCAATGTTCCACAGTTTCGCACCTGAAGAGCAGTTGACAAGTATCGAAACTTTAGAAGAGGGAGGGGAATACTTCTCCTCAGATAAGGTAATAACCGCTGGTCAGCACTAGGAGAGCAAAATAGCGAGGAGAATGAGAGTGGTGTGAAGCGCATTTGGCAGATACTCTGAGATCGTAAATGGCAGTTTACCAGCATTATGCAAGACGAAGCGTATAATAGCTATATTTTACCGTAGTGACCTGTGGGGAAGAAACTTGGAGGCTAACCAAATGGGTTAAACCGAAATTAAAGACCACGATGCGAGCAATGGAAAGGAAAAGTACTTATAACGCTATAGACGGAACGAGACAAAAATGGGCGAGGGACAAAATGCGTGTTGGGCATCGCAGTCGAAATCAGCAAGAAGAAATTGGCATCCCCAGGCATGTAACGTGAAAATTAAGCAACCAATGGTCGTTAAGAATTAAGGTTAAGAGAGCCTTCCTCCTGGAGTGAGCGTTGTTAGACTGAAGATTATAATGGTGATGAATGGACTAGAAGAATTAGCAATCACTTTAATATAGTATATGGCAGAGAAAGGCGGAAAAAAAGAAAAAAAAGAAAAATTTTTTAAGCTCCTGGCTGTCATTAGCTTTAAGTGATCCCCAAAGAACGAAAAATGGTGAACATGTGGCGTTATTAAGCTGAATCGGTTACTGAAAACAGCGCGCTTTCTGTTCTGCGTTTAGCCAGAAACGCCTTTCGCTTTCTCCTAAACTAACCGTGAAAAGACCGATTAAGACTTGCGACGTTAAGAGAAGTATTTAAAAAAATAGGCTCTATTCATTCCCTTAAGCAGGTCTTTGTACTCAACATTAATTAACTGCCACAGCTGTTGACGGTACTTCTTTGGTGCCTTGTACTAAGCGTTTGCATAATACATAACTTTTAACCAGTCCTCGCAAAACAGGGAGAAGTGCAGCTTATCAGGGCATTCGGCTGGGCTTTGTTAGGTAAGAAAGAAGCCATTAATCTCACTACAGTTAACATTAACTAACCTGCTGAACATTCGCGTTATGCAGTAAGCCCGATCTATTATTGAAACAAGAATCGAAGCTCGACTTTGCACTTCTTCCGCGCTCAGAGCCTGCTCGCTTTCATAAGATATAATTACCTTAACGCTATTTTTTGCTTGTGTCCGCTAACTACCAGAACAGTTCAACCACAAAAAAGTGGCTCTAACAGGTTTTCGCAGCCCACAGTTTCCCTTAGAGGAAGGCGGAAATAACGCTCTATACGAGGATCTGCATGAGTAGTTTGTGCACGTCGTCCAGAAAAGAAAAAGACCGACAGACAAGTAAATGGTGATGGCAGCAAATATAAAGACGCTGCCACGATAATGAGATTGTCTGTACATTTTTTGTTGTTTTTCTAACTGGCGCGTGTCTACTTTATCTGCGCTGCTAAGCCTGACGAGATTCTGTACAAACACCCTATAAGCCCAAACTTATATTGAATCCAAACTTCGGATTACTGCAACTTTCGTGCCGCCATCCAATGCAGCGCCATCTTTAATTTATGTTTTGGGCTCAGCACCAATATCTTCGTTTTCTATTGCGTATACGCCTCAGTTAACTATAGTTTAGTGCTGTTTTTTTCCGGTTTTTCAAGCGAGTGGGTTCCCCGTGTTAGCGCGCTTTTTTTAGGGATGTCTGTACCTGCGACTAAAATTGAACAAATGTCAGGACCTATGTCCGCACTAAAGGTTTATGTAAGTAAAACTGACACTATGGAAGCTGCGAGAAAGGAGTGGGGTTTGCCACTGCCGGGGCGCCTGCCCACGCTCTACACTCTCGCACTGCAGAGAGCGTTGCGCGTAGTGTCCGCAGCGAGGCGCGCCAAGCGGCGGGCTGTCGCTACGTTGGATGGTTTGTCGCAAGACATAACCAGGTACTGAGAAATATTGTTTTTTTTTGTTTGGAGGACAAGACATGGAGGTATTTTAAATCTTTTTTTGTTTTCTTAGTTTTGTATTTTAATATTTGAAATTTTGCACTATTCATTTATAATAGTACTATTATTTGTTCCCAAATGAACGAATTTTTACTCCTTCGAAAATGGTTGGAGGTTTCAGGTGTTCCGAAACCACACACAGACATTATCAATAATTAAATGAATGATTCACAACTTGCAAATTTGCTGGAAAGCTGCCTTTAAGAAAGATATTTTCCAGCCAAAAACACTGGTTAACAGACTGCGCTTGCAATTCTTGCTCTGGCCTCCAAACCGGTTAGCACGAAGGGAGATGCGTTCGTCGCCCTCCGGGAGAGATGGGGACGTCTTAGCGAATGCGCTGTACGGGAAGGGCTGTTAAGAGAGCCCCAAAACTGCTGTTCTGCAGCTGTCAAGACGCACTTCCTTATAACAACTGAACACAGGTACGCGGCTCTATTTATATTTAGCCCGTCATGCATGGCACTTGCTCAACAAAAATGTGCTCCATTGTGATCAATTGCTACATTCTAAGTAATTTTGTGAAATCTGGCGTGCCACACTCCACAAAATTAAATTTTCATAACTGTGAGCCTTTTCGATGGCTTTGAAATACTAAACATTTTAGCTCAACACCAGCCTTCCGGAGTATGCAGATAAGTCTTAAAAGGCGGCGTCATCCAGTAGCCTTATCCTTGACAACGTGCATGAAGAACCCCTGCTATTTCGTCTCCGGCCGTGTGCCGCTCCGTCCTTTCGTGGTTAAGCCTCAATACAACTAAAACCCCTCTATTGTCACTGGCGCTTTCTTGTGTAACGCTAAACTCCGAAGTGTGCCGCTGCCTTCTTTCCGTATCCTCATGTGGCATTTCCGGTTCCGACTTCCGTTTTCTGCTGGATGCCGGCGTCCATTTTGTAACTGCTTGCCTAGGAACCTCAGTTGCCTCGGCGCAGCGTAGTTCTCCGTTCGAGGAAACCTTGTGAACCTTGTGTCATCGTTATCCCGCGCTGTTTCTCATCCTTTAGATGACTAACAATTGTTTTGCGCTCGAATCCGATCCCTCTCCCTCGGTGTCGTTCAACTTCGTGGCTTGAACGCTCAGAAATTTCAACGCCGTTCACACGGTGTAATCATCGCATGCGGACAAGAACCACTAGCGCGATGTGCTTCTTTTATTGCGAAAGCAATACTCCTTGCACTTTCAGCCTTTGCCGTGGCGCGGCGGTGCCACCATTGACCTTAAGTTGACCTCTGTGTGACGTCATGTGTGACATCACGCCGAAGAGAAGGGCGACCGACTCGCGCCGTCGCAAGCCGCGGCGGTGCCACCACCGGCGCCTAACTCCTGCACTCTCCGCTAGGAGCGTAACAGGTGTTGTGACGTCACGCCGAAGAGAAGGGCGACCGACTCGCGCCGTCGCAAGCCGCGGCAGTGCCACCACCGGCGCCTAACTCTTGCGCTCTCCGCTAGGAGCGCGATTGTGGCGTTACGCTGAAGAGATTAAGCCCGACTCACGTCGCTAGAAAGCAGTAGCTGTGCCAACCACGAGCGGCTTAATTAACATTGCTTCGCGGCGATGCCGCCTACCACTAGGGAAGCTCGTCGTAATGCGCGTAAAAGAGAGCGGCGAGCTACAGAGACAGAGGAAGAGCGTGAAACAAGACTCGCTAAGCGACGTGCCCAGTATGCGGCTCGGCTGGAACGTGCGAGCTCTTGAGTGGATGATGGGACTGATTCGCTCAGTGTTGTCGACAGTGAAGATGGAGCCAGCTGTAGTCTTAGCAGTGACGAACGTTGGAACTTGACTAAACGACTGCGACGAGTCCATGAAACCCAGGAAGAACGACACGAGCGGCTTCAGAAAGAACGTCCATCGCGGATTAAGGATAACGAACGCAAGAGGAAAAGACATGCTTTCGCAATTTCCCGGCTTAACCAAGTTGAGCCACAGCCATTTTTTTTCCGACTTCGATTGAAAGAATAGCACTCAAACAGTATTACGGCGATGGATCAAAACAGCAGCGATGCACTGCGGCCACGAACTTGCCCCGAGAACCGAGAAACAAAGTGGCAGCGTCTCCTTCCGTTCAAGACCGGAAGCCGGAAAGGGGGCAGGGGAGGTTGGCGCTACTTGAAGGGATACTGAAGCAAAATCTTAAAATTGAACAAAAACGCTGAATATAGATTTTCGGAATGTGATTACGCCGGAATGTAGTCGTCACTGTACATATTTTTCAGCGGATGATTTTACTTGCGATGTTTTATCAGCGCGCCAAGCCCTCACGGCCGGCGCGAGGTGAAGAGCAAGACGTCATGACACCCTCCTCCCACAGGCAATACGACGGTTTGTACGAAGTTGCATTACCGCGGCGGCAATTATGGCGGCGCCCTGCGACGCATGACGCCTCGCTTCGGACTGCATTCGTCGTTGTTACTCGCTTCTTCAGCGCGTTCAACGGCCATAAATGGGCCGCCTGTCTTTCGCTTCGTCTCCTGTCGCCCATAAGAAAACGCAAGAGTAATAAATTTGCTTCGTTTTTTTTTTATTTAGAGCAATGATTCTGCCCTCTTTCGGTTTAAGAAGGGCGTGGGTTTGTAGACAACACTGATTCTCCTCCTAAACACCACATGGCGTCACTAGTTTAAACGCCGTCGCGCCTCTGTTTTAAAAGTGCGAATGTTAGAAATGGCGTAAGGTCTGGAAAAAAATATTGGCACTTAGCGTACGTAAGCGTGCATACGGTTATGGTATGTAGACAGCATCTATTGACATCTCTACAATCTGTGTACGCCGTGAGCAGACTACACACAGACGACGAGCGGCCTGCGCAAAACTAAAGACTGGAAAAACCGCGAGTAGTGATGGCAGTCGTGCTTCTGCGGGAACAGTGGGTGCGCGGGTGTAATGACGTTTAGTCGCAGCTCCCACAGGCGGCCGCCAGGTGCAACGAAACGGCAATAAATAGAGAAAAAAAACGTGTTAGCCGAATTTTTCGCTAAAATGCTTGTCGCATTTTTCAGTTATAGCCGTCGAGCTATTTTTTACATCTAAAAGTGCAGCTACAAAAGTTTGGTTCAGAAAAAGTCATGGAGGGGCTTTAAATACAACGTTCCCGGTTCCTCAACGATTACCTGCGCTGAGTGAGGAGAAACGAGCTACCACTGCGGCCAACGAGATCCAAGTCTACCTTTCTGAAACAAAAATTTTGAATATTGGAATATTGAAAGGTATGGTTATGCAAAAATTGAAGGTATAGGTCCATTCTTCTGATAAGTAGCGAAATCTTTATTTTAAAGGGTTTGCAAAGCTTGCATCGTACTTAAGACTGCCATAAAAAAACTAATGGAGAAAGTTTTTCACCATAGCAAATCCGTTCTAAAAAAAAATACAAAACTATTGTCGGCTGATCTGCGGTATATAGAGTTGAATCTCAAATTACATGAAAAAAATTTCCTTCATAAAAGGTTTCCCGTTGAAAAGTGATTTTGTTCACAATTGCTGGGTATGAAACATACCTGAAAAAGTGAAGAAGGAGGCCTGCTCACTACTGGCTGTACTGAAGGATACGTCTACGTCTGACAGGCAGCCAGTCACAGAAGTCACTTTCAGGACAGTCGTGTGCCCCTTGTTTACGCACACAGCGGCCAGCCGCGGATATCTCGCGACCAGTTTTGGTTGATTCATTCGGGTCGCTAGCGTTACGTCTTCGTTAGAGCAAGTGTCAGGAATCGATTAAATAGTGTGGCCCAACGTATATAGCGTGCCGCTAAGAACGTGACTTGCTACACCTGTATATTTCGAAACGTACGCGAAGAAACGAGGTCCTGATTTTTCGAGGTCCTCGGGGTCGCTACGTTTAAAAAAGAAAAGGAAATGCTCCAGTAACCCAGTTTAGCGTAATTGTGCTTTCTGCACCAGTTGGAACTGAGCTCAATGTACACGAAAACTCACGCGAATTCGACAGCGGCAAGCGAAGAGCAACGCCGTCGCGCGAAGCATTTTTTGCCGTGTCGCTTGCCTCCTCTCTCGGCAGTACCACAAGTAGGAGGTAATTTCTATTTCCCCTCCAGGTGTGTAAATTCCACCGCGACCGAAAGTACCAGTATAGTGTACTAGTATTACGTATTCGACTCACAAAATCTAGACCGAGTACTTCGGGGTTATGTAACCCAGGCCGGAGGACCGAACCACGAAAGAGTTACCCCCAAACTCTGAAAGCTTCCTTACCTCAGGAAGGAAGCCTTCACTGCAGTGATGTGCCTTCATGTCAATCTGAAAGCTTCCTTACTGAGGAGCCCTAACTAAGGTCGACCTTGGTGCCTCCTCACATGTTAAGGCAGCTGCCAGCTGCCTTCATGCGTCCTTACGTCGCTCCTGACCCTGGAGGAGCGCTTCACCTCACTGCTGCCGCAAATGATTCCGCACACTCACGCGGGCGGAGAGACGCGGCGCAAGGACGCGAGCCCGGTGTGAGCGCAGTGGAGCAGGCCGGAAAAAATCGCAGCGTGGACTGACTGCTACGCGGACGACTACGGGCAATTTTTTAACCGTGCTTGTGAATATGCTTTCGGTGAAGTGTACATGTATCCTCCAACAGCTAGGTCGCTTCGCGACGCGGTGAATATAGTGGAAGTGCACTGTTACGTTCTTCTGGCGATAACAGCCTCTGTCGCGCGGAACGTATTGCTGATTGCTTGTTCATCGTGACGCGGATGAAAAACGCTGATATCGCGGGCTATATAAACGTTACGGCAGAGCGCTGCGCCGCTCTTTCCTGCCCGGCTGCCGAGATGGAATGAAGGCATTCCAGACAGCCTTCGGTGTCGCCGCTTGCTCGTTGTTCGTGGAATAGCCCAGAAACGTAACAGCTGGTGGCAGCGGAGGGATCGACGACTCCGGGTTCCGCGGCGGTTGTCAGTGAGTGCCTGAAAGGTCTCTTTTGTCAACAAATTAGCTTGAAAGATTAAAGTAGACTGTCACTGACTAGAAAGGGCAGTGGGTGGAAAGCAGCCAGATTTTTTTTCCTCGTAAAAATTTCGGTCGTAGCAAGATGGATCTCGGTGCGATTGTTAAGCCCGAATTAATGCTCTTAGCCGAAGAGCTGGGCGTAAAGGTGGCGAAAGTCATGAGAAAGCCCGAGATCATCTCGGCTATTGAAAAGTGTGGCGCGGGCACCGACGAAATTTTAGAATCTTGGAACGAGGTGCTCAACAAACGGAAGAAAGACGAACTTGAGCTAGAAATGCTTAAGCGAAAGGTTAAGAATGAGGAGGAAGCCATGGCGGTCGATATATCGACAAAATTGGGTATGTGAAGACTCTTGCAGCCCTTTTGCGTCGCGGGAGACATAGGTCTCTACTTAGTAAATTTTGAGCGGGTGTGCAGAAAGGGGGGCTTCGTGGAGTCGAGCTGGCCACAAAGGCTTCTGAGCTTGCTGCTAGCGGAAGTGGCCGATGTTTTGGCAAGGTTAGATTCCAAAGAGGCGGATGTCTACTTGTCTGTGAAAACCTGCCTACTGAAGAAGTTCAGGATGTCCCCTGAGGGTTTTCGAATAAAGTTTCGAGAGGGAAGGAAAAAGCGTCAAGAAAGCTATGCCGAGTTCGCTTACAAGTTAATGGGCTTCCTAGGGAGTTGGCTCCGTGGTGTAGACTCGTATGAGGACCGCGAAAAGGTGCTAGCGCAGATTGCACTTGAGCAGTTTTTCTGTTCTATTCCTTCAACCCTGAAGGATTGGATTCAGGACAGGCCAGATGTAAAATCCGTACAAGTGGCGGCTGATTACGCAGACCTGTATTGCTCCAGACATGAGAAAAAGTTTGATAACGAAAAGCCTAGCCTTGTCCGCATCACGAGCGAGGAACGGTTCGTTCGTTATGTAAATACGCAGTGTTCGACGCATGTTCCACCTTCAAAGGAAGCTTTGGATCCAGAAAAGCAAAAGCTAAAAACAAAGTTGTTTGAAGCAAGAAAGCCTATTGTTTGCTACAAATGTCACCAACCGGGTCCTGTGGCTTCAGGCTGTCATGTGCCTTGAGTGTCTCCGGTTAACTTGTGCATGGATAAGACAGAAGACCTGCTTAGGCCATACTTGTACGACATAGAAGTAAATGGTCAATCTTGCAAGGCTTTAAAGGGACAGTGAGGAAAGCTCTATCAATATTTTTTTTAAAGCAAAAGCCGATAGTTCGGCATATCATGGCTTTGTTGTCACTTGGCCGGCAGCAAAAGATGCATTTATTTCTAAGAAAGTTGGATGCGAAGTTGAAAAAGTTTTTTCCCGCCGCTCTGATTCAAACTTGGGATACTCTTATGACAACACAGGACTAAGTGACGAGAAACATGACGTGAATATGACGTAACGCAGACTCAGTGATTTCTGGCCGCCAGCAGTGCAGCCCAGCAGCAGCCGAAAAGAAAGCTGCCGCCGGCCGCACATTGATGGCATCTATCGGCTATTGCGGCCGTCGCTGCCGTCGCTTCGTTTACAATTGCACCGGCGTTTTGCCAGCGTTACGATGGATCCCGTTCTCGAAGTCGTCAATGAAGTTCTCGCAAATAGGCACCTTTAGCATACCGTGTACCTTGTTACCGTTAGCGGAACACCGGGAGCCCGCCTACCACCGGTGAGCAGGCGCTGATTGGTCCCGATGCTGCAGGCGCGCGTGTAGCTGTCTAATAGCTGTCGGGTACGTGGCGCCATCTGGCGACGTCAAGGAGATTTGCGCATGCATTGGCTGCGCCTCAGTGATTCGTGGCTCCTCGTGTCGTAGTGTTGCTAGAACCGTTGGTACTAGCAACACTGTTTTGTCCTATGACGTCATCACGCTTGTACTTCCGAGTTTGGCCTGTGGCGGCGATACCTGTATTTTGGTTCTTGCTCTTTCCTATACGTTACAAGAGCTTTTTTGTCGGTATGAGTGGCGTTTTTGTAATCAGGAGCTGGTATTCTGTCGATACAAGCCAACTTCGATTTCTCCTCAGTGTCCCTTTAAGAGACACCGGAGCCACGCACGACTTGGTTCATTCCTCGCTAGTGAAGCAATACGATTTCACAGGCGACTGCGTGTCGGTTCGAGAGGCCCTGGAAGATCGTACAATCAGCTTGCCAGTAGCCAGAGTAAAACTAGACGGGCCTTTTGGTGTAGTACACACGGAGGCAGCAGTGTCCGACGGGGTATTGCCCAGCTGTCCGTACACTCCAACCGAACGGCAAGGCAGCTCGGTGACTCGGGTGTATCGCTTGACATGAATTCCGTTCTAGTAGTCACTCGCTCCATGACGTCAGCGAACGCCTCTGAGCCGCAAACGCTCGCGACGAGGGCAGAAGCTGATAAGTCAGATAACGAAACGGCAGAAGGCATGCCGGAGGATACGCTCAAAGAAGCAGATTTAACCACGCTGGTTTCGCCGGAAAGCGCGAAATTCCGTGCTCTTGTAAATGTTGATAAGTGTATACGCTTAAGGCCGATTCACACGACGGACCGTTCGTCCGCGGCCCGCGCAGTACGTGTGCATACGTCAGCACTTTGAGAGGCGCGCTGTCGGCCGCCATCCATCCATGCATCTAGCGCGCCTCTCAAAGTGCTGACGTATGCACTCGTACTGCGCGGGCCGCGGACGAACGGTCCGTCGTGTGAATCGGCCTTTACCAGAGAACAGGCCACGGACCCAACACTAGAAAAATGTCGAGAT
Organism: Amblyomma mixtum; assembly: GCF_055824585.1. Lineage (NCBI taxonomy): Eukaryota > Metazoa > Arthropoda > Arachnida > Ixodida > Ixodidae > Amblyomma > Amblyomma mixtum. The sequence goes on along the minus strand of NC_143020.1, from coordinate 81,085,321 downwards.
AGCCTGGGAAAAAATGTCGAGATAGCCTGGGAAAAAAATGTCGAGATAGCCTGGGAAAAAAATGTCGAGATAGCCTGGGAAAAAAATGTCGATATAGCCTGGGAAAAAATGTCGATATAGCCTGGGAAACAAATGTCGAGATAGCCTGGGAAACAAATGTCGAGATAGCCTGGGAAACAAATGTCGAGATAGCCTGGGAAACAAATGTCGAGATAGCCTGGGAAATAATGTAACAGATTGCCATAGAAGAAAACCAATGGAGAAAGCTTTTCACAAAGCAAGTATATAACAATAGAAAAAAAAATACAAGACTGCTTGTGGCCGATCTGCGGATATATGGATCGTTAGAGTGAAATCTTAGATTATATGAAAAAAATTTCCTTCATAAACGGTTTCGCGTTGAAAAGTGCTTTTGTTTACAACTGCCGGATATGAAACATGCTTGATAGAGGGAAGGAGGCTGTACTACTGGATGTACTGAAGGCTACGTCTACGTCTGGCAGGCAGCGCCATCATTTCTGGTCGTCTGAGCCAGTGACAGAAGTCACTTTCTGGGAAGTCGTCTGCCCCTTGTTTACGCACACAGCGGCAAGCCGCGGATATTTCGCGACCAGTTTTGGTTGATTCCTTCGGGTCGCTCATGTTATGTTTGCGATAGAGCAAGTGTCACGAATCAATTAGTGAGGTTCGACGTAGGTAGCCCGCCGGTCTGAGCGTGCCTTTCCACACCTGCATATTTCGAAACGTACTGCGAAAAAAAACAAGGGCCTTGTTTTTCGAGGACCTCGGGGTCGCAACGTTTTAAAAGTGCAAATTCTCCAATCGCCCAGTTTAGCCTACTTGTGCTCTATGTGCCCGTTGAAGCTGAACTCCATGTACGCGAAAACACACGCGAATTCGACGGCGTCAAACGCCGAGAAACGCCGTTGCGCGAAGCATTTTTTGCCGTGTCGCTTGCCTCGTCTCTCGGAAGTACCGCAAAAGTTATGTAATTTGTGTTTCCTCTCAAGGTGTGTAAATTCCACCCCGAGAAGAAAGCATCAGTATAGTGTGCTAGTAGACGGCCGGTCTCGACGCGCGCGCTCTCTCGAGTGAGCGCGTCCAGACCGGCAGTGACTAGTATTAGTTGTTCCACTCGCAAAAAAGTACAGCCTAGAACTTCGTACATATGTAGCCAATGCTGGGGGACCGAACCACAAAAGAATTAACCCCCCTTGAGCCTCTCATGCCATTAAGCAAAGAAGGAATGGAGTTCTCAGAATGGTCCTTTCTCTTGTAGGGGACCCGACTACATGCCGCTAGGCGGTGTAAATTTTACAGTTTGAGTCGCTCAAGGTTCCTCGCTTCTTTTCTGAGAAAATTCATGCACAATCGTACAGGGCAAGGTAGTTAAGAGCAGCGCTGGTTTCGCCTAGCCAAAGAAGGTAAGCATGAGTAATCTTTTTACATATTTTGGGCACGCATCCTCTTCCGCACGTCCGTGTTTTTTTGAAATTGAAAAGATTTATTTGAGCAGAGCAGTTACAGCATCTGCTGCAGGGGCAGAGGCTAAAGGCTGTGGCGCCTGACGAGGCCTCTGTCCCTCTGCAGTCGACGGAAGCGCAATACAAATTTCAGCATAACAAGAAAGTAAGTCACATAATTAAAACAAATATGGGTAAAATATGCCATTATAATCACAACATTAACACAGTATGATAAGTCCAAAAATATGCAAGGATATTATACAGAGATTTTGTTCAGTATACAATACATTGAAGGACACTTATAACAAAAATAAAGTGAAAAACCATGGTACAAGAGAAGGATACATCCTGTGTATCCATGTCATAGGCACTCCGGTATTCCTTATTCCCCGTATTGCACCGTCTCCACGCCAAATACAAGCCCGATGACCGTCTACGAGTGTAGACGCCGCGGACTAAGTGGAAAGCGTTTTGCGCTTTGGTTGCTTATTTTGCGCTGTATGTGCGTTTGATCACCTTACATTTGATTAAAGAATGCGGCCGATGCTTCCTTGAGACGTAAGTATTTCCGCGAAACTGTTGCACTGGTGGCTTGTTCCGGTTCAAAACTATTGGGGCGCTGATTTGTTACGCGGGTGCGACCAGCGCTACCTCGAACGATTGGAGCCTCAGGCAACTATATTGACATTGTTCTGGGTCGTTGAAGTTGCTTTTAGCGCTTTATCTCAAAAGTACATCTTCTTGGATGACCGCCGAGCACTTTCTTCCTGTCGCCGCCGCCGAGTTATTAAGTTTATTCAGAAATACTTCCTTTCACGTCGCCTTCATGTAATTTTGCAACGAAACAAATCTGTATCGCATTAATGAGTGAGAGGTGTGGGTTGCAAAAGCACTGAAATCGTCCTGTGGCTACTCATGGTCACTTTGAACGCAAATTTCGCCATTGCATACGCGAGTGCCTACCCTTTTGGATAAAGTTGCTATTGCTGGTTTGTTTTAAAGCTAATAAAAGTGAGAAGGCCAGAAGTGAGAGGTAAGGTAGCAAAGAGCGTTGGTAGAGTAGCAGCCTCGTCAAGCGGCCGGAAATGGGGAGCAGTTGTAGATTGCCACCTGGCATGCTCGTCCTAGAGCACTATTGTCCAAGTTTTTACTCCACCCCCCCTCCCTGTCCTCCCTTGGGCGGCTACAATAACCACTCTGCCGCTACCAAAGCAACCACCCGCCTGACTTGACAGGGTACGTGTAAACAATATACCTCCCTCAACCTACGTCATCAGCGCACGTGTTTCTAGGCCGATGGGCAAAACATGCGCCGTACCGAGAAGGGTCACGCCTAGAGAAGAAAGGCTGCGAGGCGTTTCGAATCGAGGGACAAACACGCTTGACACCAGAAATACCGTTTCAGAACCGAAAGTTGACGATTTTGCCCATCGGGTCATACCTTTTTGACGTCACCCTGTTTACATCAGCGTGGCAGCTGCGGGAGATACCCTAAAAAATACATGAGTCACTAACGTATTCAAGTAAACGCTTCTTAGAAAGCGGTTACCTGGTCAGGCAGAGGTCCAGGGAGCTGTGCTTTGTCACTCTCACTCTCTCTCTCTCGGGACGCCCTTCCGGCTTCCCTCTCGCCTTAACCCCCTTTCCTCTACGTGTTTTCCCCTACTACCCTTGAAACCTTTATAAATGGATGAGACTTGAAGCACAACGAATGGTCTATGCATTGCTGCTTGATGTCTCGAGCGCGTGCTGCCCAGCCGTGAGTCTAGTCTGAACGAGAGTACGCGTAGTCGCTAGCACTTGCAACATGTGCCTGCAGGTTGACCGGCGTTGGAGGTTTTACCAATTGCCTCAAGAGCCATCGCCGGATGAATGCCACGCTGTGCTGGAACGTGTGGATTGGTTCATGAGGTCGCTCATCTGGTACAACAACGCCAGGCTATATACGCTGCAGGAAAGAGCTTTTGTCGTTACCTTTTCGACAGAAGCGGAGCAGTCCATAAATCACGAGACCATCTATGTGGTCGTGTGGACCACAGCGCCGCTTTTGGCGACGCTGGCTTTGAGGGATATTTTTGAGCGCCCAGTGTACGAGGCTGTTCGATCAGCGCTCAACGGCCACGCCGTGTCCATGGACGGAATTTCCACCAGCGATCTCTTTGAGGGCTTTAATCAAGCCATCGGCTGTATCCGAGATGCAGCGTATGAATAACTGCGACAACGTAACCCTGCACTTCAACATCCTCTTGGACATTCGCCGACTGGATCCGAACGCGAACAGCTTTCTCCTCCGGACGAAGGTTAGTGCTTTATTCATTACAAATGATTGTTTTTGGGAACCTTTTGCTGTGCACTCGCGGGCTATGATGAGCTACCCAAGGAATTTATTCAGTGGCTAATGACAACCAGCTTTCTAAATCGAAAATCCGGGTCATCATCTTGTTCAAAGGTTCTCGGCACAATTTTTTATTCAGTTTCTTTAAAGATATACTTTGCGCACGTTAGAAACCCACACTAAGTTCATCGGCAGCTAAAGCCTTTTTCGCATGGAAGCGACAGCACTTTCGAATCCTGCCACCGCGGGGGCGAAACTTGTTTCGAGTCGTCGCAGCAACTCGAGCGCAAATAGCGACGACGTTCTAACAAGTTGGAAATTTTCGCTACGACGCGGGGCTCAATCGCTTGCATGTGATCATCGTGGTTAATGTGTGACTTCGTAACGGTTAGACGCCTTGTTATACCCAAGGAACTTGACTGGACACATATAGAGTGCTCTTCTAGCAATTAAAATGTAGTTTATATAAATATGCTCTATATTGTGCGACGTGTCAGCGCAGACGAGTTAGGAAGCACGGTAATAAATTTGCTCTTCGTGGTATTGCACTGGGTGTTGCATGCGACACAAATTAGTGCTTTCTTGCTCTACAAGTGCTGACTTGAAGAATTTCTCTCTTGTCCTCGTTGAGGAAACAGATCAGAAGCGATGGGCAGTGATAGTATTCATGACATGAATGTCAGCATTAAGAGATTTCAGCGTTTTATTGTGTTGACCCGTGAATGATATCATAAACATGAAATTTGCACACACTTCGCTCATTTACGATATTTGCGCGCTTTATGCAAAACTTTGAGTTTGTTCTGTTGCAGCGCTTTAAACGACGGACAGAAACTTCGACTGCGTGTTTCAGGTAATTTCCATTGCCGCATTGTCTTCCTGAGAAATGCAGTGGGAGCTATTTCGATGTAAGGCTTCCATTTAAATTCCGCACACGCAGGGTCTCTCATGTTATGGTTTGAAAAAAAAAAAGGCCTTAAACTTTGAGTTTGGCAGATTAGAAGCTCTTCAAGGGCAACATATTTCTTTTCGGTCCAAGAAAGGCTGTGAAGGTCGGTCGTTTTGTTCCGCAGATTCAAAGAGCATGTTTTTGGTCTCAAAAACGTTGCATGACGAAAAGCTCCTTTAGCCTTTTGTCTAGGGCAATTCCCCAGAATTGATTGGTTCTATTGAGAAAATAGCCGCCGCGATGACTCAGTGGTTATGGCGCTCGGCTGCTAACCCGAAAGACGCGAGTTCGATCCCGGCCTTTGCGGTAGAATTTCGATGGAGGCGCAATTCTAGAGGCCCGTGTACTGTGCGATGTCAGTGCATGTTAACGAACTCCAGGTGGCCGAAATTTCCGGAGCCCTTCACTACGGCGTCCCTCAGCCTGAGTCGCTTTTGGACGTTAAATCCTTATAGCCCGCTCACCGGTGAGGGAGGAATGGACAACTTGCAAAACTGCGGGAAAGCTGACTTACAGGACGATGTTTTCCAACCAAAAATCCTTGTTCACAGACACGTTTTCGCTTCCTGCCCAGCTGCCTAAAGGGGTTAGCGCGAGGGGAGATGAGTCAGCAGCCCTGCTCTGTGTCCTTCTTCGAAAACGTGTGCGGGGCTGCCCCCAAATCTGCGTGAAGCTGAAGCCCCGTAGGACATTACCAGCTTTCGAGGTCGAGTGTGAAGGAAAGTAGTGCAAAGGTTACAGTGATGAATTCCCTTGACAAGTACCTGTCTCAACCCACTCCTCTCGTTCGCGCTTCAGCTCTATTGTGTCCTTTCAACAATTTCCCTCCCATACAGATAAAGAGACGTCTCTCGTCTCCCTTTTCGAGGAAGAATACGAGATTGCCGTCTGCGTACGAGGGATTTTGGTTTTGAAAATTGGAGAGGGCGCTTGTTATTCCACAAGTTGGCCATTAAATATTGGTATCCACTCAAGCGCATCCGTACGCCTACACCGCTTCTACAGGAAAAGTTCGTACAGCCTGGTGTAAGAGGGTTCACCAGCTACAAGGCAACTCAGATTTGAACTTTTTCTGTCGATAGAGGGCAGCGTTTGGGTACCCTAAAAAGGAGGGAAGTTCTGTTTCCCCCCAAAGGTGTGTAAACTACACCGCGACACGGAAGTATTCGTTCTTCCGCGTACGAAAAGTAGAGCCCATAACTTGGTGGTCAAAGTTCAGGGGACCGAAGCACAACAGAGTTAACCCATCTCAAGCCACTGAGCAAATGAAGGATGGGGGGGGGGGAGGAGGGGTCAGACAATGGACCATTCCTAGTAACCCACCAATATAGCGTTTCCGGTTGGGTCGCCTAAGCTTTCACCCGTCTTGTCTGCGAAAATTACTTTACAAAGGCACAGTGGGGTTACTGGTTCCGTCGGAGCAGATAGGTGTGGTCGGTTAAAAATGGCGGAAGTAGAGGCTTGGCGCATCCGCAGGAAATTTTTGGAAAAAGGTCCATAGTGTTGAACCCCCGAGTAGTCAGTTCTCAAAATGAAAGGAAAGAAAGGAGCTCCTAGCACACGGCCTCATGGCTGGTCTACCTTTTGCCGCGTAGCCTTCCTGACGTAGCGACACAAGGATGCCCTCGATGGTAGTGACAGCGTGTAGATCACTTTGCTTAGTTTCGTACGAGTGTTCCGAGCGCCGAATACCGATCTTCCGCTTCTCAGCACCAACAAGGCTTGAGTGTTTGGCTTGTTCTAACGGAGGCCATCATCTTTTGGCTCTTTTGTGCGCCATACTTTTGTTACCTGTATAGACAGCCAGGGGCTTGCATTCCTAGTGGCTTAAATACCAGCAAGCAACAAGTCAGCAGAAAATGCCAGCAAACAATTTCAGGTATGGGTGATTGCGAATACATGAAAACCTTCTTTTTTTACACCACCAGCTCTAGAAATAAAGAAGAGCAGAAATGATTCAGATATACAGCGGAAGCAAGAAAAAAGGAAAGAAAGAAAATGAAGTTCTTCCGGGTTCTAAGAAAAGCCAGAGGTTGGTGGAAGAATGTAGTAGCGACAAAATAATCTGTCGCCAGTTTATCCACGTGGAACTAGTTAAATTTTAGCGCGAAATTTAAATCCCCGCAGACAATACATACACAACTTTAAAAGCCTGTAAAGCGCGAACACTAGGTTCGATATGGATAAAAATTCATATTATTCATATGACATCAGCATATCATTTTTAAAAGCAGAGTTGAGCCCTACAAAACTTGATTGTCGTATTGCCAGTATTTGCTTATTTCATAAGTTTTTTTACAGCTCATCGCGTATTCTACCCACATTCCCTCCAGAACGAATTTCACTCCGCCTTGGTTACCTCTAGCAAGTTTGCCGTCCACAGTCTCGTACGAACACGTTTGTTGCATCATTCTTTCCTTGTTCAGCCAAAGACTGGTACGGTCTTCCACACGACGTTACTGCAACCACTTGCCCATCTTCATTTTCGAATTGTTTACTGCAACTGCCATATTTAACGTATAACATATTTGTGTATAAGGTTTGATTCTATCTTTACCCAAAACAAGGTTTTTAAGGTAATAAACTGAAGTGAAATTGTCGCTTAACGATCAAGAAAGAAAAAGGGAGGAAATGTTGCGTACGAGATCTTGATATATGTCTTAGTTTATTCACGAGATGACATGAAAGACCAACGTATATAAAAGCACATTTTTTCTCGCTATTTACGTCTGAATGGCAAAAAAAAAAAGAAACTTAAACCATAAAATCTGCCCGCTAATTTTCCTCTATTCAGTAAAAAAGACAACGCTGCCACAAACCTCATGAAAATCGAACCATGTTTAGACACGGTGCAGCATCTGAAGCCGCGTTTACATGAATGCGACAGCAGCGCATCGCATCAACTTTTTAGCGCATCGTATTCATGTAAACGGTGGTAATGCGCTAGGAAACCGCATCGCATCAATGCGCCAGACGGGGCTAGATCTAGAATGACAAGTCGACTTCAGCGGTGAATGGAAACAGGTTTGGAAGTGTCGTTCCTCCTTCTTGTCGTGCCTACAGAATACCCTCCCGCCGGATAACAAAGCAGACTTGGCTCAAGATGGGGCTCACTGGACCCCTCTGCCGCGTGCAATGGGCGAAGGGTCACGGTCCCATCGGACTTGATGCTGTAGGTGTAAACAGTAGCTCATCGGCTCCACGGGATACGCTAGGAAATGCGATGCGCTGCTGTCGCATTCATGTAAACGCGGCTTGAGAGTTACCATGTATTTCCTGTGGACACTGTCACTGGTGAACCCCGTTAAGCCCGGCCAACAACTCCTGGCCAACAACGTCGGGGTGCTAGCATGACGAATGACCGTGAGCATGTTTAACTAGCTCAGCGCCACGTGCAGAGGTGATTACGTTCGATTCTTGGAATGCATGTGACAGGCCAGTGTTCCCTGGGTAAGGTGCTTGACAGGGGCACCGAGCGGGCAGGGGGAGCGCTTTCCGGGAACCGCACCACAATGTGAGATTAGCAGCGAACATGAGGGGGGCTCTTTCAGGGGTGGGTGGCTTGTTCCCGGATTTTCGCTTGTTTTGTCGTTTACTAGGATGGGGGCACTTTTGAGGGATTAAATCGGTGTGGCTGGCGCGTTTCCGTCGCCTGGCTATTTCCTTTGGCCTGGCGCAGTTGTGGGGTGCGGCTTTGTTGTGGGTGCGAGGATATGGGAAGGTAAAGAGAGGGCGACGGTGCTGGAGGCAGAGTCTTGCCAAAACTGGTTTTCCCGTCCGTCTGCGCCGTTGTCCGCTGTCACCGGCCTTCATATGCATGCGACTCATTGTCGCCCGCAGACGAGACGGAGCTAGTGACGTCGCATGAGTTGGTGCTCTGTCCGCAGTCGTAATCAAGAATGTTGTTTGATGTCGGGATGCCGTTTAGTCCATCGAACAAGTGCGAAGTTTTGTTTTTCTATCGTGCAGTGAAGATGAAGTAAAATCGATTGCTATGGAATATATGTATCGGACTACCTACAGTGTCATGTAGGCTTCGCATTTGTCTAAAATGAGCCTTTTTTTTTCCTTATTACTGCTTTTGCGCTTTGTTCACTGCCAGTGGTGCGTTTTGACTTTATAGGCAAGAACTCTCTCAAAATGCAATAATCACGCACTGATTTCGTTGTTGTTGCCAGATACTAAATTATTCTAGGCTACAAGTAAACTTAAATGACCAAGGATCTCTTTTGGTCGTTCGTTCAAACTGCCGTATAAAAAGTCGTGCATTTCTGAAAGGTAACTGTCAGGAGGACATAGATTTCCGAAAATGGCAGCAGTCAGTGCGGAAACGTCAATGCTCATGAGTGTGCATTATCCGCTTTAAAGTTCATCGGGTCGGGTCAGTCTTTTAGAATAGATTTGTGGTTCTCTTTCCGTTCCTTCTGCCAAGGACGCAGGCTGCCCACTCAACATAATTTTTCGGCAATAAGAAAGCGCTACACAATACGGACACCAAAGAGGTGGAAAGGACGACCCGATAATACTTTCTTATTTCCAAAACCATGTACCAACTAGCCCTCGAACAAGTTGTAATTGAGAGCATGAATCCCTTTACTGTCTGTTTGCCGAAAAAAAAATAAACTCCCGTCAAACAGCAGCCCCTTAACGTGGAGGAGCTTCGCACTGATTGTCATACTCATGAATGAGTAGTTATGATTGAAATTGTTCATTTCGCATGTTTGAATGCGACTATCAGGTATTTACGCACAGATGCCTCGTGCGTTCTACTTCCCTGTGATTTCTGATAAAGCTACCCTGAGAAGGACCGAAAACTTTGGCTGCTCCTCTGTTCTACACACTGTAGATTGCAGGCACCGAGGTTGCTCTGTGGCTGTGCTGCTCGGCTGCTGACCCCAAAGGTGCGGGTTTGATCGTGGCCGCAGCGATCGCAATTCGTTAGAGACTAAATGCTAGAGACCATTGTACTGCGCGATGTCAGTGCACCTTAAGAACAATACATGGTCAAAGCTGTCACTGCAGCGTCTCTCATAGCCTGAGTTCCCACACTTAGTCCAAACTATAGTGAAGACCGGACATTATGCAGGCCACGCAACATTTCTTAGAATATTCTCCTTCAAAGACATGTTTTATTTTCTCCCTATCCTATTGCAGCGGCTGCCGTGGAGGACGCGTCCTCCTCCACTGCAGAATTAGCGGCGCGGGCTTTGTTTCAAAGCATCGGCGCGCCTGGCACCTGTGGACCGACCACCCTGACGGGCTATGGCTGCATTGGGAATGAACCGATGAGACAGGAGTGGCTCTGTTGGTGAAGCGACGACCAGGAGAGGCAACACTGCGGCCAGTCAAAGAATGTTTTGGTCAATGTTGTGTCTCACGGCTTTATTTATTCTGCAGACATGGCGATTTAAACCGTCTTTCTTTTACGTGATTGTATCTTGATGATTCGGGCAGAATAAAGGGCGACGGGGGAAGATCGAAATTTGCGCCAGTGTAACTACAATTGCTCTGTTTAAAGCGAAACTATGTGAACATCAAAATTTCATTTTTCTATTAAAACAGTGCGCATTGACAGGACAAAGTCGAGAAACACAGACACAGCACTGGCTGACAACTGAGGTATTTCCTGCTTTGGTTGCAACAAATACAGAAAGTATCGTCTTAAAATACAAAGAAAGCCATGGAATCGTAATTTTGTATTTCTTTGTATTTTTCGACGATATTTTCTGTATTTATTGCAACCAAAGCAGTAAATACCTCAGTTGTCAGCCAGTGCTGTGTCTGTGTGTTTCTCGACTTTGTCCTGTCAATGCGCACTGTTTTAAGTAGAAAAATGAACCAACTGGCCCCGCTACTTCCCATGATGCAAAATTTCATGTTAAAGGTGTAAGCTTCCTCCTGTCTTGCAGTGCGCTGCAATATACGCAGGTCACCTGTTATTTACCAAAATGACTAAAAAACGCCGCAGGCATATATTAACTGTACATTTTATCATAACACTTGTAGGATGTTAATTTACACGCTCTGTTGCTGCAGTGAGCAGTTGTACATATTTTGCCACAGTGGCATTCGTGGTGTGCACCCTTTATCACACTAATGCTTGAATATCCTTTTTTTATGCTGCTACAATTTTTTGGCAGTTCTTCCGTTTTTACCTGGCTTACCAGGGCCGCTGTGAAAATAAACGAAATCTATCAAGTGCACGCATCGTGTTTCTGTTTTGTTCCTGCTCTCCAATCTATTTAAATTCCCAGGAATTATGCGAGAAGCCTCGTGTGAAAAGAAACAGGCAGATAATTAAGAGAAAAACTGGTTGGTTTAACGACTTCCAAATGATCGACCGTGCGAAGCGGTTCATCGTTTGTACCAACTTTGTGCTTATAATCGCTAACTGTGTTTGATTTGTTCATTTTCATTTCGGAATACCGCCAATCGATTTTTGGAATTTTAGTTACGGGCTTTGGTGTGTATGGCAGTAGAAGTTTTGTTGTAGGGTGTGATCGTGCACGGGACGAACTTAAGATTCAATGAACCTTTTATAACAATTGACGTCCTTGGAAATTACTTGACTAAGAAAAATGAAAGAATTTCCTCATGTTATGAAGGTTTTCTAGCAATAATGAAGGAACGAATATATACTCCGTTTGCCAAATTTTAAGGTGGCAGTAGTCGGATGCAATTTAAGAACGTAGCGACTTCTCGGCGTCAAAGAACCGCCTTCCAGCCAATGGCAACGGCCGATTCTCATGACCTTGGTAGTGTGAAAAAGAATGGAGTGGTAGATGAAACGGGATAATGGTTTCCCTCTGTGGTCGGGGATAGCTCCTCTGTGCATTGTGGCGCCGCTCCCTGCATTGTCACGCTAGCAGGGTGATGGGAATCGACCGACGCCATTGGCTGGAAGGAGGTATTTTGACGGGGAAAGGAGCGGCGTCCTTGAGTCGTATCCGACTGTAGAGACCCGGCAGCATCCATGGCGGATTAAGGTGGTGTAAGCCGCGCTTTATTTAGGCCTCATTTGTTTATTTTTTAGTAACGCGAGGTCACTGCGCGCCTGCGGTCTACGCGGATATTTCCCGGTAGAGCCAGGGGCTCCGCACCCGCAAAAATCTACAAAAATGAGGAAGCGCATTGTCAACGTAGCAGCGTCGCCACGCTGCTAGCATTATTGACGGCGGGTGTCCACCGGGGCACCAAGGAAGCATGCCAGCGGATTCCTGTACCACTTCCGCGGAGACCTGTTAAGAGTTCCACGAAGGGCCCTTTTGTTTGCTGGCATTATTGCCAGCACCGAAGCATCGCGGGGCTCGTTTCCTGCCTCTGCCACGAGACACTCCCAAGATGATTAAGCAAGTGACTCGCCCGTCGTTCACCTAGAGCTCGTCATCCTTGGAGAAGCGACACGTGGGTGCAGCGACTTTCAGTTCAGCGTATGCTAGCAGAGACGCAAAAATAAACTCAGGAAGGGAACTATTGCTGTGAACAAGCCGACTGTCCTCTTAAGCCTAGCAGCGGCAGAATCGTCCCTCCAGATAAAAAAACAAAGAAAATTTATCCCTTATACGTTTTCTTATAGGCAAAGCGAGACAAAGCGAAAGACCGGTGCCCCATTTATGACCAGTGAACAGACTGAAAAAGACAGCAAGAAAGAGAATTCAGTCCGAAGCGAGGGGTCCGGCTTTGAAGAGCGCCGCCATGTTTGTCGTTCGAAGCAATGCTAGCAACACTGGGCAACGCTCGAAGGTCCTCCAAATCTGGATAGAGTTCCGCGTTGCTCCGTTGACTCGATAGACTATTGACTTGATGGCCATTCAAACCGCCCGTGTTGCAGCGCTCGATCACCTTTGAGTCGATAGGCTATCGGTTCGAGGGCCTTCGAAACGCCCGTGTGACAGGCTGGCTTCCTCCATCGAACATGCGCGGAAAGGAGGCTTCATATAAGGTTAGGAAGACTTCGAAGGAAAGGAAGCCTTCAGAGTTTGGGTCAGAATAAAGATTACACGGAGAGGGATTATAAGGCAGACACCGCCAATGGATCCGAAATGGAACAATTTTTTTCAAAACTCACTTAAGGGCAACAGCCGATTTTACTTTTGTTGTGCATGAGCATCAAACCATGCTTAGCGCAGACGGCAATAATGCACTTGTCAAATTTAGTTCCTCGGAACACGCATACCTGTTAAGGTAATTAAGAATAGTTGCTTTGAAAATAAAGTAGGTTGATAACATCTAGTTCATAAAGCCCCAAAGAACGCTAGCACTCTTGTGTCCGGATGTTCTGTGGGAAGGTTAGGAATAAGGTAAATACATATTTTCACAACCTGTGTGGTCACCTGAGGAGGCAGCTTCTAGAAAAATTACCTAAGACACTTTGGAAATTCTCAAGTGTGCTTGGCGAAAGCCTTGTGGTCAATCCACAGCCGCTTCCCCGAACCGCTTGGCGCGGAATCACTGGGCCGCTTCGGAGCCATGCGTCTCACTCACTCGACTGCAACGAGACGTCTGGCGAAGTAGCGGTGGTGCAGCTGCCACCGTCGGCGGGCGCGGGCTCGTTCTACCCTACTCTGCGACCTCACGGTTAATATGCACAGGTGCGCCCCCCACAGAGGGTGTTGCCCCCACCGGCGCGTCGTTTGCCAAGGAAGGGAGGAGGTCGCCCCTGCGCGGAGGAGAGGCCACAGTTGGCACGATTCCAGCGCACGGACGGACACCGCGAGCATGTGCCATTAAAGGCTTTCGCCTTAATACCAGTCATCCGCATCAAATGTCTTTACCCCAGCGCCTGGCACGAGAGGAAGCCCTAGCCCGACATTATGGCAACAAAACAGGTGTATACTACGTGGATGCCTCCGGCCCCTCACCACGGGGGATGGTACACGGTCGCGGTAGTTCACAACAGCAACACAGTTAACGGCCTCACCTTTAGAGCCGTCAGTGCAACACAAGCAGAAGAGGTCGTGATTGCTCTCGCGGCCTCACATTCCGATTCAAAATACATAATCACCGACTCACCAGGTGCCTGTCGAAACGTCGAACAAGGTGTACTCCATTCCTAGCATATCGAATCTACCAAAATTGGACACGTGATATGGACCCCGCATACCGTTACCTTACAGGGGCCCCTGCTCATCAGGGGTTGGCAGGAAACGCGGCAGCAGACGCAGCCGCCCGCTCTCTCTGACCGGGCAGTTTTCTCCTCCCCATCCGATCATGAACCCGATTTTAATCCGGTCTATACGTTCAAAGATATTACAGCCTACTATCAAGGTAGCCATCGCCTTTACCCTCGATCATGTAAAGGCCTCAAGAAGTCGGATGAGCGGCTCCTTCCCCGCTTTCTCACCAATACACTGCTGTGCCCGGCAGCACTGAAACAGTTTGACCCCTCCTTTAGCTGCAGCTGCCCGCACTGTAGTGCAGTGTCTTCGGACACCTATCACATGGTGTGGGCCTGCCCCTCCTACCCGGCCATTCCCCTCATCCAAACCAGGAAGGACTGGGAGGCGATCCTGCTTGGCTGGCCGCCACGACTACCAGGCCCAACAAGCCTTAGTCCGGCGCGCTTGGGCGGCGGCCACCGCCACTGGGGCCCCATACTAGGAAGCTCTACCTAGTGCTTTTAAGGATCGGTCCGTTACGGGCTCTTCCAAACATACCTCCTGTTCCTACCAAATAAATGCTTTCATTACTACCACCCCCAGCCATTTCAACACGCCGCGGATAATGGATCTCTCGCCGTACTGTGGGTAACGTGTCATTTTGTGAACATGCATTGCCATGCTCATTTGTTTTAGGTGTTCATGTATTGTCTCAGCATGAGACCCTTGAAGAATCATATAAACAAATAAGACATGATCTACGAAGATGTGGGCTGTTTCAGGGACGAATAAGTGCCCCCTTCTCATTTTGATTGAACCTCGTGACAGTTCACGGAGCGGAATATCTCAGGGCAGTGTTGTCGGTAACGAGTTACAAGTAACGACGTTACCGGTAACGCATTACTTTTTACGGTAACTTAGTAACGTAATCGTTACCATTTCGGAACTGTAACGGGTAACGTACTTACGTGAACTTTTTTCAGTAACGTGAGGTGTCACGTTACTAGTTACTTTTGATTTCAATAGTCCCCCTCCACCTCTTTTTCAAAAAAAAAAAAAACGCCGAAAATGATGCTGCAAATAAAAAAGATCTACCGGTGCTCTCGACGACCCTTGTTGGGGCTCGCATGCATGGCAAAAAACACCTGCCCTTCACGACGCACTGAACTAAAAAATAAGCACGAACACGCAGTCACACACATGTCTTCACCCGCAAACCACTCACACACACAACTCTCTAAAAAGTGGACTCATGCCGAGCCACGAATGGACCATTTGCAGAAATCCGGAAGTCAGTTTCTGCGTACGCTTGTTTTCCAACCAATAGGTCTCGTTCCCAGGCGACACTTTCGCATTCTTGGTGGAAGCAGTTCCCTCTTCTGAGCAAACTCAGGAATTTCGCCAGTTTACTTCAAGGTGTCCCCTTAGAGCCTTCGAAAGAGCACAATGGTACAGCACAGAAAAGAGGATTGCAATCAACCGGCCTTTTCTATCTGCAACTGCGGCTTCGTTTCTGGTTATTGAGTTCCTAAGCGAGCGCAGCTGAAATTGAACATCTTGACGTAAACACTCGCATTTTTGCGATAATTATGCAGGTTCAAGTAAAAAAGAAATTGTTTATGTGCGCAAATATATTTTTTCCGGAACTATGACATTTAAGCATTTCTTTATTGCCACACAATTTGCGCGTAATTTCGTAAGCAGAAGCACAACAGAATTACTGTAAATTTGTTGAGTTAAGCTATGTTTTCTTTGTGAAGTTGGAATTATATGAAATATGAGCTGTATAAAATTGATATCTTGAGTTCTTACAGCCAAGACGCACTAATTAAAATTTATGGCCATGGAGTAACGGCAAAGTAACGTGCGATACTTTATTTCGGTAAAGGTAACGGTAACGCGTTACCTCTTTTTGTAGGTAACGTAGGGCGGTAACGCGTTCTTCTCTTTTTTTTGGTGTAACGAGTAACGTATTTAGTTCCTTTTTTTCGGTAACACCTACAACACTGTCTCAGGGCAGCCAGTGATCGAAAATGACTCAGATACATGCACACAATCCTTTAAAACATTAACATCGCCTGCCACCAGACCGTGCTCAGTCTAGCTCACCTCGGACAGCCTTCAGCGCTCACTAATGTTTTCGCCTTCGCAGCACGTAAGCACTCTTAAGTGCCCTCCCTTTTTTTTCTACTACCAGGGTTTCACAACGTGTACTAGATAAGCTTTGCTAAGTAGCAACAGCATTTGCGGCGGCGCCGACGCATGCTGTTGGACAGCACCCACTTCCGGGTTGGGAGCTGCTTCCGTCCGCCATGTTCTTCCTGAAGCGCTCCGGCTCAGTCTCTTTAAACGTTTCGTGCATACATGAGCTCTCACATTTTAAGCTTTTTATGCTGGAAATAGTTGTCTGGCGAAACCGTGGTTGCTGTAATCGACTTATGTGTCAAGTGCGTCTTTAGGGTCCACCGGTTTGGAAATACCGGCCCGGATTTCCTCTCAGCAAGTGACGAAGCGCTCAGGCATTTGGCCTATTTCACGCCGAGGGTAGGGGAGGGGTGGTGTGTGCCAGCGAGTGGTTGTGTAAGCAAAGAAACGATGTGGAATATGTACTCTCGTGCATTATCCGCCTCTCTGGTGAGGACACAAGCTCTTCACCTTCTAGCCCCGCCGCGGTAGCTCAGTGGTTACGGCGCTCGGCTGCTGATCCGAAATACGTGGGTTTGATCCCGGCCGTAGAGGTCGAATTTCGATGGAGGTGAATGTCAGTGGACATCAAAGAACACCAGATTGTTGAAATTTCCGTAGCCCTTCACTATGGCGTCCCCCATTGCCTGAGTTGCTTTGGGGCGTTAAACCTCAACAAACCAATAAACCAATTTTCACCTTCCAGGCAAGCAGTATCCATCCGGTGGAAGGGCTTGTTTGTGAAGAGATCGAGAAAGCCTGCCCGCGCCGGTGCCTACCCACAGACCTCCTCTGGCATCGGCCGCGAGCGGGAATGTTCGAAACAAAGTTTATCGACGACTTACCGAGGTGTTAATTGCATGCCGCGTTATTGCACCTGTGTTGTTTTGTTGTCTCCCCTCATCGAGATCTGCGGTCACCGCCTGTCCTAAGCGTACAGTTTTCTTACCGCTCCCATGCCTTGCTGCCAATAGTAAAGGGCTGTTGTTCCCTTTCGAAACTGTTCATCATATCTGCCTCGAATGCCATGCATAGGCTTGATGCGAACCTGTTGAGTAGAATGCCACAAGCTGGGAAAAAAGAACCTTCGCAAATATCTTGAAGTCAATATTACATAAGAAATTTGAGAATGTACCCTTCTACCGCCGTCAACCAGTTTATACCCGCGCTTTTCAAAATTGATAAGCGAGTGCGGTGTATAAAGTGTAGACGAAAAGCCAACGTCAGTAGCTGCACTGACAGCTTAAAGGGATGCTGAACCAAACTTTTGGAGCTGCCCTTTTACATGTAAACAAGAGCTTGACTGCTAAAATTGATAAATGCGACAAGCATTTTAGCGAAAACGGCGGATAACACGTTTTTTTGACGATTTGTTGCCCTATCGCTGCACCTGGCGGCCGCCTGTGGAAGCTGCGACTAGACGTCATTACACCCGCGCGCCCACCGTTCCCGCAAAAGCACGACTGCCATCGTTACTCGCGGCTTTTCAATGTCTGTCGTCTGCTCACGGCGTACACAGATATGTCAATATGTGAATCGATGCTGTCTACATGCCATAACAGTATGCACGCTTACGTCCAATAAATGCAGCTTTTTTTTCCGGACCTTACGCCATTTCTAACATTCTTACTTTAAAACAGAATCCCAACGACGTTCAGACTAGTGGCGCCATCTGGTGGTTACAAGGGGAACAATTGTTGTCAACAAACCGACGCCCCTCTTAGCCTAAAAGGGGCAGAATCGTCACTCCAAATAAAAAAATTACCGACGATTACGTTACTTCCTAATGCGAAATTTGAGCGCAGCAAATAAGCTGTTTCACCTTTTCGATAGATTGAGGCAAAGAAATCGAGCAACACATGTATGCGCTATCACAGAATTTTTTTTTTATTTTTCACACGTATTCCTTTAACAACCAGGTCTAGCCGTGGGAAGGTGGTCACGTATTCGTCGACGTGCCGGGGCCTACGTGAAATAACCGGCGCGTCGGCAACTGAAGAGCACCCTATCCGCCACACAAGAACAGGGGGGGGGGGGGACCCTTTCCTCCTCTTTCTGCATGGCGGCGACGGTGTTCTATGCAGTCACGTTATCTTGACTCTCTAGCGGCGTCAGCGGCATCCAGCGGTATCAGTCGGTCGCTGCTATCTTTCTGCATGGCGGCGACGGTGTTATCTTGACGTTACCTTGACTCTCTAGCGGCGTCAGCGGCATCCAGCGGTATCAGTCGGTCGCTGCTAGCGCTGGGGGGACGAAAGGGGGGCGGAGCTGGTTACGAGGCCGACGCCGACGCGAAACCCAGGAACGGACGCCAAAGAGCTGCGCTCTAAAATAAAGCAAATTTATTACTCGTACGTTTTCTTACGGGCGACAGGAGACAAAGCGAAAGACAAGTGGCCCATTTACGGCCAGTGAGCGCGCTGAAGAAGGCAGTAACAACGACGAAACCAGTCCGAAGCGAGACTTGATGCATCGAAGGGCGCCGCCATATTTGTCGCCGCGGGAGGGTTCCATGACGTCACGCTCTTCACCTCGGACCGGCCGGAAGGGCTTGGCACGCACTCATGAAACATCGAAAATAAAACCATCCGCTGAAAAATATGCGCATAGACTACTAGATTTTGTTGTAATCACTTTCCGAGAATCTATTTCCAGCGTTTTTGTTGAGTTTTAAGATTTTGCTTCAGTATTCCTTTAAACCTTCGTACAGTAAATCCGGTTAGAAACCGGAACAGCGCCTGCGAACAAAACAAAATGTTATACCTGTGAACTCTCTGTTCCAATATACAACTAGCATTATTCATGTTTCGTGGTAAAGGGTCTACCGAAGTTCTTGTGGATAAATCCGTTGAAAAGGAATGCCTCGCTCCAAAGTAGAAAAAAACGACATTCGGGTGTTCGGGTTTTATTCCAGCCTGACTGGACGTGCCACGCAAAGCGGCAACACTCCTTAGCCACTGGGTCACCTGAGACCATGCGGGCAGGAGATTTTTGAGCCTGCAGAGTAGAAATGGCCACTTTCGCCTTGCGTACGATAGCGGGTACTAGATTGAAGTTTGCTGACCTCACAGGAGCCCCTCGCGCGCTGTTCGTTTCATCTTGCGCAGCTCCTCGCACTATGCCATGCTTATCGCGGTGTTGATAATCTTTTACAAGTTAATTCAGCATTTCGAATGTTTGCGAAGACCGCAGAAGATCTGGCAAGCGATATAGCGCTTCAAGCAGCGAAAGAGCTCTCAAGGATTGTCTGGTAAAGGTTGAACGCGCTGCCAAGAAAAAAATGGCTGAGGCTTAGCTAAGGTTAAGCCTAGTCAGATGCGAAGCATATTGATGGCTAGGCTTGATAAAGTTCCTCGCTTTGTTCTTCAGTTGTTGTAGAACGTTGTCGCCGAGCCGCATATTCAGCACGCCGCTTAGCCAGACGTTCATCCCGCTCTTCATCGGTCTCTGTGGCACGCTGAAGCTTTCGCTTCTCGTTCAAATCAGCCCTGCTTCTAGGCGGCATCCCAACACCTGGCCGCCTCGTAAGTGCCCGGAGAGCGAGGCAAGCTCAGCTTTATACCGCTGCTGTAGCGTCACGTGGTCAGCTGCAGCGCCTCTTATGTGGAGCCTCCACCGCCACGGCCGACCGCGCGAGCCGGCAGCCCATCTCTCCTCTGCTGTGACGTCATGTTGTCACGTGGTCAGCCGCCGCGCCTCTGATGTAGAGCCTCCACCGCCGCGGCCGACCGCGCGAGCCGGCAGCCCATCTCTCCTCTGCTGTGAAGTCATGTTGTCACGTGGTGTCACGTGGTCACGCTAAAGGTCAATGGTAGCTCCACCGCCGCGCTCGACGGGCTGTAGTGTAGCTCTAGTAATATGCTTCGCATAAAAAAATGGCTGTGACTTAACTCGGCTGAGCCGGGTTATGCGGAGCGAAAGGCAACCGAACCAGTGGCCGATGTCGACGCGGAGACGTTTCCAGCATCGGTTGCATCATCTCGGCGAGCACGCTTTCGCGACTTTTCTCTAGCTTCGTGACGCTCTCTGTCGTACGGATCGCTAGAAGCAGCCCGGCGCCTCCAATGCTCTTTCGAAGAACTCGTCCCGGTGACCGGTTCTGTCTCGGTGTCTAGGCGGCGAGGCATGGCGTTTATTCAGCAAGAGCGAATCACGTGTTTAGTCACGTGACGCAACTGGTGAGAGCGAGTGGTCTTAGCGTCGGTCGGCGCAGCGGCGGAACAAGCGGTAACACGTGCGACAAGTCACGTGGTATGACGTCACAGCTACACTTCCGCCGAGCCTCCAGATCCAAGCCTCATTTAACCTTCAGCTCTGCATGCGAGAAGTGGGGCTTTTCGCTCCAAAAATAAGAGCGGAGGGGCGCAGAACTCTGTTTGAAGTTGAAGAAATTGCTGCGACCCGTATGACCTGTGCCGCTCACGCTCTGTGTGAGGGGGGAGGACGAGGAAGAAGGAAAAACTACATTTACCGCAAAAAAATTACCTCAGGAAACGACTGTACATTTTTTTTTGCAGTTGCGTCAACATGACGGCCCATACAGTGCTTGTGTCCTGGTGAGTCGAAGGTCTCAACGCTGTTTGCTGCGCATGTGGGCGCCACCTTCTTTTTTTGTGCGCTTAACCGACAGTAGACTGCTCGTGCACTCCACACAACGGGCGATGAAAGAACACGCGAATGCTGTGCAGCTAAGAAAAGATAAATGGTTGGATGGTTGGTTGGTTTATGGGGTTTAACGTCCCAAAGCGACTAAGGCTATGAGAGACGCCGTAGTAGAGGGCTCCGGAAATTTCGACCACCTGGGGTTCTTTAACGTGCACTGACATCGCACAGTACACGGGCCTCGAATTTCTCCTCCAAAGAAATTCAGCCGCCGCGGTCGGGATCGAACCCGCGTCTTTCGGGCCAGCAGCCGAGCACCATAGCCACTGAGCCACCGCGGCGGCAAGAAAAGATAAATAAAGAAATACCTAAGTGTACGTAAGTCACTCAACCTAAATCGAAAGCATGTGGCTCTTTCTCAACATTTGGAAATCAAATCGAAGAAGCAACTCGCACACCGACTTTAAGGCGCTCGCCGACACCTGCCATTAGGATAGACAAGTCCCTGAACGTTGTTAATGCATGGATGACCATTCATGTTTGTGTTATAAATGCGCAGTATGTTGCTATGTTTCCACGTGCTTACTGTCGCGTTGTGGAATCACGCCCTGGAAGAATACACAGAAGTATTTGCCCGCTACTCTGTTTTATTGCCAAAGCTTTGTTTCACGAGGCCTAACCGGGGTTTTAGGATGTGCATGGCTTGACCTTGAGTGCCATCCTCGCGCGGACGGTCGGTGCAATACCACGTAGATTACTTTACATCCAATATAGGTGGTATTGGTCGGTGCAGCTGATTGCAGATTGGATTGGTCATGCAGCTGTTGCGAGAGGGGGAGCGCGCTCTCCTCCGCGCGTGGAGGGGGCAGTGGCGGCGGCTACGTAGAGGAGCGTATCGGTAGAAATGCGGGAGCTGCGCGACATCGGGTTTCATCGCGCCAAAGTTCGCCGGGCGCACTAACAACGCCTGAGACTAACGAAGTGAGCGGTCGGGTTTCACCTTCTCACATGTCGCCGCGATGTTATCGGCGCCGAGAATATTGGCTCGCTGCCAAGGTCTCGGCGGAAACGGCGGCGCGAAACTGAGCCCCTTCCCCCCCGCCCCCCCCCCCCCCCCCCCCCGATGCGATGTTAGTATAACATAGTATACCCTCTGACGCGAAGGCGAAACTTGTGTATGCCTGGTGGTGTTACCATATTGCTACATTGCGCTCAACACGTTCAATGATGAAGCAATATTTGTCGTCAGTACTGGTTTACCTCTAGGGCAAGACAGCGTATACCATCCACGACTGTGATCGGGGACTTCAACAAGAACGTCCAGAAAGAGCATCAATTCATACGCGCCATGAAGGAAGACCTGGACCTAAACCAGACGTCGTCACCAAATGTGCCTACCAACCAATAGAGCACATGCCTCTCATCGCCTCTCATCGTGTTAAGGAAATGTGCACAATTGCTAACTATTATGCACCCCACAAGACTGTCTTGACTAGCATTGCCCCTGTAAATGGATAGAGCAATAAAGGCTGATCGTTGCCTTACGCATGGCCTAATGTGCGTATTTTCTAGAGCGTAACCAAAGTGAAACTTACAGGAAAACCAACTGCAAACCCGCAGGTAAACCAAGTCAGGCCATGCTTTCGCACGCCTAACTCGGTTTAAACATAGTTAAAACCATGCTAATTTTTACCTCCGCCTTTTCAATGGAGCTTCCTTCAATATAATTAAGGCATCATAATGTGCATATCCCTGCATGCTGTTTAATATACGTTGTGACTTAATTTACGTTCTCACTTTTTCGAGTCGAACATGTACAGTTAGTTCGCCAGCAGGCCCTCATGCCAGTGGTGCAAAACTTCGACACATTTTGCGAAACCTCATTGCAGGGAATTCGAAAACAAAATTGTCGGACAGTTCAGGGAGCCGTGGTGTAAATTTTATTGATAAAATATAAAACTGTATGCGATCTAAGTGACATCACTTTCCCGATGGCTCTCTGGTTTACTTATACCCTGCCTCATCGTAGTAGTGTGATCCATAGCACATCAAGCATGACCTATCTCTCACTGACGCCAAATTTATACTAGCCGAATTTGTTTTTCACCAGAGGTTATTATAGAACCTGCATATGTATTAGCAAAAGAGAATACTTAACAATTGCTTTTCAAAGACACTTTGGCAGGCCAATACATGACATAGTTGCCGCCAAAAGAAGACATGGATGTTCTGACGCAAACGGTTTCAGATTTAATGGTACTGTAATGTAAACCACCGAGTATTTTTAGCCTTCCACTTGAACACACAGATCCCGGAACATCCATCGTATAGCACTGTCGGAGCGGTGATCTTCAGCACACATGTTAGTAAGACGCCAAAGCAAATACGGCACTGTCGTTGTGCAAGACATTGTAAATTTAAAAATCGTGTAACAAATGTTTCTATACAAAATCTTTGAATAACTTTTTAGAGTAAAATAAACAAAAATTGTGGTACAGATAGTGACTCTTTAGTTTTCTTGCCTGGAAGAAAATATACGTGACTACATCACTAAAGATACAGCTCGCCAGGTTTCTTCTACCCACACGAGGGCACTTGAGGTCACAGCCATGTACCCTAATTTTCGCTATAACGTCCACTGGACCTTTAGGTTTTGGACCTTTCGCGTATACGCCTTTGACATAAAACCTTGACCATAAATAAATTTGACTTAAAGGTCTTCACTTTAAAAGCTTTAACCCAAAGACATTTGACCTAAGTGCCTTTACCGTAAAGGCCCTTGAAACATGAGCACTGGTTACTCGCTAGCCCTAATTATTTAACAGGTATAGATAACTAGCAGTCTACGGTGAGATACAATTGCCTTCGCATTCACAGCATGTAAATATTAAGTGCCCTCCGTAACTGTTTGGCTACCAACGTAGAGGGCAGCGTAGAGGGCAATGCCTTGTGGTACTCGTGGAGCAGACGGGAACGAAGGTCTTAGGCGCGCGGTCGCCATCTTGTTCGACAACACAGTAAAGTAAAGAAGAAACTCCACTTGGTGAAGCCCGTACTGGGTGAACGGAAAACTTGCAGTCACCAGGAACGTTTCACAGAAGTCATTTTATGTCGTCTTCGTATTTGACATACACTCGTCACACGCAACTTCCTACTAACAAAAGAAGGCAAACCTATCTAAGAAATGCGGATATGGAATTACTGTAAACCACATCTTATTCTCATGCGCAGAACTTGAATCACTCAGGAGAAAATAATTTACCTTATGCTATATTCGTCTTCATCCAGCATTTAATTTAAGTCAAGATGCCCTTACTTAGTTTTTAGTTTTTATGCGAAGCATACTACTTTAGCTACCACTTCAGCCCTTCACCGTGGTTATGCGCCTCCAAATCACGTGATACATGACGTCACACCACGTGACACGATGACGTCACGACAGTAGAGAAACGGGGGCCCACCTCGCGCCGTCGCTGTGGTTGTGCGCCTCCAAATCACGTGATACATGACGTAACACCACGTAACACGATGACGTCACGACAGTGGAGAAACGGGGGCCCACCTCGCGCCGTCGCTGTGGTTGTGCGCCTCCAAATTACGCGACACGATGATGCTTCGCATTCTCCAGGCTTAACCAAGTTAAGCCTCAGCCATTTTTTAAAGGAAGCAGGTCTCCTTGAAAAGATCTGAATTGCGACCCTGTGCCTTGCTACATATCGTAATACACCGTAACCACCTATTCGTTCCTGTGAAGAAGGGTGAGTTTTTTTTTTTATTTGATTGGTTGGTAGCCCCGAGATTCTTGCCCAGGCGAGTATGGTCGCTGAGGTTACCTGACCCTCTTCAAAGCTTCCACTAATCGCCATTTTTAAATTTCATTTCCTTTCTCATTACTAACAAGTACTAACAAGATTTAGGCCCACCACCGATCAATTTTTCACATTTTTATAAAATTCTGAAGGAAACCTTTCCTATGCCTTTTGTTTGGCGCATGATGGCCTTAGCTGCCTGTGCGCCAATAAACCCAACACAACTCAACAGTCTCCTGTTTTGCTTCAGTGCTTCTGTGCCCATTGCTCTCTGCAATAGGTTGAAGAACAGGGCACACAGAGTAAGCAAACACATTGATGGTTTGTGCCCGCACAATTTCTGCTGCACTACGTCACGTTCAAATTCGTTAAAATATGATTTATTTTGTCCGTCGAAGTTTTCCTACGACGTCGGTTTACCAGCGCTCTCTTTCTTTCTGCGAAGAGAACGCGTCATATTTGTGGTAGTCTATCTATAGGACAAACGCCACATGGAAGTTGTCTCAGATTCCGGACTTAATGGATTTCTGGGAAGTGCTCTCATGTCACGTAGCCCGCTCATGTCGGCAGCGGCGCACGACCAACTTTTATTAAAGAAAGAGTTCGACCTCCTTCTTTGGAGAAACGCGATACGATCTTGTTCCTAAGATGTGTTCTCATCAATGTTATGGACCGGTTTGGAAGAGTCGAATAAGTCATGGTTAGTAGTGGAAGCAAACCTGGAAGCCTTCCTCTCAAATTTCCCTCATTTCTGTGGCGTCTTATGAAAGCGCAGAGGTCTTCCATGTGTAGGAGAATATATTTCGTCCCACGCTGAAAATTGACACCGATGTTCTCGCTGGAAAATTCCAAAAGGTACTCGAGCCTGAAAACACAGCAATATCATGTCACACTGAGTTCCGCTTCTAAACGCGAATTGAAGCGTCCACAAAAGCAACACGAGAGCAAAGTCACGTGCGCTACAGTGTGCTGCCCTGAAAACGAGGGAGCTAGTGCTTGTGGCGGAATCGAATTTCGTATCATTACCATGTTTCCTGATACAATAGTAAGCGCTCCAATTAGAAAATTTTTCCCAGTGAGTCTGCATACCGTTATCATTCTCCTGGCTTAGTCATTATATTAGTATGCGGGTGTTATGCGTTGGAGCCCTCATAGTATTTTATGAGAACTAAAGGTACAATAAAGTAGCACTGTCACTCTGGTCATTTTCGGGACAGTCATTTGGCAGTACGTTTCCAATATTGGGAACGGCTGCTTGGGAAAGCCCTGTCTTGTTTGATTGCTGGTAAATGATGATGTCGAAAGTCAGGAGATGCGACAGTGGAACATCCTTGGATGTAGTGCGACTATGGCTGTCGTTTTCTAACACTTTCGAAGAACCAAAAGTCCTACGCATTAATTTTTTATAACTCGATAACAGTCTTCAAAAACAGTTCTTGCTGATTTTGACAACATACGACGATTTAAACACTGAGCTATTGAAGACCTTTCTTTCTGAGCTCGAGAATTTTTCAAACGAACGAAGTGAGTGGTCAAAAGCTACTAACCTAATATTTATGGTTACCTCACGCGGCGACGGTGAACTATGTGCACTCCCTCCCGTCTCCCACGGTAATCATTATGCGATTTTTTTTTTGTACCGAAGCACATTGAAGGTTATCAAATGTCCGCCCTTATAAATAACGGCAAAACCTGTTTCTATTCAGAATCCGATTTCTAAAACACGTTATACTGTATATTGTTTCAAGAAGATTCTGCTGATCATTCTAACGACACTGGCAAAATGAGAGGACGCGACGTGTGCTCGTCCTATGATCTGTGTCCGTGATTTTCGCTCCTGTTTTTTCATAAATATATACCAACAACTACGGTCTGATATTTCTTGCAGAAGCATGTTTTTCCCCCATTGCCACCAGTTAGTGGCAATCCATAATGCAGAAAATATTCGCCGCAAAAATAAAACGCACACAGAAGACCAGGAAGAAACAACACATTACCATCCTGCCTTCTTTGTTCCTTGTTGTCTGTGTGCGTTTTAGTCGTGATGCGAATGTTATCTGCTTTACTGATGTTTCTTCTTTGCGAGTTAAACTCGTTATGAAGCGAATAGCGGCTGAATTTTGAGTTTGTTATTAATAATATTGTATCCTGCTTCCTTCAAGTTGCAGAAGATAGTGGAGATCACTTGCGCTATAAAAGGAAATTTCATTTCTGCCTCAGCGGGAAATAAAACGCTTTTGTACATATCGGTACGATTTTTCGACTTGGCTGCTTTTGATGGGAGCTAAAAGCATATCATGCTTAAAAATGCAACCTCTTATTTCAGCGCACTGTCCTTCCCCTGTGCCCCTTTCGAGTGATATCTGTAAAACTTACCAACTTCCTGGTGTGCGGAATATGCGCAGTACCATTTCCCCTCCTAGGCGCTGACAATTAAAACACACATTATTTAATAGGAGGGTCTAGGTTTTTTTTTTATTCGAGCTGTTTGCCATCAGGCATAATGAAAAAGAAAAGAAAGTTATAGAAAGGAGTGCAAACAAGCCTCGCTTAAAAAGCGGCAAAAGTTCGCGATATAGCGATTATCTTGAGTCCACTTGGTATAGTCGTCTGCAACGTCCCATCGCAGGCCAACCTTTCTTAAGAAACGTCGTCTCACGGAAGCTGTAGCCGGGCAAGTCCACAGCAAGTGTTTTTCATCACACTGGTCGGGCGCAGCACCACAATGGGGACACCTGTCTGTCACTTCGTAACGTTTGTCACGCCACCGATGACGCACAGAAGGAGTCAGAGCTGCTCCTGCCCGAATCCGGCGCACAGATACCTCCTCCTCCCGAGTGAGACTCCGGGGGAGAGGGATACGAACACGGAGGAATTAGAGCGCGTGTTCGCTGACGCAAAGACTGTTTCTCGGAAACATGGGACAGGAACGGATCTGAGGGAAGAGGGGAAGGTGGCGGGATATCGGATGTGTCAAGGTGTGTCATTGCATCCACTTGGATATTATGCGGATCCTGGGCATGCCCGCGAATCCAATGTACACGGACAGGACAGGGGTATTTTGTGCAAAGTTGGTGAATGGATTGTGTAACTTGGAATGTGCGCCGGACAGCCTTAAGCTGCTTAAGCGCGGCAAGGGAGTCGGTGTAAATGTGTACAATATGGAAAGTAGGTACGAGTGGAAGGGAAGCAATGGCATTGTGTATCGCCTGAAGCTCCAAGGCCAGGGGGGAGCAAGTATCCGTGCTATACGTAGCGCGGGAGTTGAGATGAGGATATGAGGGACTGTAAACTGCAGCAACTCCCTGCACTGCTGTGTGTGATGCATCGGTGTATATTATGCACCCTGAAGGAAGATGGGCGGCTGATATCGGCGTCGAAGCAGAGGGGCGATTGTCTGTGAGCTGACAGTATGACCATAGAGGAAGAGTCTGTAAACGATGTTGTCTAGGTTTTCCTGTGCGACATTCACTCTTCCATATATCTAGTGAAGAGCTAGTGAACTCCTGTACAACCTGGCCGAGAAGGTCATGTGAGCAGGCTTTGCTATCTTTCTTCGCATTCAGTGAAAGGCAAACACATCAAAGCTAGAAATTTTTCTGCATTCATGGTGTGCCCGTGGCGCCCATCTCAAAACAACTGTGGTTATTAAAGGGAAAGCAAGGATACTTTTTGCCTCCTAGAATCACCATGAACAATCGAATTCCAGTTTGTTTTCCAGCATCATTGTCGCTAAGGAGAGCTGTCAGCCTAAAGAGCTTGTCTTTTCCTCCGGACTTACAGAAGTTGAATGAAAGTGTTACATGGTCCGGCTTTTTCCCCGAGAAAGAACATCGTCTGTTGCGAAGATGGTCCCTTGTCACACTAAGTACGGAAGCTCCGAAGGACGCGGCCCGTACCGACGCGGTGCGCCCTTCCTGACGCTGCAAATATTTGCCTCGCTACTTTGTTGTCAGCAAACACGAGCGAACAGGTAGGGGCTAACGTCCCCGTGCATCCAAGAGTATTTGTCCACCGCCTGCCTTTCACCTTCGTCCCTACCTCACTCGACGCAGTTCTAGCAAAAACTGAAAAGGGTAAGGACTGTCACTCTCGCTACTGAAAGATGCAGCTCGGGTAATAAAAGGGGATCAGGGAACGCCAATATTTGTCGAAGATCGCCCAACTACACGTAGGTAATCCGGGGAGAAAAAATGCCGGGAACACTCTGTTATAATCTGGTGCTATAAAGAGCTCAGGTTCCGAGCTTCCGGCTTCTTCTTATTGCGTATATTTTTCTTACTGTTCGCTGTTCCCTGTGAGGAAAGTACGATGTTACATGAGCGCATGAGTAAATTCCTGCTGTAAACAGCACGCCTGCCAATCTTTTTCCTTCTTTATATTGCATTTATTTCTTTACACATATTTTGTGACACAAATGTTAGGATGTTAGCACAACGTTAACGGCGCGCTGCCAACTGATGAAGACACATCGTAACAGGTGCCAGTCTTTGCTAGCGTTGATTTGGTGGACTTTTAATCTTAATCAAAGGAACAGTAGTTATTGCTTGGAAACAGCGTTTGGTGTAGGGAATAAAATTAAGCTTTGGTAATGGAATATGTCTGGATGGTAGAGTGCATTAGTGTACCGTATATGATACCTATAAGCGTCTCCAGAGAAGAAAATAAAATGACTGTTAAACAAATGCGCTTTTTTGCCATTGAATTTTAAGAACTGTTCTGATATTTCTTCATTTCTTATCTACTTATTAGGACAACAAAATTTTGGAAGTTGGACCAGTAAATTAAACCTTCCTGTTTATTGGAACTGGCATTGACTTTGTTGTGTACTCTTTTTGAAAAATGTCATGATTAGGTCACTTATTTGTTAGATGTCATTTAATTGCATCGAATACTCCGTGTAAAAGGTGGGAAAAATTGACTGGTTCTCCCACTATTAAGGTCTCGACAGGGCATTTTGTTATATTTTATCTAGAACCTTAAATGAATCATCTTCTCTCATACACGACGGCGTCGCTAAAGAACCATTCCATATATCACATCAAATATCCGCACTATTTCGCATATCGTTGGGTAAAACATTAGACTCTTTTAGTAATTTGTGATCCCATGCATTTCCGGAATAACAGGAGTTTGCAGCAAGATTTGTATCAGCTTACCAAAAGCGGGCTGTTCTGTCATACTTCGAAGCACGTTCTACCAGCATTATTCATCTGGCTGCTTTCACATAAAGAGATTTGTTGTGAAAGTTTCTCAAACACTCTATTACACTCTACTATTACCACATCGCCTATTCACTTTCAAAAAGTGCGTTTCTTTCTTCTTGACTATGGTTCATTCTCAAACGCCGCTCCGCTGTTGAGGATTCGAGTTTTTTATGCTGCCCGTGGTTGTTTAACAACACCGTCAGAACAGAGAGTGTGTCAAGAAGCAGCATTAGATTGCTCATTACGGGGCAGGAAATGCGATCAGATTACCATTATATGTCTGAAAGTGAATGAGGGAAGGGGTGGACATGAGAGGGAGGGAACCTTCCTCGTTCACTTTGTGATTATCGCGAGTCATGAGCCCAACCTCTCCACCATTAGAGGACAGGTTAATTGCGCGCAACTCATGGAGAACTTGAGATCGAAACTTTGAATAAGGTAAAACTTCTCTGTCCCTCGTTGACTTAAATAATGACGCCCATAACTTTTGGCGTACTTAACGCTGCTCAGCGATTGGCATGAACTTTGCTGGGAGGATAAAAATGTTTAACTACCTGTTGAGAAACTTCTTTCAAGCCGTTTTCTTCCGCTCATTGCAAACAAAGGAGAAGGTTTAGTATTACAAGCTCTAGAGATTACGTGCGAGCCAGGGTAATGGCACACGCAGTGCAAGTTATGCAGCGGTAACGGCACTCTCCATGGTATTGAGGCTGACTACTAATAGATCAAGAATTCGTTATCCTCGCGATAAGCCTTCCTAACGTTTGGCTCTCCACCGCTCTGAAATCAAGTATGCTCGTGCTTTAATAACTATGCCGTTTTGTCTCTGCCCACGTATTAGCATACAGTAAATTTCTGAACGGAACCACTGACGCAGGGCAGCGGAGCTGCAATTGAACATCCACTTCGCTTTTCTGTCACTTGCTAAATGTTTGAAAATGTTTAACCTGGAAAATTCCTTATGCCATAATGTGCGCATATTCAAATGCGTCTCGATGAGATGTATTTTCAGACCGCCTCTAAAGAGATCTCTCTTATTAATGCCGGGCGTCTTTGTAGTTTATTCGTTCACCCTCGCCGTTCAAGTCGCCGGTAGGCGGCTTTATCATTTTGTTTGTGACGCGAGATGCGACTCGACCTATATCGATGGATAACGGCCATGAATAACTGCTTCAACATTTTTCCAGATTGTTGTAGTTGCTTTTCGTTGTTTATCTCGAAGGTTCCTTGCCACCCTTAAATTGAGCGCAGCCAATATGAATTTCGTAATGCATATGCTTCGTAGCTGTCCCAAAGCATTCAGCTGCCTTCGATTGCCATGACAACCAGCTGAATTTAGACCACAGAAAATACAGAATTAGGTGAGTGAACCTTTTACGAGGCATCAGGAGAGTTGCCTCGAAGTAACCTTCTATTGTCTTCACATCGGACACACACACACACACCTGACCAAAAGCTTCTTATTTAAAAAAAAAAAAAACATGACGTTTGTGTCAAATATTTGGTGATGAGTTCACAATTAAACATGTTTCTTTTTCTTTCCAATACAGAAAACTAAGTAAAAAAGTTTGAAATTTTTTACAGTGAACGCACGCCTTTCCACACAAAGCTGCTGTTATGAATCAACTTGTTAGTGTGTCACGGGCTCTTAAGCCTTAAAGGCAGCAAGTGCACTGAACAAATGGTGAATTTCACCAAATCTAGTGCAGTAAGCAAGAATAAAATGCACTTTACCTTTGTCCTTGATTCATGAGAGCCTCAGCTGCTTGCGTGCCATAAAACTCAACATTTATTTTACCCTACAGAGTTCAGTGTAAGTGAGCGTGATTAGAGAAAAGCTTAGAAACCGAGGAAGCATTCTGGTGCGAAAATAGTTTACTTTTATTCTTAATTTAGTTGAACAGTATCTGCACCCTCATAACGAAGCATTTATTCTTAGCACTGTTTGTTTTTCCTTGCAAAGGTTAGCCATTCAAGGCACTATGCGCTGTTACGGCGAGGGATTTTATTTTCCCCGGCGCTTTTTTCATTTCCCAAAGGCCGGTCTTGCGAAGAACCAGATTAAAACCATCCATTTCCAATATTGGGCCGATTGCCTGCGTTGTTTAGGTTAGGAGTATTTCAGTGTTCCAAGTCAAGTCTTCAAATAAACTTCCGATCTCATTGTCACTGTCTGTCTAGGACGTGAGTCAAAAAACCAGAGGTGTACGTCTCCCAAAACAATGTTTACTACAACAATCAACAACAACTACAAAACTAAAAAGCAGAGGTTACATAACATAGATGAACATGCAAAAATCAGACAGAATTCCCACACGCAGGTGGTTTTCAAAACAACGTCAAATAGTTCTAATTAGAGTCTTTTGAGTCCATGTATCAATCGAATGGAGGATAATGAAAATAGTCCAATCGGTACTTAAGGTGGATAAGGAATGTCGCTAGAGGAGACCTCGCCGGGGCCTGCGGTGCGTAGACGAAGGAGTGTCACGACGGTCCGGATCGTTGCCGGGGTGCGTCGGCCTGGGAGGGCAACCTCAGAGCGTGTTTCCTTCACCGGCGTCAAAACTCGAGTCCCTTTGTCTCCCCTCGGGGGCGGCCGCACGGAGGGGACGCCGTGGCATACCGATCTCCTCGCCCCGCGGGTGCGTTGCGCCCATGTGTCTTCGCAGCCGTGGATTAACACGCACTTGCGGTCCCCCGAGCTGCGCGCCCACGCCGTCTGGTTTTCTTCGGTCTCCGTGTAAACGATTATCGCTTCCGCGCAAACGCGCGCACTTTGCACCGTCTGCTTCGCTCCTTCCCCGTGGCTACGTCTGCTTCGTCCGCTGCGTGCCATACTTTCTATCTTCTTTTTCTTTCTTGGCGGGGCGTCTCGCACTCAGCCGTGACACTCATATATCTGACCAGAGTAAGCTCAGACACCCGTCCTTGCTAGCCCTCACACGCACACCGGGACGTCCGAATAGTATCCACCGCCTCCCCTCTTTATGTGCACCACTGCGAATCATGAATGCTTTCCTTGCTGCCGGCAGTTCCTTTTCCAAACGTCATGAAAAACAATTATTGCCGTCCGCAGATGAAACTGCGTACGCACTTTTGTGAGAGTCATTCACGCAGTGCCGACTCACCAACGTCGCGTGGTGCTGAAGGGCAGCATTCATTGGCCGACAAAAATGCAGAGAGGACTAATCTTTCACTGGCTGCTCTTACCTGTTGTAAAACCTGAGGAAAAAACCGCATGAAATCTTAGAGGCAACAAAAAAAAGCTGCGGGGGGGGGGGGGGGGGGGCAGTGCACGACGATGCGCCAATTAGACTGTAAATGAATTTCGGTGTCGTCTGAGCGTGGCTAACGAGCCTTACATTGGCGGCGCATGAATCAGGAGGCGGCAAAATTTATTGAACAAATTATTGGTGCAAATCTCAAACGTAATGCGTGGTCACGTATAAAGTGTGTATAGGAATGTGAACGGGGTTATTCAAAGAGACTAAATTAGTACCTGCACTATCACCTTAGCAAGCATTTTTCATCCCAGCATTCGTATTCTACAATTCGCATGATGGCCACGTTTCTGCGGTGGTCCCTAGAGACAGTCAAAGCAGAAATCTGGGCTAGTTGGTTGTGATTCATTTAAACGTAAGACTAGCACTAAAGGCGTGGACATAAAAAAAGAATCATACAACAGGAGCGCTAAACATCAACTGAATTTTTAATTGGACAGAACGTACATAAATACACATTGGCATGGAGATACGCGCGCAAAACCGGAAAAAAAAGTAGAACAAAGCGTGGCATCATTGTAACACACGTGGCAGACTGTTTTAGAGATATAAAGCTTCCTTTTTGCGACAAGGACAGAGACGGTTTTTAACACACTTCTCACTTACCTTTCGAATGTGGAAGGCCTCGCGTATCTCACGTTGCAGCCTCGTACCTGAATTGCCTAGCACACACGTGGCATCAAAAGCTAGCCTGCTCCCGCAACGCTTGCAATGTTCCGCAAGAAAGCCTCCACCGCTAACGAATCGACCAACGAGCATTGCTGTCATTCGAGATAAGCCAGTGAGCGTGGAGTTCACTTTAAAACGTTTTTCGGTGAGGACGGGAAATAGACTGGTAGGTTGTTTTCAGTAAAAAATGAGAAACATCGCGAACGTCAGGAAAAAAATCGGCTGCGTCTCAGTACTGAACGTCAGTTTTTTTCACCTTAGGGACCTGGATAACTGAGAATACGTCTCTAACTCTAACAAACTATTTCAAATAACTGCAAGATGTGACCGAACTAACTCTCCACCTAACTTTATGTGAACAGGAACTAGCTGTTAGGCTTGACAGTCATTCCAAAAAAGAAGAAGAAAGTTATGAAAGAAGAAGAAAAGGGTTGGAAAAGAAGAAGAAAGAAAGATGGCTGTGCAAATCGAAGTGTTTGCGTATTCCGAGCTCAGGCAGTCAAAAACGCGCGCAGTTCGAAACAACTTTTCTCTTCGTGTGCGGCCGCAAGCGTATGCAAAGCCAGTAGATTGAACTGACAAGAGTGTGTGCTCCTGTGCTTTCAGAAACATGCGAGCAAAGAATGCAGAAAGGTAGTACAAAGCTGCCTGGTTAAAAGCTGGATAGAAGGTCGTCTCATGAGGCTAGCAAGTTGCGTTGCTACTTCTCTGAGAAAAGCAGCAGCAACGCAGCGTCTCTGCGAATAGGTCTATTGAAACGCACCCTGGCAGAAAAACAAATAGAAAGAAACCTCTTTTCTGGTTTCCTTAATCCTCGCGTCTACTTCAGACACCCTGAACAAGTGGCGACGTTGTCTATGTTTCTGGTTCTGCGTAAAGGAAGTAACCCTCTAGGGATTTTCAGAGCACCCCACACTTAAAACAGCCTGCTTAAAACAGCCTTCTAACACCGTTATGACTACAGCCCATCCTTCACAACTCCAATTGCAAATCCCCCCCCCCCCCCTACTTTGCATGAATGCTTTGCAGAGATCCCATTAACTGACCCACGTAGCCCCATAGAACCTATGCCCCTTAGAGTTACCAAAGGCAGTGCATATTACAGTTTCAGCTCTTTGGGCACCAAAGGCAGGTATGTAGCATTCACGTTATACATAGGGTTATTCGTTTTCGGGTTTTATATCTTTTCAAATTCGGAGGGTAAAAATCGGGCGTTATTTTTCGGCTTGATAATAGGGGAGAAATCGAGTTTTTTGAGAAAAATCTCCGAAATTCGGGTTTTATCGGGTTAAGTTTGCAAACTAATAATTTATTCGGTTTGCTCTAACCGGTGGGTAACATTTAGGGCTTTATTTTGGGCGGCTTTCAAGAAAGTATTGCAAAATTTGATGATTGTTTGGTATTTAATTATTACTAGCAGTGAGAGGCAAAGGTCAGTTTTGAGAAAAGAAACATTTTATTCACAAGGGCTGGTCATCGACGTTCTACACGTCCTTATTAGCATACATAATCATCTGCATGCGCAACATCTCGGTTTCCATCCGAGACCTGTCTGGTCTCTGTAGGTACCTTAGCTGAGAGAACGTTCGCTCAACGTCACAGCTGCCATTAGCGAGACACAACAATGACAACGGTGCATTTGCTAGCCTTGGGTAACACACAGTTGCGTCGTTGCAATAGTCCATCACTTCAACACCTTCATTTGTGGGGCTTGCGCCCAGCAAGTACTGCATAAACTCCTCGCGAAGCGAGCCTACATCGTCCATAACGGAAATAAAGAGAGGTCGGTAGTCATCAAACGACTGACTCGCTCGCTCTTCTACCAGTCTTGGTCCAGAGAGCGGAACATTTTACTATTTCCAGTGTGCTGCGTTTCAAGTGACAGAGCTCTATGCCGTTCAGTGCGCCTTCTCTTATTCAGCCCTTAAATTATTAAGCAGCATATTATGTGCTAGTAACTTTGTTACTATTATGGAAATTCTCCTCCAGGAATAAAAACAAAAGCTGCCACTACCTTTTTGTGGTTGTGGTGTAACACATTTCTTTTCAGAAAGAGTGACTGGGACACCGGTCCTCAGGGTCGGGGTCTACATCCAGGACTCTGATACCTTCCGCTTTCCTGAGGGCCCGCAACAGGTGCCTCTAAGCTACAGCTCCTCCTCATGGACGCGTGATGAAAAAATTGGCGGTGGCTTAGCTAAGGTTAAGCCTGGATGTCTCGAAGCGAAAAGCTGCGGCAAGGTGGAGGAGGAGCCGGGCGTGTAGTGGATACGGGGCTGTCTTAGAAGGTTGCTTTAGAGACATGTACTGTGGCGTGCATTCCTCTCGTGTGTACACCAAGATGTGAGAGACAGGCAATTGCTTTCCTTAAAAGCAATTTTCATTTCATTTCATTTTTTTAAGACCCTTACGGCGCGGTTCGGGTACCCACCGAGATATGAGAGAGGCATGAGTCGTTCGCTTTCCTTAAAACCAATTCTCTTTTCATTTTCCTTTCCTTATGGCGCGGTTCGGCTGCCCATCGAGATATGAGGTGTTCCTCACGCACTGCTTGTCTTTTATTTATTTTTTATTTGCGCAGCCTGTGACGTCACTCCTTTCGGGTGTACAGCAAGATATGAGATACAGGCATTTCCTTTCCTTAAAACCAATTTTCATTTCATATCATTTTCGTTAAGGTCCTTACGGCGCGGTTCAAGGTATGCACCGAGACATGAGAGAGACAGGCGTCGTTTCCTTTCCTTAAAACCTATTTTCTTTTCATTTTCCTTCCCTTACGGCGCGGTTTGGTTGTCCACCGTGAAGTCACACAGTTCGCGCATGCGCAGCACCTGTGGCTTTTTCTGACGTACGGGGCCCACGCTAGCCTCGGTGTTGACTTGCCTAGTGAAGCTTTTCACTTCAAAACTTGGAGGACGCTTAAGCAGAAGCCCCTACCGCTCAATATGAGCGCTAGTTTCCATCAGGGTAGGCGGCAGGCACAAGCGAGCTATTACACGAAAACATACAGCAACCGCTCCGATATCCTTTATGTCGACGGGGCACAAAATTCGAAACCAGGATATTTCACGGCAGTCGCAGCCTATGAAGACGGCACAGTGGGGGCCGCCGCCACTATCCGGACTAATTCGCCTGCAGAAGCGGAAGGAGCCGCCATCGCACTTGCTTTGGCCCACTCCACCATTGACAAAAACGTAACCGAAATTTGCACAGATTCCCAGGCCGCGTACCGCCACTACCTAAAGGGCGTGGCGACGCCGGCAACACATCGTATTCTTGCCACAGTCACCTCTCTCGACCGAACGGATACTCTGTCGTGGGTCCCTGGGCATGCGCTGGCCCGAGAACTCTCCTCCCGGACCCCGGATGATCAGGCACCCAACCCTGCGAACAAGGCTACATCGGTCCTGTAGACATATCATCAAATTACAACATTCTACAAACTCAGCCGCATGACACTGCCACCACCTCACAGTACCTTGTCGCCCTCATCCAGCGCCACATGGCGGCAATTACAGACAGGCTGTTTTATTTCCCCCCACCGTCTCTCATGCTTTCACCCCACCTTTCCTCCTGATTGTACCACCTGTGGCGTGCCCAGATCTACACTTTTCCATTACCTTTGGGAATGTCCTTCCCCAAAGGCAGTACTCCCCATCCCCAATCCCACTCATTCTTCCTGGGAGGCTGCTTTACGGACCGCGCAGCCCGCCGGCCAGAAATGGCTAGTGGATGGGGCTTTACGTGAAGCGCAAGCCCGTGGACTCCTGGACCAGTAGGGGACCACCCTGGAAGATTTTTTATTTTTTTTTTGGTGTAATAAAGCTGTTTCCATCCATCCATCCAAGCTTCGTCTTTAAGAATGGGACGCGACAGCGTGTTGCAGCATTACCAAGGGGTCCACGGGAACGCCATCGGCCGTTCTGCGCGACGCCTTGCCCGAACGAAGGGAAACGACGCCTGTTCTAGCCGACCGTATCATCGGCGAATTTGAACTTAATGGACCCGACGGGAGGGTCCCCCTTGTGGGGCACCTGCGCCAAGACGGCAAGGACGTCTGCTACGGCGTCATTACCGTCCGTAACTCTGAAACTACGGATTCGCTCCGTACTAGGCTCCAATGGCGCTAGTACGGAGCGCCATTGGAGCCTAGTACGGCTCCAATGGCGTCGTCAGCCGTGTCGACAGACGCGTAGGCAGCCGTGTCGACAGACGCGTAGGCAGCTGTGTCGACAGACACGTCGGCAGCCGTGTCGGCAGATATGTCCGCCTTTCGGCGTCACTGCTTAAAAATAAACTGCGCCGAGGGTAGAAATCGAACCAGGGCCTTTAGCATTTGAAGCGGAGACGCTACCACACCGCCACGAAGGCTCAAGGTTCGAGCATGAATAAAGGCGCATCTAGTGAGTGCATGGGTTTCATAAATAAAATAAAAGGAATAAAATCAAGAAAAGGAAAAATAAAAAATAAAAATAAGAAGAAAAAACAAAACAAAAATAAGATATGAGAATAAAAATAAAAGACAATAAAAATAATAAAAGGCGCAAAAAAGATATGAATAATAAAAAGAAGAAAAACAAACAGTGCGTCAGGAAAAGCTTTCGCCTTGCAGCACTTTAGAGAGCCATAGTGCCCCCTGAATTTTTTTCTAAGCCCCTAGCATGATCAAGGTCACAAGGCATTGCGTATAGAGGGTGGCCAGTTTTTCTGGCCCAATCTCTCCTACGTTCTTCAACATATCTGCTGCTAGCTGTTCCTCACTAGCTGCTTTCCCCCTTTTGATTGCCCCTATGGGTTTCTTTACTTCCTCCTCCGTTAGTGGCGGGATGTCCCATTGCAGTGCTCGACTGCCTCTCTCAGTAACTTTCTGAATAAATTCGCTACTGTATAGATTTGTGTAAAACTCTTTGGCTACTTTAACTATCTTATCCATATTGCTAATGACATTCCCATCTTTGTCTCTTAGCACATACATCTGGTTTTTACATACACCTTGTCTTCTCTTCCCTGTTTTTAGGCTACCTTCATTCTTTAGAGCAATTTTTTCCATGTTAAACTTCCTTATGTCGGCTAACTTGCACTTATTTATTAACTTCGATAGCTCTCCTAGTTCTATTCTGTCTGTGAAGTTTGACGTCCGTATGTTTCGGCGGTTTTTAACCAGATCTTTAGTCTCGCGGGATAGCTTGCCGGTATCCTGTCGAACCATCCTACTACCTACTTCTGCAGCACACTCCATAACGATAGCTGTGAGATTATCGTTCATTGTTGCATCATTACGGTCGTTGAACGACTCTTAGTCATAATGAAACACACTGCCGCTAGCTTCCAGCTGATAACAAGCTGAACTCCAGTACATTTCCTATCTGCCAGGGGGCGCCAGAGGCTGCTACAGCTACAGCTTGTCCATCGCTATGACACCACTGCCCCTCCAGTTGCTACTTGGGCTTGAGCGACCCGTATTACGTGATCACGGAATGGGCAGTCACTATTATTTATCATTAGGCGTTGCTCTTGCAAATCTCTGAAGTTTTTTTTTGTATTTTTAAAGAAGGAAATTCGCAGACG
Source organism: Amblyomma mixtum (assembly GCF_055824585.1). Taxonomy (NCBI): domain Eukaryota; kingdom Metazoa; phylum Arthropoda; class Arachnida; order Ixodida; family Ixodidae; genus Amblyomma; species Amblyomma mixtum. The sequence goes on along the minus strand of NC_143020.1, from coordinate 81,046,153 downwards.
CGACCTCGTTACTTGAACACTGTAGGTGTCCTTGCTGAAGATACAGAACTCTAAGAGACTACTGCTTCCGTTTTCTTTTTCCTGAAATTACTATTTCATAGGAAGTGCTGATCGGGAAGCTTCAGTGCTACCGCTTTCCCGCAAAAAAAAAACAGAAAAAAACAGACATCCTCACCGTAAGGTCCCAGGACGCAAACATTAACCAATCTTTTGGGACGAAAGAAACTTTACGCACATCCCCGACCATCTTGTTAGGGGAAGCTCTCGCAAATACGGTCGAAGAGTCAATTTCGTCGCGACTACAGTTTGGTAACTTCACTAAGCCTCGCGATTGGAATTAGAAAGAGGTTCCGACTTCCTGCTTAAGTCGCCAGAAAAAAACAAGCATACTGGTATGGATAGGCTGGGAGGCATCCGGTGGCCTCAATCCCATTTGGCGGTAAGTCGAAGCACCGAGTTTCCAAAAATGTCATTATGCCTTGAAATTGTTTCCGTGAACTTCCTTCACTATCGTAAACTTGGGGAGAAAACTTAAACAACGCTTCAGCCACTGCTCGAAACGCGGATATCTACAAGGACATGATCTCTACGCCTACGGAGCGCCTTCACGTATCTGCAGCTTTCCGCTCGCTGATGTCTTCGAAGCAATGTATAAACAAGTGAGAATAACGTTTGCGAATATTAAACTGCTGGCTACAGAATAAGAAAAGCTCTACAATCTTTTCATTCTTTTGTAGAGCGTTCTTGCGGGCTAGTTGCTTCATTTTCGAGGAAGGTTAGAAACTTTCCGAACCACGAGGAAAAGAGGTTTTTGCTACCCTAACGTTGTTGGAATCTTCGAAATTGGGTTATGTTTTGCTTCTTGCTTTGGTCTTTCGGTGCTTTACGGGTAACGCTGAGTCCTGCGCGGGGCGCTAAGACAAAATTTTTAACTACTGAGAGATTGCCCTCAATTTTTACTTTTTGCGCATTGATTTTTCTTAGTGACATTCTTAGCAATGCTTAACCCTCTCTCATTGTAGCCACAGTTAAGTTGAGGCATTTGTTATGACTTGTTTTTTTTTTCCTGTAAGCGTCTTTGCTCATGCTAAACCCTGCCTCTTTGTAGCAGTAGTTATGTTAAGGCATTTTTTACTGATTCTGCCGCGCAAAACTTTGCAGATTTAAAGCATCGCGAAGTTTTTACGATGTAAGTCAGGGTGGACAGTTATGAGATACTTTTTTTAGGTGAACGCCTTTATATAGTGTTTATGACGCCCTGGGATACTTTTTTATATATGTCCAGAAGAAACAGAGGAAACATGTCCAGAAGAGTGAAAAGTGACTCCTAACAGCTAGGTACACTTAGGCGGTGAAAAACATTCAACATCATCATGCTGATCCTGACTACGCCCCCTTTAGGGCAAAGGCTTCTCTTAAGTCTCTCTAATAAACCCGAACCCCTTCGAAGAAAAACATAATGAACTCTCATGAATTACTTTCATGTTACTGATTGTGTCCACGAACGTTGAAAGGTGCGACTTTTAAGAGAATAATTATGCACATTGCAAAAAATGTTATGCAGTACAACAACATCGTCAGACTCCGCGTCCAGGTAGAAGCAATATGAGAGGAAACAGGGTATCGCGTGGTCTCCGTGCTTAATGAAGCACTGTCATTGAAAGCTCATGTGAATGGGCAGCACCAAACGTATCCGCGGAAAGAGCTGCTAACTATATGCTTAGTGGGCAGGTCCCCTTGCCGCAAACTTTTACCGGCTCTCGGCGGCAGTGCTTCACGAAGCGCAGAGGCCCCCTCACATGTTGCTTCTACGTGTAGTTTATAAAGTGGAAAGCCCATGTATCTTTTGCGGTGTTTTCTTTATGAATAATATCAGCAGCGTAAGGGGTATTGAAAGCCAAGAGTAAGTCACCGACTCCCCTTTGAAACTTAATTTGCAAAAGTTTTGTGAGAATAAGGGCGCTGTTTACCGCCTCTGTAGTTGGTTGTTTTGTCGATATGGTCTTCCTGCTCCGAGGAGGCAGATAGCGGCTAATGATCAAGCAACTTCTTAGAGCTTCACCTTCAGATTATTATGTGTTAACTCTAACGCGTTAAAGCACCCGTTCCCGAGAAAAACCGGTATGGGCGTTGTCGGCGTCGGCATTGCAAGCGAATAAGCACGGGCGTGGCACTGCCAGGTGGTCATCAGAGAGCAACCTAGGAGACAGGGGGGCCATCCAGGTGACGTGACCTTGCGACATTATCACAGCCTGCCCACCAGATAGTAAGCAAACTGCCCACCGTGACAGGTAGATTGGTCGCTCGGGTAGACCAGCCTGGGTCGCACAAGGGCCACCACTGGGAGCACCTGCCATCGCAGGGCAGTGGCACATTGCTTAACCGCTACGCTATTGTGCCAGTAAGGATATGAGGACTACCTGGGATCTACGATTGTAAATTAGCGAGCGACATTTTACGTTTAACCCATTACGCTATCCCGTCATACATTCTAGGCGGAGTTTAAATGTCACCTACATTTTTATGCGAAGCATATTACTAGAGCTACACTACAGCCCGTCGAGCGCGGCGGTGGAGCTACCATTGACCTTTAGCGTGACCACGTGACACCGCGTGACAACATGACGTCACAGCAGAGGAGAGATGGGCTGCCGGCTCGCGCGGTCGGCCGCGGCGGTGGAGGCTCCACATCAGAGGCGCGGCGGCTGACCACGTGACAACATGACGTCACAGCAGAGGAGAGATGGGCTGCCGGCTCGCGCGGTCGGCCGCGGCGGTGGAGGCTCCACATCAGAGGCGCTGCAGCTGACCACGTGATGCTACAGCAGCGGTATAAAGCTGAGCTTGCCTCGCTCTCCGGGCACTTACGAGGCGGCCAGGTGTTGGGATGCCGCCTAGAAGCAGGGCCGATTTGAACGAGAAGCGAAAGCTTCAGCGTGCCACAGAGACCGATGAAGAGCGGGATGAACGTAAACCAAGGAAAGCCATGTATTACCAAGCCTAGCCATCAATATGCTTCGCATCTGACTAGGCTTAACCTTAGCTAAGCCTCAGCCATTCTTTTATATTTAAATGCGTATTGCTGCGCTTATGAATTTAACAAAGCATGCGTCATGCGTCTTTCTTACATGCTTACGAAGGTATAGTAAGTTTGCCATCGACCGTGCAGAAAGGTGATGAAGTAGAAACAGTTCCAACTACAGGGGCAAATTTTGTTGCGTGCGTTCACGGCTACAGCCTATCTTTTGGCACGTGTTTTGGTTAACGCTGACAAACCAAGCATTTCCTCGGATCCGACTCGCGTAATGTTGTAGACCTTTACGAGCTGCGAAAAGTTGGCAGTGATTATGAAAAGGAGGGAAGCAGGAAAAGAGAGTGCGAGTGCTGCTCGCTTTTCGCTCCTAAGTAACGTAGTTTATGCATTCCGCTAATTTGCACTCGATTTAACCAAGCTCAAATGAGCGTAAAACATTAACGCGCCGGCAGAATATTCATGACGATGACAAAGAAAACGAAAATAGAGACGCTTGGCTTAGCGACAGATCAGTTAATGGGACCATTGCAGCCGTATGGTTAGGTTCGGTGTGGTATGGAAAAATATATCCCCGTCGCCAAGCTATCTTTCCCCACAGAGGAACGCTACGCCAGTTAGGAAGCTCAATTAACGCTATACCACGAGCGTCTTGGTATTTTTTAGCGTGTGTGAAATCCACAGTTGCAACACCATTTAGTACTCAGGTGCATTGCAATTGTCAGTGTACTTCTACCAACGTTGAAGGGATTCCCCCAAGGTGGAACAGATTTGCAGTAAAGAAGTAATTACCAATTAACAACCAACCATGCGCAGCCGTAGGCTACAGAGAAAATATGTACAATTCCCAGAAAACTTTAAAGAAAATTTTAAGAAAAATTTGATCTTGAGCGATTCCCCTAAACCTGAGACTAAACCCCTTCTCCGTTCAAGTTATTCAATTCACTCCCAGTTCGCTCTCGTTGTGCCTGCTGCTAGCCGCCGAGTTAAGCTTGGTTCAGCGAGAGAGAGAAAGGAATTTTAATGAGGAAAAGGTCTCAAGTGTTGAAGCCTAAACGTGGGCCAATTTTTATTCAACTACGAAGTCTCTGTGGGACATCTATAGCTTTCTTTTGTAGCCGTTTTATTCGTGGCGATCTACGAGTGAGAACCTAAACTAAAAACGTCACCAGCGTAACAGTGAACCATTAAGATATCAAAAAGAGCAGTCCTTATGCCTGCATGTTTGTTTGTTTGTTTTTATTTCACCGTGACCCAAAAGAGTGTTCATGGGCTTATCCACGCTTATAGAATGGAGACTCGAACGTAGACCTCCCATCGAACCTTTGGAAACCTCTGCACGCTTGATTACATGGCGCACCAACATTTTAGTCTGAAGTTGAGGGTGCAAAAGGAACTGGTTGGGTAGAAAACTTTCGATCAAAGTCTTCCGCTCAAACTCTCCTTTCTGTATAATTCATGCTATCAACCTCCACTACTTGTAATCACGTCGAAACGAGCTTGTAAAGGCCAATCAAGAAAAACATTTACTCGACGGTAAGACATCAAATGTGGCAATTACGCGAACAAATATTGATTTACCAATCGATGATTACTTTGATGTTTCCAATCTAATCAATGCTTTTACTCTAAGCTGCGGTCTCACACACGCGATATTTTTTTCTGGAGAGTGTATGTGGGCGGAAGTTGGTGGGCGGCTAGAGGGAAACACCGCGGGGGATTTGCTGGTTTGTGGTACTTGTGGAAGGCCTATTCCTATTGCATCTTTGAATTTGATTTCGCCCCCGCTTATAATGCCATAGCATTTGGAGTTACATGAAGACGAAAACTGTCCGCCGTCGCCATCTGTGGGACGCATGCGCCTGACAACCGTGGCAGGTAGTTTTTAAGGAATTTCCGTCTCTCTCACCCATAAGGAGTCTCCATGAATCTCGGGTACACCTCTCCATTCGGGGAATTACTAAGAAATCTGGTTTACCATTGCCTATTTTCAAACAAATGGCAGTGCATCATCTGCATTTTACCCATAAACACCGCATACATGTCTACATTGATAGTTCAGTTACTTCAACAAGTTCTGCTGGGTCTGTAGTGATACCTGCCAGGTCTATTTTGATGCAGGTGAGGGCTACCTATCGTACCTCTTCAACTGGTACACAACTAGCTGCCCTACGGGCTGCCCTTCATTTCATCAGTCAGGAATCTGCGCATGGCTGGACAGTTTTCCCCGGCTCTAAAGCAGCCCTTCAAGGCCAGCAAGCTGCACTACGCCGCGGGTCACACGAACAACTCTTTGCAGAAATCCGCAAGCTGTACCATGACGCCACATTAAAAGGAGATGACATAATTTTCCAGTGGCTGCCAGGCCACTGCGGTATTCATGGAAATCATCAGGCCGACGCAGCTGCCCGTTCTGCCCACATTGACAGAATCCCTGTCACTATATCCCTGTAACGAGAGCTGACGCAGCGGGTGGGCTTCGTTCCTTGAGGCTGGAGCTCACACTTTCAGCGTGGAACACGGGTTTCTGGTTAACATCCCTGCCTTTCCCCCTCTCTGTATCTCTCCCTCGCTCCGTCTCTCTACCTAGCATATTCCAATCGTACCCTTCTCTTCTCCACTTGTTAGCTAAAGTTGGAAAGACGCCGGACTAAAACTGGCTCATCAGAAATGACTCAATCAGAATAAGATTTGAATCAGAATATAAATAGATTGTAAAAGGATCGACGGGAAACAAGCAAGAAATATTGCAAAGAGCGGCGGATGAGATCGGTCAATTTGCTTTCTTTAGCGGCATGCAGTGCTCCCCAGAAAAATCAGAATTTATTAGACTTCATAAAAATAAAGAGGACAGGGGAACGATAGAATTAGAGATAGATGGACAACCCGTAAGGAGGACAAATAAGCTTCGCATCTTGGGAATGTGGCTGCAGGAGAAAGGCAAACGGGACCATACCATCCAGCTCTTGGAACACTCCACGAAACAGATATGCAGGATTTTAAGCCGGATTACGAACAAGAGAAAAGGGGTGAAGGAGCGAGATGCGTTACGGATCACTTCTGCGCTCATCATACCGAGGATGACGTACGCGCTTCCGTACCTGCAACCTAACAAAGGGGAAAAGAACAAAATGGAAACATGCATCAGAAGGGCGTATAAGCAAGCTTTAGGCGTCATGACCTGCGCCTCGACAGAGAAGCTGATGAACATGGGGGTGTACGGCACCTATGAGGAGCACAGCGAAACCATGCTCAGATTTCAAATGGAAAGACTTAAAAGAACAGCCGCTGGCCGCGCACTACTGGTCAAGCTAGGATACCCGGCAGAAGACGAGGGCGAAGACAAGACAGACATTGACAGCCAAATTAGGAGCACTTTCTTGGTTAAACCAGTGCCCAGAAACATGGACCCCAAGAACCACGAAGGAAGACGGGCGGCGAGATCATTGGAGTTGGACAGGTTCCTAAAGAAAAAACAGATGGTTCTGTATGTTGACGCGTCCAAGTACAGAACGAAGGAAAACGCTAGGGCGGTAGCAGTAGTGAACGCCAATGGGAATATAGTTACTGGTGCATCAGTGCGCACAAGGACAACACAAGCAGCGGAAGAGATCGCCATAGCTCTAGCCCTGACTGAAGCCAATCGGCAGGGACTGAGTTACTGGATAGCGACGGATTCTCAGGCTGCAGCAAGGGCATACAGAGATGGAAGGATCGGCCGAAAAGCCGCGAGTATCCTCTTCGAACAAAAACAACACAGACATGGATCAAACAACACAAGCATTCAACACACCATCATTTGGGTCCCTGACACTGGGGTTGAGGGAAATCTCATGGCAGACACCGTTGTCCGAGGGTTCACGAACCGGAGGGCGGGTTTGCCGGTCGAACCCTTCAGCACGCCAGAATCTTACGGGGAGGCAATGAAGGCGTTGTTGGGAGCGCGCAAGAAGTACTCGGCTCCGGCGGATATCCTCGACAGAGAGCAGGCCACCACGCTCAGACGACTACAAACAGACACCTACCCAAGCAGAGCCATGTATCACAAAATGTGGCCGAACAGATACGCGAAAGAGTGCGTGTGGTGTGGGGGCTACGCCACAACGTACCACGCCACCTGGGGCTGCGAAAAAAGCCCTTTACTACCAAAGGTAAATAGCCCTAGTCTAGAGCAGTGGGAGGCCCTCCTGGCTGACTCCGACCCGAGCACACAGCTTATGCTGGTGACGAGGGCCAAGGCAGCGGCGGAGGCCAACGGGATCCTGGACTAGGGAATACCGACCACTGAAGCTCCACATCTATCTATCCCCATCCCCCTACTCCCTAACTCTTCCTTTTGAAAAAAAAAATAAATGTTTTCACTACTACTACTACTTAGGGGAAGAGAATAGAATGAGAATGGTATCAGAATTGGATCAGATTAGCTAGTCAAAGAGAAAGTGCATTTCCACTGCATCAGTCCAATTAGTTACTACTAATGTCTTCCGGCCTGCTTCAGCGTGGGGTTGTACTGGGTGAGGCTTTGAAGAGGTTCAAGAAGGTGGGTTGGTAATGAATGCAGCTTCATGAGAATAGAGATGGGGGTGGGGGGGGAGGGGGGGATGGCGCCTTTGTAGGGAAAAGGTAAGCGAGGATAGCCTGGGGAGGATGACGTAGGGGTGCGGAGCGTGGGTGAAAAGTTGTGGCGTAGCTCGTGGGCGGTGTTTCCGTGCGCTGGAGGCTTCAATATCCAAACATACAAATAGGCAGACAGAAAAACGCCAGCTTTTAGCAGTGTAACTCTGGAGCTGCCTTAGCTTTTCACTCGAGCTGCTTATTTCCGTGAAGGAGACTTCAATATAACGAAAACAACTATTTTAAGAATATTAAGGGAAAAGACAATGAGTAGAAAATGCACAACGCATGGCAGGATGATCAGACGTTAAGGTAAAGTATGAAAGAAACCATGGACTTATGCCGCACGTTGAGAGCTTGCACCTGATCTGTACTTAGCGCATGATTCGGCAATTTACTAATGAATTGCTGGCTCTCGCTGATCCTGCTGTTACCTGACTGGAGACAGCTTTCAACATGAAGTTTTTCTCTCCTTTCTACTGGGGTGCTTTGCTTGGCTCCCCAAATTTAGCCCTTGGCGTAACGGTGCAGCGCATGATTCTTGAGCTAGAGACAAAGGAATGAGGGTGGAAGAAAAGAATAACGGGAGTAGTTGCTTTCAGCGCAGACAGTAAGGCAGATGCCCACCACTCTCTATGTTCTCTGTGGTTTTCTAGGTGTATACGTGGTTCTAACGATGAAGAGTATAGTTTTTGCACGGGGCGCAGGAGAGGGTACGTTTAAATGGTGTGAAAATATTAAGCATGAAATGCTTTTAGCTCCCGTTGTCGGCAGTGTGGTGACGTCACGCCGAGACCGAGAGCCATCATCCGGGCACTGAAATCCACTCATCCGGGCACTGAAATCCACTCATCCGGGCACTGAATTCCAGTCATCCGGGCACTGAATTCCAGTCATCCGGGCACTGAAATCCACTCATCCGGGCACTGAATTCCAGTCATCCGGGCACTGAAATCCACTCATCCGGGCACTGAATTCCAGTCATCCGGGCTCTAAAACGAGAACATCCGGGCACCGTACGAGACTTAACGAGATTTAACGAGACTCTCTAAGCCCTCCTACGCGACCGGCATGCAAGCGCCGGTTGGTCTCCAAACGAGACAAAAAATAACTGCTGCCAGTGCCTTCTCAATGTTTATCAAGATATCAGTTGAGCTGTGGGTTTGATAATGCACGGAATTATAATTTCCGATTTCTAATAACGCGTGCAAAAAGCACATAAATGCCATGTTACACTTCGTTGTCATACGTGATCCGGGGGAGAAGCGCTGCGTTCAAAGGGCAAGGCATCGCGCCGAACGGGTGGTGGTGTTCCTCCCTTCCTTTACGGTGCGGTTCGGGTGTCCACCGAGATGGCAGAGAATTACTGCGCCATTTCCTTTCCTCAAAAAACCTTGCGTTCAAATGGCAAGGCATCGCGCTGAATGGGTGGTGGCGTTCCTCCCTTCCTGTACGGTGCGGTTCGGGTGTCCACCGAGATGACATTAGGCCCGTAAACATTTCATGCTTACTCTACTCTCGTTTACGGGAGAGGCAGAGATTTTATTAAGCATGAAATGCTTTTAGCTCCCGTTGTCGGCAGTGTGGTGACGTCACGCCGAGACCGAGAGCCATCATCCGGGCACTGAAATCCACTCATCCGGGCACTGAAATCCACTCATCCGGGCACTGAAATCTACTCATCCGGGCTCTGAAACGAGAACATCCGGGCACCGCACGAGACTTAACGAGATTTAACGAGACTCTCTAAGCCCTCCTACGCGACCGGCATGCAAGCGCTGGTTGGTCTCCAAACGAGACAAAAAATAACTGCTGCCAGTGCCTTCTCAATGTTTATCAAGATATCATTGGAGCTGTGGGTTTGATAATGCACGGAATTATAATTTCCGATTTCTAATAAGGCGTGCAAAAAGCACATAAATGCAACGTTACACTTCGTTGTCATACGTGATCCGGGGGAGAAGCACTGCGTTCAAAGGGCAAGGCATAGCGCCGAACGGGTGGTGGCGTTCCTCCCTTCCTGTACGGTGCGGTTCGGGTGTCCACCGAGATGACATTAGGCCCGTAAACATTTCATGCTTACTCTACTCTCGTTTACGGGAGAGGCAGAGATTTTTTTCGGAATGCTGAAGTGGTACAGATCTTTCCAGAAATACGTGAATCACATAGAGCCATAAGGAATGCAGTTTGAGGGAAAGCAAAATTAAAAAATACTGACAGCATCAACACTAACAAGCGGAGAGAAGTGTATGAATTAGTTCTTCAGTTAGCTGAGTCATCAAACAAGTGCTTTCAGCCTGCGAAGAAGTGATGAAATGCCGCTCATTCACCGTAGTTAGGTATCAGAAGCTCCGCACAATATTCAAGGGCAAACAATTTAGAGGGTACAATTAAGCTCCGCCTTAAGGGTTTGGCGCGGTAGCGTAATGGGTTTAGTTTCTATATATGCAGAAGGTGATCCTCTACATACATACATTCCTGGGAGTCCTCATACCCCGCCTGGCGCAGTGGTGCAGCGGTTAAGAGGTGCGCCACTGTCCTGCGATGGCAGGTGCTCCCTGCGGTGGGCCTTGTGCGGCCCAGGTTGCTCTTCCCGAGCGAGCAATCATTGATTTAGGTGTCACCTGCCGCGGTGGGTAGTTTGATCACCATCCGGTGGGCAGGCTGTGATAACGCTGCAAGCTCAAGCGACCTAGGTGGGCCCCCTGTCTCCTAGGTTGCTCTCTGTACACAACATGCCAGAGGCATGTCATAATTTTTCGCTCACTACGCTGGCAACGCTAACACTGTATATTCTGGACAACGCAGTCTTCAACGCTATTAAATTAAAAATATCTTTTGCTGCCTTGATATTATGAAAACTAGGACCACTTACACTCGTCATGCGCAAAAAACCTGAGACCTGACACATCAGCTACCGAAGATATACCAACTGCGAACTAGCGCTTTATAACAAAATGTGTATACAAAGTGGAATCTAGTTCAAAAGCGTAGCTTTTTGGGCTTGCTGGTGCATGATCATAGCGAGTTAATATAGCGCAGAGTAGGACAGTGTTGTTCGTGCCTTCTTGTGTCCTGTCGTACTCTGCGCTATATTATCTCGTTATGACAAAGTGTAATTTCCGTCAGCAGTGTGTAACAATGGCGGGCTTGTGGAAAAAGCACGGCACGCGTTTGCACACGTCGCTGTTATAACGTGGTGCACTCGGTTCTTCGCTCGTTTTGTGTCGAAGACCCAAGACCCCACTGACCCAAACGTGAAGACACCGTCCCCCTGCCTCTGCCGTTCGGTGCATCCAGACACCTCGGCCGTCAGCTCCTGGCACCCTACGGCCCGGATGCTTCGTGGACCGGGCCTCATTCTCTCATCTTTCTCATCGTGGCGGCCAGCACTGCACCATCTTCTGCATATTGTTCGATCCTTCACTCAAGACCATCGCCATTTCGCCGTCTGTTCGTCACCGATCGGGACGATCGCTCGGAGGCCCCGGGTAGTGTGACGAAGACGAAGCTGGCAGTGGCGCGGGACGGATCGCCCGCGCTAGGCCAGCGGCCATTAAATCATCTCATAGCCATGGTTCACTACGTCTCATTCTTCGGCTGGCCGCCACGTTACATTATGAGAGGCACACAACGTTACAGGCAACTCACAATCACCTTTCCCCCATTTGTGGTCCCCACTCTCGTCCCAGAAGCAGGGAACAATGAGGGTTTGATCGTTTTTTTTTCTGAGAGGATGGCGGTTCTGCTTAAGCTCCGCGCATCTTCGAGAGGGTTCCCTTTTGCCAGCTTCCTTTTCCATTGTGCCGCACCCAGATAGCCCGAGCACGAGAAGTTGCTCTGTTGCTGAGGGTAGGCGCAAGCATAACCGGACTTCGGATTGAGACGAGGTGTACCGCGCAACTGTTTTCGGTCGTCGGCTAGGCTGGCCGCGGATTATCGCCACTGTATTGACACCTGTATTCACGCCTTGTAAGTAGTTCCATGATAACCTTCAGTCCCATTAGGAAAGAGTCTTTAGCGTCCTGTTCATCCGAGCCAGCGCACAGAAGTACCGATCACCACTACAGACCCGGCTTTGGCCAGTATTCACCACATTAAGCAACTGTCAGCGCCTGGATTACTATGTTCTCGTTAAGCGCATAAAATATTTGCAAAGAACAGAACAATTATTGTAGATAGTGACTGGAAAATTTAATGACTCAATCACACTCTATTCATTTGTTGATGATCGTTTTCAAATCTTCGACGCTTGAGCAGATACTTTTTTTCGTTGGATTAAAAAATAAAGAAAAAAACTTTAGAGACATCCCACGAGTGCATGACCTCATAATGTAATTATTGATCGCACACTTTCCGCCATAGCTAACTGCGAATTAAATTCATAGAGAAAAAAAAAATGAACAGGCCAGAACGTGGTTACCATCTTAATGCCTTGCTGTCATCCTCGTCACACAATTAACATCTGTTTTCTGTTAAGCAAGCCCTTCACAAGCACATTTAGAGCGCGAGCAGTGTTAATCAGTTTTTCCACTATTTTTAAGCACATCACGTTATGTGCTTCATCTCTTCGGGAGAGTTTCCGACAGAAATTAAAAGCGCAGTATTTAATCTCGTCCTCGCATTTCGCTCAGCTTATCTCCTAGTCTTGGCCGTCACTGGCAAGAAAGATTGAAGAGAATTTCTGCCACCCATTTATCGAGCTACATTAGGACTATGTAGCTGTTTGTCTCTATTTAGTGCTTCGCAATATCTTTAAGATGTCCACACTGGGCCTCAATAAACCTACAGCTTAGCATGGAACTCTAACGAGAGATGTTTCAAGGTGCAGAAGAAATGAGTTGGGAGCAACTCTCAGTAGGACCAGCCATAAGGGACAGAATGCCTTCCCGCCAAGTGGGCTGTCTTGTCTCCAGCTTAATTTCAACGGTCCCTGCAGGTTTATGCATCACACAATGAAGAAATATATATACGGTAAAATAAACACCTTATTAAAGCTGATGCAAGTTCTCCTATTAATGATATAATTTTTGTTAGGTTACTTGAGCTCTCAGACAGGATGTTGCCGGCAAAGTTATTTTTTGCAACTTTGCTTCTTCATATTTCTGTCGTTCATCTATCTGGGACACAAGTAAGACATTCGATCAGTATAATCGAACGGCAGATTGCTGTTTTCAGGCTCAATTGTTCTCACTGAGGTGCACTTTAAACCACCACGTGCACCTGCTTTGTTGTGCATCTTTAGGTTAGATTTTTTTTATCACCCCTCTTTCATCTTGCATGGCCAGTTTTGCTGTCTTTTTTCCCACGGCACCCTTTTTCAATCATAATGATCTCTCATGCTGCCGGGGTCAGTAAAAAATTGCTCAGCCTTAGTTACAAAGCCGAAATATTGCAAAAAAAAAACAACGTAGAAATCAACATTAAGCGCGTTCTCGTGATTTGAAGAACAATGGCTTTTGGAGGAGCTAGTAACATACATATTTCAGTCAGCCTAATATAATGTGTGCAATGGGAAAGGCGGGACAAGTGTACGCAGATCTCACGCCCAACAATTCTGAAGAAAATAAATTTTTAGCGTGAAATCTTTTATGAACGCAATTTTTTCATATCATGTAAGATTTCACTATATCATCCAATATATCCGCAGATCACTCGACAGCTGTCTTTAATTTTTTTCTCTAGTGAAGTTTTTGCTACTGTCAAAATCTTTCCCAATTAGTTTTCTATGGGAGTCTAAACAGTTCGATGCGATCGATGGAAACACTCCAGAAAAAAGGTTTGCTACATACCAGGATAATGGACCATTACCTTTAATATTCTCGTGAAAGTACCTTACAACTTTCAATTTTTAAAATGATTCTCCGAAATTGCTGGACGTGTTTCTTTCCTGCTCGTCTTTTTGCGTAGTCTGGCGCAATACTTTTTGTTCCTGTAAGCTAAAAAAAATTGCTTTCGGCTCCGTCCAGACGTCTAAATATATAAATTTTCCACGGCGTCAAAGATAGGTTCGAAAGTAGCCTAAGCTGCAAAATACCCTGGCTGTGCTAGTGTCAGGCAATAAGACCGAAGATTTCTCAGCGGTACACTCAAGGGCAGCAGATTAGAGTGCATAAATATCGATGGAAAGGGCGTCGATGGAGCGGCTATCGGCAGCCGGCATGACGGGGAGAGAGAGGAAGCTGAAGAATTTAATTTCTTGAGAAACCGCTCCGGACGGTCAAATGTTTCCGCCACCTGGCGCCTTGGGTGGGGACAAGATTGGAGGCATAGAAAATGTTTATTGATCCCGGTGCTGAGACAGGTCTCAGCTTCGCAACGTAAGCTGCCCCAGTTTGAAATGTTGCGACGGTTAGGGGCGAGGCAGAATGAATTCCCGCACAGAGAGCTTGGAGCGATATAGCGGCATGACTTCAGAAGGACGTCAGCGGTGGTTTGGAACGCGAACTGGTTCAGCAGAGACATCATTCAAGGCTGAGATGGACGGTAGGAATTCTCTTGGGGCTTACTTCTACGACCTCGCGTCTTAGCTGCATTTCTGCGCCTGCATTACCGAGCTTCACATGATAACCATAAGAAGCAGGCATGTCATGAAAGCATGAGCACTGTTAAACAGACACGCATAGCGTACGCTATAAACATGATTGCAGAGGTAAAGAGTTATGTTATCGATCATTATCGGTATTAATATTGTTATCAAGTTATCGATAGCTTCTCGATATTATCCAAGTGACCTCGCAAGAAAAAGAAAAATTTCGGGATACCCTTAATCTTCATCTTAAGGTTACGATGCGATAGCCATAAAGGCTGCCTTCAGCATCCTGGGGTCCTCTTTTCATATCACTTCCCAGACATGGGCACTGTCAGGCAAGGTGCATAGGGCTTCCCTTTAAATAAGCCTGACGAGCGTACCTCAGTGACCAAGGCAAGCGTAGCTGACTTGGATCCAAGGAAAACGGGTTCGATTGCCATCCGACCTAATCTTCTTTTGACAAAAATTAATTTAGCTGACATTGTTGCATACCAGAGTAACGTTTCAGTCTTGTTGAGAGCTTATATTCACAATTCTTCTGTTCTTCTTCTTCTTTCCGCTGCACTGCAGTGCGCCAGCGCCGCAGCGCGGCGTAACAATATGATGGTTTAGTAACTTCTCAAATCCGGCTCTACAGTTGGGACGTCACAACCTTTTCGACCAATCCACGATTCTCGCACGCCGCTGGTGCAGCAACGCTTTCGTGTTAAATTTTCTCCCACACTAGCAAGCTCAGTGACGTGAGGACGCGAAAAGTGTATGTTCAGCGCTTGCGGTCATACACATTCCCTGTTTCCAAAAGCCTTCACTTGGTATTGGTTGCGAATAACCGCGCAATAAAGTTTCTAATTATTACCTAGAAGGAAAGTTGGCGCCAGCGTATATGCAAATTTATTAAGCGGCCCGTCATCCTTCGTGGAAATGCCGGGAAGACACCGCATAGCGGATTTGGCGTGGCTCTAAAACCTAAATACGGCTGCAGAAATAAAAACTTTTGGAAATTGTACGTTGCTGGGAAGCGCTGTTTTAAATAAATATATCCTGTAATAGAATATGCTTACTGTAGATTGCAATAAATGAGCAGAAAACGAGATAGGCGCAAACAGCCACCGAATTGTCCCGTGGCGAGAGAGGACTTTGTTTTCATGCCGGCAAATTTAGCGAGCAGTAGAAAATATTTTTTTTTTTGCATTTAACCGACCCACTGTTTTCACAGAAATTTTCTTGCCAAACAATTGTTAGCGCTTAAAATAGTACACCACAGAAGGTTTCGTGTACGCATAGTGAGAAATATAAACGCTTCATTGCTGTCTGTTATTATCGGTTCGGGCCCCATTTCCGTGCATAGGCAACAGTTCGTACCAACAGAAACTTGCCCGAGCTTTCGCTTTTCTATGAAAAACTAGTTTCCACGCACAAAGTGCCGGCTGTACCATGTCCTGGCGCTGACCGCACTGATTGTTTCAAGAAAAACATGAATTAGCAAGCGGAAACCTGCACTACCCGTAAGTGACTGCCGTGTTCATGCAGACAGGAGCAACATCACGCAATACGCGGCCACCGCATGTCCTCAAGATAAACCTAACGCAACCCTCGACGAGTACGGTTAACATAAGTTGCACTTGTCAAAGTACGTAGCGCTTTTAAAGGATAAGTGTCTCCGAGACTACAACGAGAAATGTGCAGAGTGATCACAGCAGCAGACTGTTGAGTTCTCAATGATGAAAAAAATTGATCCCTTCTTTCACCTTTCAAAGCTTAGGTAGCACAGGTTCCCGCTGTGCGAACCAAGCTTTCTGCGTAAATGGATCCCAGGGAGGGGAAAAACTGACTTCAGGCCTAGCAGGCATCAGACACTATGCTCAGCTCACTTCGAGCCAGCGCCTTCGGAAACTTCGGATATCAAATGAACTGCGTGCATAGCTGGTTAACTACCGCACCTAAAAGCGCACAAACCATCAGTTAAAACTACAGCGATAAAAGCGAAACTGATCAACCGAGAAAACTCGAATCCCCAGCACAGTCAACAAGCCACCAATGTTAATCCGAAGTGCTGTCTTCCCGGCATGCCTCGGGCGTTCAGGGTGGATGAAGTGCTCAGCCACCATCTTTCCGTCTAGTGAGTAGTACGAAACTGTATGAACCGCGCCTTCCTTATGCCGTTCTTTTGACGGGTGCGGCCTTGGAAGCTGGTGTATCCCATCAGGGCTATATTAGTCTTCTACTCTTTCTGAAGCGCTTGCCTGCACATGGAGAAGCTGGATAACCAACGAGCTTTAGCAGAGCAGACAACTCGCCGTCTGAACTCCTAATTAGAACACGGAAGAAATGTATCCTGCTTGGAGGGAAAGTAAATCTCCAGAGGTATAGGTCACAGTGGTTTACTGCGACTACGCGCTGTTACTTTAGTTCACATGAAATATATGGACACAGCCCTGTGGAGGGCGATCCTGCCATTAGCATTGTTGGCACCCCCTTTGACTCATCATCGTGTCCCCTTCTCAATGCATGGTGTGTTGCGTCAAGGGCACTTTAGCTTTTCATACAAGGACTTTTAAACTTTCCTTTGCGCATGCAATCGAATACTGGAATTCTTCTCAAGGTCATGCTTGGTCTCTCTCTCAAAACTTATTTCTAACCACTATATATTCCTGCTAGCTCTTTGTCTATTTTGCTGGTATGGTCTATTTTGTTTTACGGCTAGATTTCATATTTTCGCACACCCATTGAAGTAGCCACCTACAGTTGCAGTAGGTACAAAAATCATTAAAGAAAAATGAATGAATGAATGAATGAATGAATGAATGAATGAATGAATGAATGAATGAATGAATGAATGAATGAATGAATGAATGAATGAATGAATCATTCATCATTCATCATTCATCAAACACTCTATTTCTGCTGTTGCGAATGTGCTTATGCTTACGTTTCTCTGTTTCGCTTCTCTCTACTTTCTCTTAGCATGCGTCGGCTGGAAACCCAGAAATAGATGCCTGCAATTATATTGTACCTTAACGCCGAAGGTCGTAATTATAGTGGATAGCAAAAGTAGCGCCGAAAGTAGCGGAGATCTGAACGCTATATTATTTTAATGAAAGTACATGTTGCGACTAGTTCCGGCAACACCATGACATAGCATTTCTTTCCAAATTCGGCTCTTTTCCCCCTTGCTTCATTGATGCGTTGTGTATTAAGACAAAATATGCATATATCCTACAAGTGATCACGAATACCTGCTTGATCAGATGTGCATTTTCTTGGGTACAAGACTACGTGAGATGCACTGCGATGCACTGGCCAATGGTACGCTTGAAATGTGCTACACTTTAAACCAAGAACAATTTTGCCTTTGGTAGACCCAAGGAAGCGAGACAGATTCTTTACTCTTTGCCGCAGAGATAGGCGGCCGCATGCCAAAACATTTTACCGCAAAAGGGCAGAGAGGGGAGGAAACTGAGGAGGAAAACATCCCCGTGCAAACATCCAAGTTCCCACACGTCTGCAAGGCCAAACCTTAGTGTTTGGAAGCAACAGAAAGATCCAAAGTAGACTATACGTACGCTACTTCGTAACTGTACGTGTCTTTTCAGTGCTACAATTTTCCTCACAACGAACCAACACGGCCGAACAGCCACCCCGATCAAGTTCGCAAGAGTACAGGGGTATGAGCCCGAACTAAAGACGTCTGACTCTCTTTCTGAACCCAATAACGAAAAAGACTTTTTTAGAACTGCTTAACAAGATTATCTGGAAGACAGGGAAATCTTAGCGAACTTATAGAGTTTCGTAAATGTTTTAGCTTTACCGCATTCTGTCCATATTGCATAAAATTCTTCTGTTCCAAGCGTACACCATGTGTTCTGTGCAAGAGGGTTGTTTTTCAGCAACCTTTTATCTTTGTGATAACAATGCCGTGAACACTTAAATGAGTTATAGTATTGGTCTCAAGCATCTTCACTTCATTGCGATCTCGTGGAAACATTTCGCTTCATTAACCTGTTCGTTGTGTAACAGAGTTTGCCCTATCAGAGGATTTTTATATTGATTTTAGTGCGGACATGAGAACAATGAATTTTTTTTGTGCAGTGAGTTCTAGTTTTGTTCTTCCGCGCAATGCAGTCCCACAAAGACGTTGCGTGGGCGCTGTCGTCTACGTTCATATCTCAGAAATCCTTTGACGCGGATGCAGCAATTCCTATTTGCGCCACAGAACACACCTTCCTAAATGCCGGAAGTATGTCTCGCATGCGGTTAGACTTGAATTCAAGGTTCTTGGAGCGCAATGGCGGTGAGTTCTTTGTCCACACCAAATCACAGGTTCCAATATCACCATCTGTGTAAAACGAGAGCAAACTGGAAATCAATTCAACCTTAAAACGAAATCGGAGAAATCACAATATGTGACCAAAAGTCGACCCAGAGATCTCTAGATGGCTGATGGTCTTAAATACTAACAAAACTGCGCTTGTTTCCTTCCACAGACGACAAAATTACCCGACCCCAAATTATCTTCTGAATGGTTCTAGTGTTTTACCCCGAAATTCCATTAAGTATCTTGGTGTTGACATCTCGAGTACCCTTAACTGGTCTATCCATATAACGCGGATAATCAACAATGCTCACAAAACTCTCGGCTACCTTCGTCGTAATTTACGTCTAGCTTCAGGAGCAGTTAAATTACTCGCTTATAAAACATTAATTCGGCCAAAGTTAGAACACGCATCTCCCATCTGGAACCCCGCTCAACTTTACCTAACTGTATTGAACTTGCCCAAACTCGCGCCTTTCGATTTATCTACTCAAACTACTCATACCGCACCAGTGTTACTTCCCTCAAAAATAATGAATGCCTACCTAACCTCAAGCAACGTCGCACAGTTGCAAGGCTGTGCTTGTACCACAAAATGTATCATAACTTTTCTTACAACTGTCCTATCCAGCCTGCTCATCGTTCTTCAGCCCGCACAAGCCACCAAAATGCCGTTTACCCACCTCCTGCTCGCACCGTGACACATCTTCATTCATTCTTCATCCAAACAGCGCGTGACTGGAACAGTCTTC
This sequence comes from Amblyomma mixtum, assembly GCF_055824585.1. Classification (NCBI taxonomy): domain Eukaryota; kingdom Metazoa; phylum Arthropoda; class Arachnida; order Ixodida; family Ixodidae; genus Amblyomma; species Amblyomma mixtum. The sequence continues at coordinate 81,026,912 of NC_143020.1, read as the reverse complement.
CCACAAGTACCATCCTTCATACAAACCCGGACCATTTCAAGAAAGCCATCGAAAAAATCTGTTATTAACACCAGGCTGCTAGCCCACCCCTCATGTAAAGCCCTTACCCGAGGGTCCTTGAGGTATCTGTAATAAATAAATAAATAAATAAATAAATAAATAAATAAATAAATAAATAAATAAATAAATAAATAAATAAATAAATAAATAAATAAATAAATAAATAAATAAATAAATAAATAAATAAATAAAAAAATAAATAAATAAATAAATAAATACATAAATAAATAAATAAATAAATAAATAAATAAATAAATAAATAAATAAATAAATAAATAAATAAATAAATAAATAAATAAATAAATAAATAAATAAATAAATAAATAAATAAATAAATAAATAAATATCACGTGGTCGAAACGCTTCATACTCCGCTTTATTGAGGATCTACTTTTCACCCATGTCCAACATTCTTGGATGACAATTTCCAATATTCGCATATAGTAAGGTACTGTTACGGATAGATTTAAAGTAATGCTGCATTCCTTCTACACATAGCAAAATCTTTGTTTTCAAGCTTTTACAAAACCAGCGTTCTTGTCGATAGCAAGAACGTTAATAGCAAAACATGCAAGCCTGACAACGCACGTTCTGCGCATATGTTGTTATATTGAAGTTTTTAAATATGCGTGAAAACTTCACTAATGAACTCTTTCCCGTTTAAAAATGCTTTTGCTCAGAATTGCTGGGTATGTTTTGCTGAAAGCAAGCGAAAACTTTCTGTACATAAAATTATGTCTGTCACTTCGTTGCGCATAGTGATGCGTCGAAGGCTATTGACATAACCAGAGGGCAGTCGCATGTATGTAAATACACTTCACCATTTTATTATCATTGTGTTTTGGGTCTACTAGGAATATTGTGCGCCGCACGAGAAATCCCTTGTATAGTGCGTAGTCTCCTCTACTGCCTCGACTCTCATACTGAGAAGTACGCACTGACAATAGCTGATGTTATCACCAAAAAAAGAAGTTGAGTACACGAGTGCCAGGAAACACAGACCTGCCCAGCACATTGAGTGTTCATTTCTGTGCCTTTAGTTTTTCTGAAAAGAAGGATAGAATGTTTTTGGAGAGACGGAAGAACTGTTTCTTTTTGCTTAGATGGCGGTGGATGGGGGACACTAATGGGACACAATGTGTCGTCCACCCACAAGAGTACTGGCTTTCTTCCTTCAGAGAAAGCACGCGTCCATAGAGTGACGGCCGCTACTTGTATCAAGAGAAGCAGGGGCACTGTCATTAGCGTGCAAAAACATACTCGCGATGGCGCTTTGTAGAGCAGACACGTGGCGCCGAACTTCAAGTCCAAAGCAGGTCCAAAGCACTTCTTTCCCAGACCCTCATGTCATTTTGATGGCGTGCGCAAGTCGGGAAGCAAGAACTAAGTCTAGTGTACAGCGCCTTTGTTCCCACACTTCCAGAAGAATAGCTTCTCCTTGACGGACTGAGTCTTTCAGGAAACAACCTCTCACAATGCAGCCATCGATAAATCTATGAGACATAATCTATAAGTATGAAATATATTTGAATCTTCACTTGTTTCTCTCAGGTTTTTCTTTTTTGCCTCGGTGCGATCATTGCCGTGCATATATTTCGACCAGAAAATGCAGCCCAAGGGAGCTGGCCACGAGTAAGCGGCTATTAAAATAAGGCTATTAAAACACGAGCTATGCAGATTTAAGGTTCTTGGCGGGAAATTAATATCATTATTACTATTACTGCTTCAAAATACCAGACGCTAAATATTTGAATGAAGGAGTTATTTTTAAGGCTCCTTAAGGCTTCACTTAATCGGCAGAACACTGCAGGGATCTCTCATGATAGAAGGTTGAAGATATTTGTGGTAATAATAATGACACCAAGTGACCCATTTTGCAGCAACTCGCTGTACCACGCACAACTCGTTCGGTTGAGGTGAATTCTGGAGACTGCTTTCTATGATGTTCGGTTACCTGGAAACACAAAGCCCTTCATTTTAAAATTTCGTTTCTCTTCATTAAAGTTTAATATGTCAATTAAACTTTACGGTAGTGAAAAGCGGTTTCTCGGAGCCACCCTACCATGATTTGCTCCTTGTGTGTTTTCGTCTGTTTTTTGCGATTCATGCTTACATAATGATTTGAGCCTGTACTGAAGAAAAAAAATAAATATGTATGCCTGCCTCAATTTCCAATAAACATCAGTTGAAGTTTGCGCTCGTCCCGTCCTGTCTCTTCTCTCGTGATCGTCCTTTTTGCACACTTACGTTCCCTTCGTACTATTTTTGACTGGTTTTCAAAAGAAGTTCATTTTAAGACGCCTAGTGCAATGCTCAGTCCACAAGCGCTTTCTATGATCACTCTCACTGGTTTTTTCGTAAGCGTCATTTATTCACGCAATTTGTTATTAATGGAACACTTCTTGAAGTTTTGCATTACTATTACTACAGACATTGACCACCACGCTTTAGTGTTCTATCTGCACAAAGACTGGTGGGCGGTGGGCATTTTCGACGCTATATAAGACGGAAGGCAAAGCCATCAAACCAATCCTCCCACAAAAATCTACAAGCAACCTGTCCTCCGCTTTCTCGCATTTCAGTTTTTTTATGCTACAAGTAACAGAAGCGTAAATACGATAAGTACATGCAAACGCACGCCTTAAACAGCTTGCGAAAGAGCTCGTAGCGGTGCGACGACTCTCGACAGGGAAAGAACGCCTTCTTTGCTAGTATGGCCAAGTGAGGTTTCGATCGGGAGCCGCAGAAGCAGCCGCAATAACGATAGAGCGACGTTGACGTGGGGAGAAAGAGTTGTAAGTTCATGGGTTCGACCGATGCCTCCGAGGGAGAGTTTCAGCAGACGTTGTGTTGAAACATGCACTGTTTTCGTGTTTAAACCTCAGTCGTTCCAGATCGTTGAGTTCACCGACCGCAGATCGACAACCGCGGTTACGAAAATGCATCAAACAAGTGCGAAACTTGGAAACATTGTAATGCATTCGACTGTTCCGAAGAAACAATCTTCGTGACGCAATCCACCACTTCTGGCGCTGTGTCGTTCGGGGGCTTTTTTTTTTATTTTATTTGGACTATAGCAGACTTTGTTTTCTTGCAACAAAGTTGGCATTACAGCCAGTGTCATGTGCGCTTGCTACAGATATCGACTTTTTTACCCGCATTGCAAATGCCGCAGTTCGCGACGTTAAATTCCAGTTCTATTGTGCTGAACAGCCCCGCTATGCTCAGGTAGCTAAGGTTCGAACTCAGAATTTTTCTTAACTTAGCAGGAAGGCATGACTGCTGTGGGTTCCGGTGGTGCATTCTCTTTATCTTTTTTCCTAACTCTGATCTCATCTGCATGCTTATTTATAGCGGGAACTGTCTCCCCTTCCGACTGAAATAGAGTGAATCACTATTTTATTTTTAACATTTGCTTGTGTGTACTCTTCCAGGACTGAATGATCAAGCGTGAATAACTCAGACATTTGCTGAATAAAAAGAGAAACTGGGAAAAAGAAGTGCTGGGAAGTATTTTATGGGATTTAAAAAGGAAATTTTGGCCGAGTTCTTTTGAAACTTCTTGGTATTACATCAGTGCAAAAGATTATGGGCAAAAAAGAGTGGCAAGATGATACAGCGCTTACCAACACTTTATTCTTTGTTTTATAAATAATGCTGTAACTTGCAAGAGCTATTTTGTCTTGATCTTTCGACTGCGTCGTATTTTTAGCTGTTGCAACAATGTCAAGCTGCTGCTGTTCAGCGTACTTTCAAAATAAAAATACAACTGATGCAAAGAAACTGCTATTGATTTCACGCAATGGCGAAAAAGGAGTAAATAGAAACTGCAAACGCGGCATATTGCGTGACAGTGATAGTTAAGTTTTGTGAATTATACCATTATCTCATAAACAGAAGACTTTCTGCCCTGCAGCGTCACACTCGTGAAGAATATCTTACTATGCATTGATTACATCTCGTGTGCTCTTTGGCGAGAAGCATTGAAGATTTCTCAGAAATCCGGAAGACTTTGAAGTATAAACAAACTTTTCTCTAAAATATGATAGAGGTCAAAAAGAAACCTGATGTCACTGTTCCTATCACACTAAATCACCGCACAGGAGACGCACTGCGGCAGAGTCGACAAATAAAGAGGAACAAGAACCTTGAGCTGATATTGCAGCGACAAGAAATAGGAGCACACAACGCATATATCACAAGAGACAGAGACGACCGACAGTTATTGCGGCCGTAAATATGCCAACATACAAATTTAATCACTCGTCCTTCAGCGGATTTAGCACTCTTATTACTCACATGACTCATGACGAAGCGGGTTTTGTTGACAGCCTCTTGCCTTATTTTCATCTTTCGCATTATTGCACAAAACAGAATTTTAAAACTTGTCTGTCCCAGGATAGCATGGCCGTTTAACGAGATGCCGCTTCCAAGCGCTCAGTTGTTGTCGTCCATAGCTGCGGCCACGTCTCAAGGCCAGTTCCGTCGCTATATTGAAATTCCATAACACCGGACGCGCTGCTCCTTCCATGCAAAGAAAAAAATAGGAACATAAAAAGTGGAATGGTGGCGTATCCGGAAGAGAAAATCAATCTGCCACCTCATTTCGTAAGGTTTGCTGCCCGGGTTCTTACCAGCTCGTTTGTCCACCCTCAAGGCAATATGAACCCAGCTAAGAAATATTTACAATGTATTTACTCTGAAGCCTTAAGTACACTACCGCCGTTCCGTTCTTACCAGTTACACACCGCCCTCGTTTTTACCAAAAGCATAATGCATTAAGTTCGATCTGCCTTTACAGCGCCTTTCTGTGACATTGCAAGAGACCTGGGTAGTGAACGAAGTGAGATGTTAGCGCAAAGTAAACTTGCGAGCTGTGGACAACGTAGCACCTAACGGGGCAGGTTTGAATGATACCTCCATGCCTGAAAGCACTCGTCTCTAGCTCAGCAAACTGTTATGCTGAGCGCGTTTCCGAAATAACAGCACTTACACAGGACAGAAACATGCGCCTTCTCCATCTACAGAGGAAAAACCCAGCTGTGGGCGTAATGCGCTGGACTCGGTAAATATTCCTTCCCTGGGGGAAAATTCCTGCGTGGCAATATTCGAAATATTAGAGTTATAGCACAACACGATCATTGTTTCGCTTCCGCAGGTCAATAATACGCTTGCGCAGGTTGTTTTTTTGGTACCAGATGGCGCCATGTTCCCGGCCAGCAGCGCACGACTGCCGCGTCGGGACAAATAAACCAGGACTAACTTGTAGGGAAGGAAATAAGATCGGGCATCGCGGTATGTTATAACTCTATTTTGAAAAAGCCAGGATCCATTCCATGGGAAGTAAACTTTCAAACTATTGTGCAAAAAATAGGAATGGGCTGGGCTGCGGATATCAAAATGAAAAGATGAATAATGTACTCGTATATTTTCAGAGACTAAGGACTAAAGGAGCGCGAGTGGCTCAGGGGCATGCTGTTCCTCATACCGAACACTGCTGCTTGCAAAGAAAAAAATTGAGTGAATGTAATGTTGAGCAGCTTAACAAAGCGCAGTTTTTGACAGATTCTCAGTATTATGCGTATAAATCGAGTGCTTCGCGCTTTCAACGAGGTGGGGGAGGGGGTACGTAGTAGGGTACGTAGAGCTACCAATTTTCGTTGAGAATCACCATTTTAAAAACATATTATTGCCCAGAGAAACCTTGCTCACTTCTCGACCATCGTGTTTCTACAGCAACTGAGGACAAGTCTATAGAGTTATTTTTCTTAGTAAACATTGATTCGCTGCCTGTCTGTAAGAATGCTAACGTTTGTCCAGCGGCAAACGAAAAACATTTATGGCTCAAAGAAATTAATTAAACATTTTTCCGCGCTTTATTAAAACTTGTGACGTCCAGGCCGAAAAGAAATGGATACTGCCATTTTGAAGTGAGTGGCGTTGTTGATAACATGTGAGGTACGCGAAAACAAAAGTCGTTGACAACGCTTACAGTTTACTTCCGAAAATGGCCGGTAATGGCGACACCTCTGTTTTGTTTTTTGTTGCTTTTTATATTTTATAAAGTTCTCTGTATCGATGAGAGCAATGTCGTTGGCCTTGGTATGCCGGTGCAATCGGTGAAGGCCAACTTCGAATTGTCTTCAGTATCATTTCAAATAGCGCGAACACTCGAGCCGGTTCATGAGCGATTATTGCGGGACAAAAGTTTGCGAAAAGCACATATGGCATGAGAAAGAAAAGTATTCCATAAAATGATCTTGCCTTTAAAGCGTTTATCATGTTTGCATCAAATAAATTATCTTTCAATATTCCGCAATTTCACCATGTGGAAAGAATTTTCTTTCACATCGGCATTCAGGCGGAGGTTAAAAATTATATTGTTACGAAGAAGACGACGCTGGCAGTGGCGCGGGACGGAGCGCTCGCGCTAGGCCAGCGGCCATTAAATCATCTCTTGGTCATGGTTCATCACGCCTCATTCTTCGGCTGGCCGCCACGTTACATTTGCTGTGAGGTGCTGGGGTCCCTTCATCGCCATCCTGGTCCCGGAGATTCGGTGTCCTGCGCCTGCCGTGGACGTCGGCCGTGAGTGCCTGGTCCGCGCCGCCCGGCCATGTCCCAGCCCGCCCGACCTGAACCGACCTCGCCGCTCACCCCAGCCCCGTCCCCCGCCCGGACCACAAGACACGACGACCCAAGACACGACGACCCAGACCCGATCGACCCGAGACCCGACCGACCCGAGACCCGACCGACCCGAAACCTGGCCGACCCAAGACCCAAGACCTACATGTGAAGACACCGCCCCCTGCCCCTGCCCTGCCGTCCGGTGCGTCCACGGACCTCGGCCGTCAGCTCCTGGCACCCTTAGGCCCGGATGCTTCGTGGACCGGGACTCATCTGCCTATCATTTCATCCACCGTGGCGGCCGGCACTTCACCACCTTGCCATTTTCTGGCCTGGAAGCCCGTCACCGTTTCGCCCATCCCTTCACTGACGTCTTCTGTTTACGATCGGGACGATCATTCGGCGGCCCCGGGTAGCGTGTTCGCCAAATGCAGCCGGTACAGCCAGCGCTGACAGCGCCGCCCACCGGCAGGTAGCAGCCACATTAAGGCTGGTTATAAATATTCATTCAGAACGACGGCTTGGCATCGCCGCTATGGCGCAGTGGATTAGAGGCTCGTGTTGCGTATGGAAGGTCGGCCGTTCGACTCCGCTTTCTGTACTGTAGTTTTGATGTTTTTTCAATTTCATTTTTTTTCAATTTTTTCCCTTTTAGGTCGCAAATCGTGATGCTCAGTGCCATATAACGCCGTTTAAGAGGATTATTATCCCTTTTAGGTAAGGCGTTGCGACAATCTTCAGTCACCGTGATAAATTCACCGTGGTTTCAAGCCTTGTGGCTGTACAGGCTGCAGTTGGCGAATACGCCCCCGGGTAATGTTACGAAGACGACGACGCTGGCAGTGGCGCGGGACGGAGCGCTCGCGCTAGGCCAGCGGCCATTAAATCATCTCTTGTTCATGGTTCATCACGCCTCATTCTTCGGCTGGCCGCCACGTTACAATATTTAGAAGAAAAGGGGTTACAGTACTGCCTTTAGAAGTGCGCTTTACCACTATCTCGCAGGGGTCTTCTGTAGGCGTACGTTATACCTTGTTTTCTGTCATGTAATTATAAGTATAAAGTGTTTTAGCTACTGTTCTGAGGACACAATGTCAAATAACGCCCTCTGAAGGCAGCGAACCAAGAGAACTTTTGAAACTTTCTAGGCAGAACATAAAGACAACTTTTCGAATTTTTGAGAAGAAAAAGAATATAACTTTTCAAGGCTTTTTGTAGAGAACAAGAAGAGGACTTTTAGAAACTTTCTCGGGTGAACATGAACTGAACTTTTCGAAATTCCTGGAGAGAACATGAAGAAAACATTTGAAAATTCTGGGGAGAACATGAAAAGAACTTTGTGAAACTTTCTGGGGAGAACATGAAGAGAAATTTTCTAAACCTTCTGGAGAAAACATAAAGAGAACTTTTCGAAGCTTTCTGGTTGACTGGCTAACGAAAAGTGAACATCGGGTTGCCTACTTCAGCGCTTTGACGCAGTGTGTGCAGCAGCCGTTCCACCTCTTCATCGCGACGTCACTGATTTCTCGCAAGTGACAAGACGCCCAGTGTCTATAAAAATAAGCATAGTGAGAGAAGCTGAAAGCACCTAGTGCGCGAAGCGCACTCTCACGCCTGAGAGAAGCTGCGGATATCAGGGTTGTATTTGACTACAGGCTTGTACCGTGGACCCTTTACTGCATGCGTGTCTGACTCCGCTCTAGTATGGTGTGGTGCGGTGCGCGGAAGGTGTGGGGCAGAGGTGTGTTGCTGGTGTGGGTGCAGAGTTGAACGGTTTATGGTATCTTAGGTTGAACGTTCCAAAGTGACTCAGGCTATGATGGATGTCATAATACATGGCTTCAGATAATTTCGTCCTCATGGGTTTTTTTTAACGCGCACTAACAACGCACAATATTCAGACCTCTAGCATATCGCCTTCCTCGAATCGCGACCGCTGTGGGTGAAGTCGAGCCCACGTCTTTTGGGTCAGCAGCCACACACCATAACCACTGAGCCATCTCAGCGGCAGAGTAGAATGGTGTAGACGGGATCTATACCTAGAATACAGGGAGCACCATCGATAGCATGTAGCACCATCGCTACAGCTAAGCATTCAATGTTTACCTCTACTCTCGACGACTAGACAGCATCTTCTCCAAGGAGGTTGTCCCTGTTGTGGATAGAAGGAAAGTGTTTAATTGCTCTCCCCACTATGATAGATGAAAGTACGGAAAACCATATTTCAATACTATAATACAGAACCTTGCCAATTGATCGTTTGCTTCGGGGCAGAACTGCAGGCAGCAGATTTCAATCCAACTGTGACCCGCGCCTGCATTGCATATACTCAACGATATCACATCCGTGTTATGTTTGCTCTGAAAGCTCCACTCCCGCTGCGGCTGCTATCAATTTCAGGCGCAGAAACAAGATTCACGTGGTTGCGCCGCCGAAGTTAATTACATTGCGCTGTAGCCCGTATGAGGCGTCGTAGGCGTTTTCCGTCAGCCGCAAGCATCCCCCTTTCCTCCGAGACCCAATGTTTGCTATCGGGGTGCCGAAATTGGACATCTGTGCGTACACGTGTCTTCAACCACTGCACAATTCTCCTGGACCTTCGAAGGTGGTTGTTTACTTTGCCGTTCACAAGACGAGAATGCGGCTGCCGATATCAGAGAAGAGTGTACCTTTAAGGATCCGGTCTTTGCAATGGAATCTGGAAGCATGTAACATAAAACCCGTAGCATGTACATAGGTGTGAAACTTTGCTCTCAGCAATGCGAGCCTCATGCAATTCACAAGGTTTCAGCAAACACGCAACGGAAAATATTCTTTGCATGGGGTTTGGCGTTTTTAAAAACTCTGGATCCTACGTCTGGCCCTGAGTGGTACCCGTTGCCTCACTTTACTTTTAGAGGGTAAGTTTCCACACGTGTCTACAGTGCTGAAACGCCGGTTAAACATATACATTGCGGAGAAGATATCCGAATGATCTGACATATCTACCCACGACAGCCGCACTGTAGGAGCCCCGCAAAGCTCTCGTGCGTGCCCTGCGTGTGGTTTTAAGTTCATTCCAAAGCTCTTTTACGTGCAACGTTTGAGGCCTGTTGAGAACTATGGAGAGAACTAGCTGATACATGAGGATAGTCCAAGGCGCGCAGTATCTGTAAACAGAGCTTCGCCAAAGATTTACCAAACTTTTACTCTAAACAGCGGCCATTTCGAGTATGCCTTAATGTTGTGACGCTTTTCAACGCTCTTACCGCGTGATGTAGAGCCCAGAGGAGCAGGGTTTCTTTGACCCATGTATTTTTTTAGTTCAAATTGCATTTCAGCACGCTTTGTGGCACACTATGTAACCTGGTCATTCCAACGCATTTGTATGAGGAAACACCAATCACGCGGCATTAAATGATCTTTCTCAAAAACAACCTCTCTGCTTGATGTCGTGAGGCTGAGAGCATGCTGCTGAATAAAATAGAGTAAAAAGGACGACAAAATAAGACAGAGAATGGCAATGAGAAACAAGTAAAGAAGAACTACAAGAATGACACACATGGAATTCGTCAAGTGCGACATCCGCGGGCCATCTGAGGACACGAAGGAAAAGAAAACATTGGCACGCGGTCAAGTAATGTGATGCGCCAAATCTCCATGAGCAGGATCCCTTTGGCTTTTGTTTTTGAATTTTTGCACTTGCATATTTTCGCTTTTGTATCTGATGATTTGCGTTGACGGTGAAGTCGCTCTGCCCCCCCCCCCCCCCCCCCCCTCGCCGAGTGATCATTGCTGCCATGACATGGCTGAGCTGTAGAGGGCGCTGGAGGTTTGCACTGCGATGTGAAATCGTTTTCGCCGATTTCATTTCTCTAAAACAATTTTTTTTCCAAGAACGAACGTACCGGATGCACTGCCTCACATCGTCGGGATTTCAAAAATACATCTCAATTTCAATTCAACTCGGCAGTGGAAGGCCATTGGAAAAATAATTTTCGGGGTGCTTGTGTTCCTCATTTATTTAAATGATGTTGTGCGCAGTGCAATACACCTCCGGGTGATCTAATTACTGCTGCTTCTCTCGAGCGGTGGGAGACCGTGCTGGCTAGCTCTAACCTCAGAACGCAAGTTTTGGCGGTGGAGTGGGCTGGCAAAGTCGTCGAGGGCTGCGTACTCTCGACCACTTAACGCGACCTCTTAGCACCAAGCTCTTTCCGGCGAATAAAATGTATTACAATCAACCAATACAAAATTTGTATTCTACCCTTACCACGTATTGTGCTCATCCATAGAAAATCAGAATGTGACATTAAGCAAAAAGGAAGGAGGAAGCTAGTTGCACTGAATAAAATTTAACGATAATACTCTGAAAACTGCGCAACAGCTAACTGTGTTCCTTCATCAACATAGTTAAAATATTACAATAGAAGTCATGGTTTCGACGAAAGCCTGTCTAGTCGAGATGTTACATGAGGGGATACTAACAGGCGCAGAGCGCTAGACAAAGAAATTTGGTTGGTGCTGAAACTACAAGCATATTCAAGGACCCATCTAACTGTTACACCTAGGCTGTTTTATATAAAAGAGAATTGAAGATATGCTGACCCTCCGAGAAATTCAATTATTTTACTAGACAAGTAGTTTAGAACTACTTGTCTTGTACTTGAAGATATTGCAGAATTCCCAAAAATAGATAGATTTTCCCCCAATGCCTGTTGCTTTTCCACACAGCATCTCATACCAACTCGCCCATCAGTCTACATTGCAGCACCCTGCTGTTGTCTTTTATGGTTGTGACTTGAGCTGATTTTGTGGAACGTTTCTTCTTCTTGTTTGCTTCTTGTAAGCATGTGTGTGAAGAACTGAAAAATGGTCGCGCTGTCCTTCATCTGTAGTGTCATGTGGCGGAAGGGTGCAGAAAATCTTCAAAGCTTCTCAGTTTTTTGCCCTGAGTCTTTTTTTTATTTCGAGATTAAATAAAAAGCTTCAATCATTATTTTAGTTCCTCATTTTTCGCTCTCGAGGAAGCGTTTAATGAAAACTTTAATACCCTTTTTTTTAAATATTACACCCTCAGACACGCCACATTACAAATAGGATAAGCACAAGATAGAGGATACGTATTGTGGACTGACAGTATATAATAAATGAAAAAAATAGATAGAAAGAAAGAAGGAGTAGCTGTCCCAAGTCCCGTGAAATAAAGCAGGCGAGATGAGTTTCAGAAGTAATTCGATAACACAGAGTAAGTTTTCACTTAGAAATGTCATTTATAAAGCAGACGCCTGCTACCGTTGACGGTGGAATTTCTTTCATTACGTTAAGAGCGTAAGCTTCAATGTTTCTTTCCGCTCTTCTTTTTTCTGAACCTGTGAAATGTAAAAAAAAATTTGGTTTTATAGAACGTGCATGCCCTAAATGGCGGAATTGATTGTTCATAAATGCTTGAGCAAGCATTTATCGGAGATGCCTTAACCTCAACCTTCAAACTGTCAAGCATGTCCTTCGAAGCGTACGTTCTTTTAACCCTTGGATTCGATGATTGAATTGATTATTCCTCGTATATTTTGAAGCACAATGAAAGCAAAACCTGCAGCCAAACAATTCTCTTCGCCTCTCATGAATTCATATTTTTTTTTTGAAATCTGAAGGCTGCGCCATTTAAATGCCGTGACTTCAAACGAAATAAAGGGTTCGGCATGTGACGTTGTAAATATTAGCGTACTTTTCGCATCCGCCGAACAGTTTCATGCAGTGAAATGAATAAAACCGCGCCGCAAAACTCAACAATACTGAAGCTAAAGCCGGGCATAACACGCTATCTACGCCCAGTCGAATAAAGAGGACAAAGCAAATGGAACCCGAAGATAAGAGGGTACACAATGCTTAACAAATTAGTCGAATCCTTTACATAAAGCCTGGAAAAGAAGGCTTCCTTATTTGTCTGGAATTCTTCTGTTTTTAAAGTGGCAACTACCGGAAAGGGGCTGATAATTGTTTCGTCTCGTTGTCCAGTGAAGTGACGCATGCCAGTGTGAAGGGAACAATGCCGTGCTGTTTATTCAGCGAGCATATTTAAAGAGAAATAGTGGCAAGGGGGTTAAGAAAGAGGGGACACAATATCAAGTCAGGGCGAGGGCACAGCGCTATCTTGCGCACGCAGGTTGCGATACGATACATCCTCCTCCGTCACAGTTTTTCGCAGCACATTTAACGCTGGTGGCTGATTTGCTTGAAGTTCTCGTCGTAATGAAGGCGGTCAAGCGGCTTTCTCACACGTGCGGACCGGCGGGGTTGCTGGGGCGCCGGACTGGTGTCTCTGGTCGGCATAACCGGAGCCGCTGGTGCCGGTGGTAGGGTTGACGACTCTTCCCGGGCTAAAATGCTGTCATCGCTAGATTCATCGCTGTCTGAGGCCTCAGTGTCAAACTTGTCCTTTGTTGCCAGTAAATGTTGTCGATTGCGCCGCAACGTCTTGCCATCATTGGTTTGCACGTAGTAGGAGCGAGGAGCTGCCGCTGCAGTTACCTTGGCCTTGCGATCCCACGTTGTCCCCTTAATGCGCACGACGTCGTCTTTTTGAAGTGGGGCCAGGCATCGGGTGGCGTGACTCACCTGCTCATGTTTCTTGACCCGTGTAACAGCCTGACGTCGAAAGTCTGGCAAAGTCGTGCGCAGGGTCCTCCCTTGGAGCAGTTCGCCGGGCGACCGGCCGTCTTCCAATGGGCTTGATCTGTAATTGAGCATACCAAGCCAAAAGTTTTCATTCGCCTCTGTGGTTTTCTTGAGGATACGCTTTACTACTTGCACTCCCTTTTCGGCCAGCCCATTGGACCGAGGAAACATCGGGCTTGACGTAACATGTTTGAAGTCGTACAGCTCAGCGAAAAGAGCGAACTCATGGCTGGAGAACTGTGGGCCATTATCTGTGCATACCTCCATCGGGATTCCGAATCGTGAAAACATGGCCCCAAGTTTTTCGATGACGCCGGATGCCGTTTGGTCGCAGAGCTCCTCGACATCTGGAAAATTCGACATGGCATCGTAAGCAATGAGGTAGTATTTTCCGCCATATTGAAATATGTCGACACCAACGCGGTACCAGGCTTGGGTTGGAGTGGCGCGGAGCATCAGTGGCTCTGATGGTTGGTTATAAGCATACTTTCTGCAGGTTGAACAACCCTCAATCATCGATGCAACGTCACTGTTGATGTTTGGCCAGTACACCAGCTGCCTTGCCCTTGCTCTGCACTTCGCAATGCCAAGATGCCCAGCATGAATGCGTTTCAATGTCTCGGCCCGCATGCTTCGAGGTATAACGACCTTCGTTCCTTTAAACAGTATTCCACCCACTACTGAAAGTTCAGCAGCCACAGATTTGAGCGGACCTTCAACCGTGACCCCGTCTGCGAGGTTCTGCATCACCACTTTGAGATAGGTATCAGCTCCCGTCTCACGCGCAAGTAGTGCAGCTGTTCTGTCACTCACCAGTGCAGACAAAATGCTGATGGCATGGACTTCAACATCTTCTGTCTCCGAGTGGCTGATGTCAGCAGGACCCGCCGACCTTGAGAGCATGTCTGCCAACTGCATCTGTTTACCCGGAACAAATGTTAGAGCGTAATCATATTTCAACAGTCTCAGGAAAAACCGCTGCAATCTCGGCGGCATGTCTGCTATGGCCTTTTTTTGATATATTTATTAGCGGCTGATGGTCACTTTCAAGCAAGTCAGGGCGAGGGCACAGCGCTATCTTGCGCACGCAGGTTGCGATACGATACATCCTCCTCCGTCACAGTTTTTCGCAGCACATTTAACGCTGGTGGCTGATTTGCTTGGAGTTCTCGTCGTAATGAAGGCGGTCAAGCGGCTTTCTCACACGTGCGGACCGGCGGGGTTGCTGGGGCGCCGGACTGGTGTCTCTGGTCGGCATAACCGGAGCCGCTGGTGCCGGTGGTAGGGTTGACGACTCTTCCCGGGCTAAAATGCTGTCATCGCTAGATTCATCGCTGTCTGAGGCCTCAGTGTCAAACTTGTCCTTTGTTGCCAGTAAATGTTGTCGATTGCGCCGCAACGTCTTGCCATCATTGGTTTGCACGTAGTAGGAGCGAGGAGCTGCCGCTGCAGTTACCTTGGCCTTGCGATCCCACGTTGTCCCCTTAATGCGCACGACGTCGTCTTTTTGAAGTGGGGCCAGGCATCGGGTGGCGTGACTCGCCTGCTCATGTTTCTTGACCCGTGTAACAGCCTGACGTCGAAAGTCTGGCAAAGTCGTGCGCAGGGTCCTCCCTTGGAGCAGTTCGCCGGGCGACCGGCCGTCTTCCAATGGGCTTGATCTGTAATTGAGCATACCAAGCCAAAAGTTTTCATTCGCCTCTGTGGTTTTCTTGAGGATACGCTTTACTACTTGCACTCCCTTTTCGGCCAGCCCATTGGACCGAGGAAACATCGGGCTTGACGTAACATGTTTGAAGTCGTACAGCTCAGCGAAAAGAGCGAACTCATGGCTGGAGAACTGTGGGCCATTATCTGTGCATACCTCCATCGGGATTCCGAATCGTGAAAACATGGCCCCAAGTTTTTCGATGACGCCGGATGCCGTTTGGTCGCAGAGCTCCTCGACATCTGGAAAATTCGACATGGCATCGTAAGCAATGAGGTAGTATTTTCCGCCATATTGAAATATGTCGACACCAACGCGGTACCAGGCTTGGGTTGGAGTGGCGCGGAGCATCAGTGGCTCTGATGGTTGGTTATAAGCATACTTTCTGCAGGTTGAACAACCCTCAATCATCGATGCAACGTCACTGTTGATGTTTGGCCAGTACACCAGCTGCCTTGCCCTTGCTCTGCACTTCGCAATGCCAAGATGCCCAGCATGAATGCGTTTCAATGTCTCGGCCCGCATGCTTCGAGGTATAACGACCTTCGTTCCTTTAAACAGTATTCCACCCACTACTGAAAGTTCAGCAGCCACAGATTTGAGCGGACCTTCAACCGTGACCCCGTCTGCGAGGTTCTGCATCACCACTTTGAGATAGGTATCAGCTCCCGTCTCACGCGCAAGTAGTGCAGCTGTTCTGTCACTCACCAGTGCAGACAACATGCTGATGGCATGGACTTCAACATCTTCTGTCTCCGAGTGGCTGATGTCAGCAGGACCCGCCGACCTTGAGAGCATGTCTGCCAACTGCATCTGTTTACCCGGAACAAATGTTAGAGCGTAATCATATTTCAACAGTCTCAGGAAAAACCGCTGCAATCTCGGCGGCATGTCTGCTATGGCCTTTTTTTGATATATTTATTAGCGGCTGATGGTCACTTTCAAGCAAGTCAGGGCGAGGGCACAGCGCTATCTTGCGCACGCAGGTTGCGATACGATACATCCTCCTCCGTCACAGTTTTTCGCAGCACATTTAACGCTGGTGGCTGATTTGCTTGAAGTTCTCGTCGTAATGAAGGCGGTCAAGCGGCTTTCTCACACGTGCGGACCGGCGGGGTTGCTGGGGCGCCGGACTGGTGTCTCTGGTCGGCATAACCGGAGCCGCTGGTGCCGGTGGTAGGGTTGACGACTCTTCCCGGGCTAAAATGCTGTCATCGCTAGATTCATCGCTGTCTGAGGCCTCAGTGTCAAACTTGTCCTTTGTTGCCAGTAAATGTTGTCGATTGCGCCGCAACGTCTTGCCATCATTGGTTTGCACGTAGTAGGAGCGAGGAGCTGCCGCTGCAGTTACCTTGGCCTTGCGATCCCACGTTGTCCCCTTAATGCGCACGACGTCGTCTTTTTGAAGTGGGGCCAGGCATCGGGTGGCGTGACTCGCCTGCTCATGTTTCTTGACCCGTGTAACAGCCTGACGTCGAAAGTCTGGCAAAGTCGTGCGCAGGGTCCTCCCTTGGAGCAGTTCGCCGGGCGACCGGCCGTCTTCCAATGGGCTTGATCTGTAATTGAGCATACCAAGCCAAAAGTTTTCATTCGCCTCTGTGGTTTTCTTGAGGATACGCTTTACTACTTGCACTCCCTTTTCGGCCAGCCCATTGGACCGAGGAAACATCGGGCTTGACGTAACATGTTTGAAGTCGTACAGCTCAGCGAAAAGAGCGAACTCATGGCTGGAGAACTGTGGGCCATTATCTGTGCATACCTCCATCGGGATTCCGAATCGTGAAAACATGGCCCCAAGTTTTTCGATGACGCCGGATGCCGTTTGGTCGCAGAGCTCCTCGACATCTGGAAAATTCGACATGGCATCGTAAGCAATGAGGTAGTATTTTCCGCCATATTGAAATATGTCGACACCAACGCGGTACCAGGCTTGGGTTGGAGTGGCGCGGAGCATCAGTGGCTCTGATGGTTGGTTATAAGCATACTTTCTGCAGGTTGAACAACCCTCAATCATCGATGCAACGTCACTGTTGATGTTTGGCCAGTACACCAGCTGCCTTGCCCTTGCTCTGCACTTCGCAATGCCAAGATGCCCAGCATGAATGCGTTTCAATGTCTCGGCCCGCATGCTTCGAGGTATAACGACCTTCGTTCCTTTAAACAGTATTCCACCCACTACTGAAAGTTCAGCAGCCACAGATTTGAGCGGACCTTCAACCGTGACCCCGTCTGCGAGGTGCTGCATCACCACTTTGAGATAGGTATCAGCTCCCGTCTCACGCGCAAGTAGTGCAGCTGTTCTGTCACTCACCAGTGCAGACAAAATGCTGATGGCATGGACTTCAACATCTTCTGTCTCCGAGTGGCTGATGTCAGCAGGACCCGCCGACCTTGAGAGCATGTCTGCCAACTGCATCTGTTTACCCGGAACAAATGTTAGAGCGTAATCATATTTCAACAGTCTCAGGAAAAACCGCTGCAATCTCGGCGGCATGTCTGCTATGGCCTTTTTTTGATATATTTATTAGCGGCTGATGGTCACTTTCAAGCAAGTCAGGGCGAGGGCACAGCGCTATCTTGCGCACGCAGGTTGCGATACGATACATCCTCCTCCGTCACAGTTTTTCGCAGCACATTTAACGCTGGTGGCTGATTTGCTTGAAGTTCTCGTCGTAATGAAGGCGGTCAAGCGGCTTTCTCACACGTGCGGACCGGCGGGGTTGCTGGGGCGCCGGACTGGTGTCTCTGGTCGGCATAACCGGAGCCGCTGGTGCCGGTGGTAGGGTTGACGACTCTTCCCGGGCTAAAATGCTGTCATCGCTAGATTCATCGCTGTCTGAGGCCTCAGTGTCAAACTTGTCCTTTGTTGCCAGTAAATGTTGTCGATTGCGCCGCAACGTCTTGCCATCATTGGTTTGCACGTAGTAGGAGCGAGGAGCTGCCGCTGCAGTTACCTTGGCCTTGCGATCCCACGTTGTCCCCTTAATGCGCACGACGTCGTCTTTTTGAAGTGGGGCCAGGCATCGGGTGGCGTGACTCGCCTGCTCATGTTTCTTGACCCGTGTAACAGCCTGACGTCGAAAGTCTGGCAAAGTCGTGCGCAGGGTCCTCCCTTGGAGCAGTTCGCCGGGCGACCGGCCGTCTTCCAATGGGCTTGATCTGTAATTGAGCATACCAAGCCAAAAGTTTTCATTCGCCTCTGTGGTTTTCTTGAGGATACGCTTTACTACTTGCACTCCCTTTTCGGCCAGCCCATTGGACCGAGGAAACATCGGGCTTGACGTAACATGTTTGAAGTCGTACAGCTCAGCGAAAAGAGCGAACTCATGGCTGGAGAACTGTGGGCCATTATCTGTGCATACCTCCATCGGGATTCCGAATCGTGAAAACATGGCCCCAAGTTTTTCGATGACGCCGGATGCCGTTTGGTCGCAGAGCTCCTCGACATCTGGAAAATTCGACATGGCATCGTAAGCAATGAGGTAGTATTTTCCGCCATATTGAAATATGTCGACACCAACGCGGTACCAGGCTTGGGTTGGAGTGGCGCGGAGCATCAGTGGCTCTGATGGTTGGTTATAAGCATACTTTCTGCAGGTTGAACAACCCTCAATCATCGATGCAACGTCACTGTTGATGTTTGGCCAGTACACCAGCTGCCTTGCCCTTGCTCTGCACTTCGCAATGCCAAGATGCCCAGCATGAATGCGTTTCAATGTCTCGGCCCGCATGCTTCGAGGTATAACGACCTTCGTTCCTTTAAACAGTATTCCACCCACTACTGAAAGTTCAGCAGCCACAGATTTGAGCGGACCTTCAACCGTGACCCCGTCTGCGAGGTTCTGCATCACCACTTTGAGATAGGTATCAGCTCCCGTCTCACGCGCAAGTAGTGCAGCTGTTCTGTCACTCACCAGTGCAGACAAAATGCTGATGGCATGGACTTCAACATCTTCTGTCTCCGAGTGGCTGATGTCAGCAGGACCCGCCGACCTTGAGAGCATGTCTGCCAACTGCATCTGTTTACCCGGAACAAATGTTAGAGCGTAATCATATTTCAACAGTCTCAGGAAAAACCGCTGCAATCTCGGCGGCATGTCTGCTATGGCCTTTTTTGATATATTTATTAGCGGCTGATGGTCACTTTCAAGCAAGACTGGGCGACCGTATGTGAAGTGGTCAAACTTCTCACAGCCAAATACGAGAGCCATCGCTTCTTTTTCGATCTGTGAATAGCGCTGTTCACACTCTGTCAGTGTTTTCGACGCGTAAGCGACTGGCCTCCAATTTACGCCGTGCCGCTGTAGCAGAGCTGAACCGATGCCGTTCTGTGACGCGTCTGACGTCACTTTTGTTTCTTTCTGTGGGTCAAAAATTGCGAGTAATGGTGCCTTGGTGAGCGCGTCGCATATATCTTTCCACTCTCTCTCGTGATTGGCCGTCCATTCGAATAAAACATTTTTCTTTAGAAGAGAGCGGAGAATTGGTGTTCGCAGAGCTAGGGATGGCAAGTACTTGCTGAAGTAATTTACCACCCCGAGCAACCTGTGTACTGCCTGTTTGTTTTGTGGTTTTGGCATGTTCCTTACGCTTTCAACCAGGGCCGGACTAGGGCTTATTCCTTCGCTGCTGATCACGTCGCCTAAAAATGCTCTTTTTTCGGCGCCAAACTCGCATTTTGCAACATTGAATGTCAGGCCTGCAGCTTCAGCTGCTTTTAGTGCACATCTTAGTCGTTCATCGTGCTCTTCTCTGGTTGTGCCCCAAATGAGAACGTCATCCACGTACACCCGTACTCCAGGAACACCGTCAAAGACTTCATTCAGGGCCTTTTGAAACACCTCGCTGGCGGACGCGAGCCCGAAAGGAAGCCGGAGAAAGCAGTACCGGCCGAAGGGCGTTGCGAACGTACAAAGTTTCGACGACCGCTCCTCAAGCGGGATCTGGTGAAAGCCCGCATTTGCGTCTAGACGAGAAAAGAACTTAGCTCCCGCTAACTCCGCCTCGATATCTTCCCGACGCGGCATCTGGTAGTGCTCTCTTTTCAGGCTGTCGTTGATCCTTCTCGGATCCATGCACACCCTCATTTTTCCGTCTTTCTTGCGTGTAATGACTAGTGGGCTTACCCAGTCGGTCGGGTCGCTGACCTTTCTGATGATTGCTTCTTTCTCCATTCGCTGTAGCTCAGTACGCAATGGCTCCTGTAAGGCAATGGGCACCCTCCGAGCAGCTTGAACGACGGGCACAGCGTCCTTGCGCAGCAGTATCCTGTATTCACGTTGTAAGCACCCAGTTCCTTGAAAGAGCCCAGGGTACTCCCTAGCCACTTCATGAGAAGAGGTCGAGGTGACGGTGTCCACTGTGCGGCGAAGTAGACCTAGCAGCTCGCTGGCTTGAAGTCCCAAGATGGCCTGGTGGTTTTTCTTGACTATGAAGAATTCAGTGCAAATTTTTCGTTCACCTACTTGCACCGGCGCTGAGCACGTGCCGCAGTGTTTGATGATACCACCTCCGTACGACCGCAGAACGGCACCACTGGGCTTCAGTGCACCTGCATTTAACGTCCGAAAGAGTGACATAGGTACAAGATTCGCCTGGGAGCCAGTGTCGACCTTGAACGTAACCTCCTTGCCGCCAAATTTGGCCTTCACACACCAGTCGCGGTTGCTTATGACACTGCCAATGGCTATGTCCAGAACGTCAAAATCGTCACCTTCGTGCTGTACTTCTTGAACGTGGGCATTCGCTCTGCAGCACGATGCGAAGTGGTTGGGCCTGCTGCACGAATAGCAAGTCTTGCCATAGGCAGGGCACTGTCGTGGGGCGTGAGTGCGGTCGCATCGACTGCACCTGGAAACTCGCCTCGAGAGCTGTTGTAGCTTCACTCCGGTTCTACTCGAAGAGACAGCGTTGATCTCGGACAGTTTCTTTGTTCGACTCCAGAACTCGTTCTGACGTGCTGATGTTTCTGCCGCCTTGCACAAATCTACGGCTTTTCCCAGAGTTAGCTTCTTTTCCCGCAGCATTTTTTCTCGCAGTTTTGGAGAGTTCGTGCCGAATACAATTTGGTCGCGAACCATATCGTCTGCACTTCTCCCAAAGTTGCAATTCATGGCCTGCTTTTTTAGGTCGCGAAGGAACTGTTCGAATGGCTCTGCTTCGCCTTGGATCCGTGAACGAAACACATACCGTTCGTGTACTTCGTTCTGTTGCTCGACGCAGTATTCCTCGAACTTCGCAATGACGGTGGCGTAGTCTTCTCTGTCTTCCCCGTCGGCAAACAAAAAATTATTGAACACTTCAATTGCATCCTCACCGGCCACGCTAAGGAAGAGTGCAGTTTTTGCTGCTTCTGATGCTGGCTTGCTGGCAGTGGTTTTTTCTGCTTCTGATGCTGGCTTGCTGGAACTGGACGTTGCTTGCAAAAAGAGTTCAAATTTCTGTTTGAACAACTTCCAACTTCGACCGCCGTCTCCTGTTAGACGCAGTGGTTCGGGCGGCCTTAGGCGCTCCATTTCTTGCTTCCAGCAGCACGCCGCCGGCAGCCGTTCCAGGTCCTAGGTGCAGGGGCGTTCCTTAGGCCGAGCCTTATCCCACTTCTGACACCATGTTTCGTCTCGTTGTCCAGTGAAGTGACGCATGCCAGTGTGAAGGGAACAATGCCGTGCTGTTTATTCAGCGAGCATATTTAAAGAGAAATAGTGGCAAGGGGGTTAAGAAAGAGGGGACACAATATCAAGTCAGGGCGAGGGCACAGCGCTATCTTGCGCACGCAGGTTGCGATACGATACAATAATTAGTCAAGCATTCGTTGCCTTTTTGTCAGCCTCCTCGACCGAGTTTCTTTGTATTCTGTCAAATAAACATTCATTCATTCATTCATTCATTCATTCATTCATTCATTCATTCATTCATTCATTCATTCATTCATTCATTCATTCATTCATTCAAAGTTAAATGGCTCATGCGCGGTGATGCAGCTACCTGTTAGAAGCAACAAAACTAGCATCGTCATCAATTACAGATAATTATGCTCTGATAAGGCCCAAGAACATTAGATGGCGCTGACAGTATGAAATATAATAGGTGGTGCATGAACGTCATAACGTTGGAATGCTTTTAGCACGTGATAGGCCCAGACCGGGTTTACAAATTTCCCATCTTGGAGGCATCGCCATGCGATTGCCTCCCTATTGTTTAGACTTTTATCCGGTGGTGGCACCAGTCTCTTCTGTAACCTATAATTTTCAACAATTTCCGAATAATTTTGCAGACGCTCGTCCATGTGCTGGCAGTCCGGCGCCTCCACAGCTACCCGGAAGTAGAGTCATGTTCACAGAGATAAAGAAAACGATAAGCGCAAGCACTGTGGGGCGAGAGGGACCCTCGACCACATAATCTGGGAATGCGCTAGCTCCCCAGGGGCTAACGAAAAAATAAATTGTAGAGAAACCTGGGAAGCCCTGCTGCGGAGCGAGGCCCCTGCTTCACAGCAACAAGCCATCCGCCTGGCGGAACATTGTCTAGTATGCGATGAGATGTGGTGGTGGTGGTGTGACACTTTTTTACTCGAACATCCTTTTTGTTAGGCGTTCAGTACATCCTGGGCCAAGGCGACGAGGGCACGTTGCAGTCTCAGATCCAGGGAGGCGAGCCAGATGGGCCACGGTGGGGGTGGGGGGAAAGGATAGGCGGGGGACTGGAAGGCTGCGTGGCACTGTGTAAGGCAGTGTTCTATGTCTGCATATGTGTGTGGACAGTTAGGGCACTGAGGTGTGGAAGTGTACCGGTATAGGTAAAGTTTGGCTGGTGTATGTAGGAGATTAAACTGTATTCGGCGAAGAATGCGAGCTTCACGGATCGATAAGGATGGGTGCGGTGGTGGTAAATCAGCTAAATCCAATTTTTGCTGCGCGTAGTATTCGTCGACAGTGCGTTTGTAAGCCCTGACCGCCTGCTCCGTCGGTGGGCTCGTCCATGGGGTCCCCGGCGCCCGGTGTATAGTTAAGCAGGCAAGCTGGTGAGCCAGCTCATTGCCGGGGATGCCCATGTGACCAGGGATCCACCGAAGGGTCACCGGTCGTGGACTTAATGCTAAGAGGGCGGCATCTAAGGCCGATCGAGTAGGGAAAGGGAGGGCTCTTTCATGGAAGGCACGCAGAACTGCCTGCGAGAAATGATAGAAATGATGAACATCCTCGGGAAATGATAGAGAAAGTAGTCCAAATCCCGTGTTAAGCCTGAAGTGCCCGCCAGTAGTTTGCACCGTGGCACGCGCCCTCCCTTACTGGCTACGTGAAGCCGATGAAATGAAGAACGGCTTCGTCTTGAAGGCTTGAGCGGGGCTTCTCTAAGGTGCTTATTCTCCTGCTAGAGAAGAGCGATCAGCACCAACGTTGTAGCGCAAAGTAAATGTGAAGATGTTGCCGAGAGCATAAGCGACAACGACGGCGAGATCCGAAGGTTCGTGTCCGTGAAGCAGACCAAAGGTACCCCCGACGACAAGGCCTAAAAGGACATAACCCTGATCAAACGTAAACACCGACAAGACCTCGTGGTGTGTGTTTGAGAAGCCGTGGACCGTGTCTGCAAGGTCCAGAGGGCAAGCAAAATCTTGCTTCGCCACCGAGTCATTTTAGCGGCAATTTATTGACGCATCTTTTCATTGATGACCTCTGGTTCCTCAATGACCTCTCGCTCTTTCTTGGCCATCGATGGTCGCTCCACTAACGAAGTTAGAATCCTTAGTGAACGCGTGATATACTTACTTATGAAGTTTGCCTACGCGCTTAGGCGTCGCTTATCGCATTATCCTTGATGGCTGTTTAAAATTTATGGGTTTTAGAAAACTTTGTGGCACGCGCCTACTCATCAGGTGCAGATGATCCTCCTGGACGAGCCGACGCGGAACATGGACCCACGCAGCCGGCGGGAGATGTGGGAGCTCCTCTTCAAGATCCGCCGTTACAAGGGCGTCTTCCTCACCACCAGTGACTTCTCGGAGGCCGAGGCCCTAGCCGACCGTCTCGTTGTGATCCAACACGGGGAACTTAGCTTAGTCGGCTCGCCCGAGTACATCATGAGCCAGCTCGGCATGGGATACATGGTACGCCAGACATGGTCCTTCCCACACTGTAAGCTTCTGATGGAGCGCCTCTGCTGACCACTGTTTTGACGCAGGGAGCACTGATTTCCGCGTGAAATGGCGTTGCATCGTGTTTTCAGTAAGAAGAAAACGGGAAATTTTACAGCGAAAGCTGTTATAGCTTAGTTAAGAGCCATACACAGTGGGTACAATGGCGGAGTCGATGTCGCAGTTAGGCGTAACGCGCATTATTAATGGTTCTTGAAGAAAGGAAATAAAGGAATCCTGTCGCGGCGGCAGGGGCGATACCCAGTCTTGTCTTACTGAACCCTCCGTTGGTTCTGAGGAAAGGAAAGGCGCATAACTGCCTCACTTTGAAGATGGACACAACCGCCACCTCAGAGCGCTACTGAGGCATCCACTGGCACAGTGGGCCAGTTATGCATCTTTCCTTTCCTTAGAACCAAGAGAGTCTGAACCCTCCGCTGCTTTTGAGAAAAGGAAAGGCGCATACCTGCCTCTTATTCTAGTAGAAGAATAGCGAGTTGGGCGAGTTGGTACCGGTTCATTATGCACCAACAGCGCGAAGTAGACGGGGACAACAGTGAAGACGACAAAACCAGCGCTCGTTTTGTCTTCACTGTTGTCCCCGTCGGTTTCGCGCTGTTGTTTCATAATCAATCTTATTAATGACCATATATGCATATAGCTAATGACCATATATGCAGAATTATTCTCTACTCAACATTCATAGATCCCTGGGAGTCTTCATACCACTCCTGGCGCAGTGGTGCAGCGGTTAAGCGATGCGCCACTGCCCTGCGATTGCAGGCGCTGCGACCGATGGATCTTGTGCGACTGAGGTTGCTCTTGCTGAGAACCTCTAGCGACCAATCAGTAATTTAACCGCCACCTGCCACGGTGTCCACTTTGCTGACAATCTGGTAGGCAGGTTTTGATGACGCCGCAAGGTCGCGAGACCTAGATGGCCCACCGTCCTCCCAGGTCGCTTCTAGGCATTTTGTTGCGAAAGTACCTCTACGCCCACCGTTTCGCCACCTTGAGCCGTCGCCTAGCAACCGCAGCAGCCGCCGCCGCGCTTCGCCAGATGGCGCCGCCGCCGCCGGCGCTCGCTTCGCCAGTTGTGCGTAGTAGAGGGGGGGAGGGGGTGTCGCTTCGAAGGCAAATATAGATAGTTTTCACGTCACGTCACGGGCGCCATCTTTGGGTACTGTGGCTAGCTTCCACAGTGTACGCAGGAACCGGTTTGCGATGGACGGGTTAACAAATCGCCGAGGCTCTCGCTGTGCTTTCGGGACCCAGAGATGGCGTCCACTATGCCGTCAGTGAAAACTATGTATACGGTTTGCCTCAGTGTGTCTTCTTCGTGTATAAACAATAGAGCTTAACCAAAACGCCTAACCACAAGCGAATTCTGAGCGTAGCCAGGCAGCAGTTGCTTTCGCAACACATCCAGGTTTAACCAGAGCTAAACAACTGCAATTTTTTTTCATGGATTCGCTCACTGTCAGCGACGCTGGATTTTCTGCGACACAAGCTCCTTGAAGCTATCGCGTTAAAGCGCTGAAGGAGACACGCAGCTACACAGGAAGAGATGCTGTTATTTTTTCTGTGGCTGTTCAAATTCACCTTTGCCTTTACACTGCCCTATTGCGCAGCTCTTGCTCCACAAGGGTCCCGGGTACAAGTCCAGAGGCGTGGAGACCGTGCTCCGCAAGCACCACTCAGGGGCGGAAAAGGTCGAAGACAAGCCGGGCATCGTCGTCTACCGGCTGACCGGCCGCTCCGACGCGCTGTCCACTCTGATGCGGGACCTCTTCGCCGACCTGGAAGACTCCAAGGCTAGACTGGGCGTTGCCAAGATGGGCGTCATAGTCACCACACTAGAGGACATCCTGGAAGGGTGCGTTAGAGCAATGCCACCTAGGTTACTAGGTGGTATCAGTTAGAGCCGTAACTACATTCCCACCTTCTTCTAGCTCGGACCTCAAAGGAGTGCGTCCAATAATTATAGATCCAGAAGACTGGTTTGGTTTGGTTTATGGGGTTTAACGTCCCAAAGCGACTAAGGCTATGGAGACGACGTAGTGGAGGGCTCCGGAAATTTCGACCACCTGGGGTTCTTTAACGTGCACTGACATCGCACAGTACACGGGCCTCTATAATTTCTCCTCCAAAGAAATTCAACCGCCGCGGCCGGGATTGAACCCTCGTCTTTTGGGTCAGCAGCCGAGCACCATAACCACTGAGCCACCGCGGCGGCAAGACTGAAACGACGTTTGAATTGTGGGTTGCAAATTTGCAGAAAAAAGGCTACGAGTGCTAGCTTGTGCGAGGCGGAATTCAGCTGTTGCAATTGGCTTCGAAAGCCCCTGCCCACTGCTCGCTGTCTCGGCTCTGCTGTTCCAGGAGGCGCGCAGCCTTACGGTGTTTAAGCGCAGAAAGGTACAGCGTTAGTAGGAAATTGACGTAGCTAATAAGATATAGTGTATTCTTTCTCTGTCCGGTCTATTCACACTGTATACTAAAAAAACTCTACATTATCTCCTTACGGAATGTGCCTTCATGTTGTGTCATTGATTGCTGCACTCATAGGGGTGCTTACTGACAGTGCCAATTGTGTAACTGCTGCGCTGGGTACTCAAAGCACTGTCTGATAGTATTCAGTGTAAAATACTTGAAACAGCTTGTAAATGCTATGCCTAATGCCGAGTTTCGGTTTGACCTTGGCAGACTATGCGGGACATGCAAATTTGTTAACAGATAAACAATGACTGTTTAGGTAACAGAAAGAATTCCGTTGGGGTGCGCGAGTGGAAGAGAATCTAGTGGGGAGATGGTTTTGGGAAGTTTTCTGGAATAGCCTGGCCTCAGCATCGAACAGCGCTTGTTGGACACCGGTGGGAGGGGCCATTCTCTTGAAGCCGACGTAACCTAACATTACGACGCTTACAGAAATTTCTTCAGTTTATAGAGTGCCCATAGACTTTTGCCAATGAAGTCTACAGACTGTCTATTGACAACCTATACTTATGTGACCATACACATTTAGTATACTTTTTTCTATAAACGGTCTTTACACTGCAAATATACAAAAGGAAATATCTACGGGAAGGCAATAGTTTATAAGAAGTCTATTAGAAAGTCTATAGACGATTTTAAAAGCGGATGATGAAGATACGTGATGGCCGTCATAATCTCTCCTTCACAGCATCCACGAACAACACTCACTTGGGCGCTCCAAACGCGTCGCCAACAAGCGTCTCAGCTCCTCTGCTCTTACGGTCAAAGAGGCCGTTTCTCGCTTAAGTCTGACATGAGCAGCCTGGAGTCGCGGTTAGAGCCTGAGAAGCCACGTCCAGGTGAGAGAAAATGTTCGACGCAAAACCACGCACTGTCGATGATTTGCAAAGATGTTCATATATGTTATTGCAGGGCATCGTAAGTGTGGCCAAACATTAATTAGGCTAGCCATGGTAAAACTTTGCTCGCCCAAGCATTCCCGTCATGAATTAAGCGCTCTTTAATAAGTTCTCACGTACGGTGGCGCCCCTTTTCCCTCCTGGAAATTCAGAGACCTGCATGAAGCTTTCAGAACATAGCTGCTTCTCTGAAGGAACTGTGAGGGCGGATAAGGGTTAGCCTGTATCAGCAGAGTACGAAATTTTTACGGAGACTACGTCCATTTAAATCAGATATTTTATAAGGTAGAAAAGACGAAAGAGTTAAAGCAGACTTTGGAGCTGGATTACATCACCATTCACTTCTAAACGATGACCACAGAGTCTTTTTTGGTCTTGACATCGGAAGTTCGAATCTAGTGGCGGGATAAGAAGAAAGGTTTTGTTTTATATACAGTTCTGAATGAATGAATTTTGCTGGTAAACAATTCTTTGCGTAGTCACAGGGGCCAGAGAATCTATTCTTGATAGGAACAAAAATTGGATGGAGCTTTCCTCAGAGTCCCTTCCCGGGACCAGCACGAGCGGGGCGCATGATAAGCTTGCGGGAATCCGCTCTTGGGCGTGACGTCATCGTCGTCTTTCTCCCGTACATTGCGCGGCTGCAACATTTGGACGCAGTACTGGGCGGCGGCGACATTAGGGACGCCTTGCGAGCTCTGCGACACCGGACCGTCTTCGTGGAAGTCTCGACCAGGTAGAGTCTGCAGAGTCTGTTCCACAAGAGGTTCCTGCACTGGAAGCGCGCGTCTGTTCAACGCACCCTCCGTTGGCTGCTTCCCACGGGCCTGTTGCTCTTGGGCGGATACTGTGAGAGATCCATGTTGTACGGCACCCCCAGGCATGACGCGACACTCACCTACGGCGTCCACAACATCGTCGCCGGCGCCGTCGGATTCTGTGGTGCCAAGGGCGGACGCTTCCAGGTGAGCGTTGCAGATGATCATCCAGAAACTCTTGATAGCACGAAATGGTCAATGTGCAAGAGGGAAGCCTCAGTCCGCCCAACCGGTCCTTGGACTGGTCCCCTGTTTTTGGGAGTAAAATTACGAGGAACTTTAGCGGCTAAAGTGCTGAAAGGCGAAAGCCTGAGTGCTGCATTCTGCTACGCGATTGTTCACTTCACATTTTGTTGGTGCATTAATTAACTGCCAATTAATGACGCTTAAGCTTCGCCTTTAGGAGTGGAACGCGACAGCGTGTTGTAGCGCTGCCACGGAGTCCATTGAACGCGACCACCCGTTCGGCGCGATGCCTTGACCTTTGAACGCAACGCTTTTTATGGAAAGGAAATGGCGCAGTAATTCTCTGTCGTCTCGGTGGACACCTGAGCCGCACTGTACAGGAAGGGAGGAAGTGGAGGGAAAGAAGAAAGAGGGGCCGTAATGAAGAAAATGAATATTGTATTTGAAGAAAGGAAATTACGCATTAACTGTCTCGCATATCTCAGTAGACACTAGTCGAAAATTGTATTTGACGAAAGAAAGTTGCGAGGTAACTGTCTCACATATTTCGGTGGACACCCGTCAAAATTCGCGCGTGGTGACATCACGACAATTTGGACCAATCTGAAACGCGGACAAATACGCCTTGCTCGTCAGTAAATTGGTTTTTGAGGAAAGGAAATGTATCTGTCTCGCATATCTCGGTGGACACCTGAACCTCGCCGTAACGGGAAGGGAGGAAGATGGGAGTGAACGAAGACACCGTGTTCATTATAGACGCACCTTTGTTCATTCCAAACCATCGAGCTCGCATGACGAAGTGGTAGCGTGCTCGACTCGCACTCCGGAGACCGGGGTTCGATTCCCAAGCTCGGGCAATTTCTTACTCGGTTTTATTTATTTATCTGGTCTAACTAGAAAGGTTGATTGGACTGATTGGTTAAGTAAGCAATTAACTAAACTCAAACTTACTTGGAGCATCACTATACGATCCCTTTAATTGGTTGCATGGTTAGTACCCAAAGTACAATTGGCCCCGTTTGAAATTCGCGCACTATGACGTTACGACCGTTTCGACCAACTGAAAAGCGTGACATTTTCTGTCAACAGCTCCTGCTTACAACGATGAGGCATTAAAGGCTTCCGCCTTAATAAAAGAGATCACCACCACCTCAGTCCGCCAGCCAACGTTCCGACAGGTGGACCTGTCTTCGTTGGGGCCCAAGAGAGGACTAGTCCTCAACGTTTTCTAGCCGACTCAAGCTTACCTCCGGCACATTCATTACACACCCTCTGCCCCTACTTTACCGTATACTCTCAGGAGCTGTCACCGCACCTAGATTTCAGACCTCGGCATTTTACTCCATCTCTGCAGTAAACCGACGAGCACAACGCGGCGGACTGCATAAGCGGGCTCTCTCTCACGCAATCACAAGCCAACCACATGGGCCTGTACCCTGTCTCATTATACAGAACCGGACACAAATAGACCAGCACGATAAACCATACGAGTGTACATGACATATCCAGGGCCCGCTTGCACAAAACCCTTTAGTCCAGACTTACTCTAATCTCCAGGCTCAATAGAAATTCAGTGCAGTCTTAATTTTCCCTAGCAGTTAAGTCGCTTGCACGAAAGGAACTAGACTAGAACAAGACAGGAAATCAAGATTTGAATAAGGCTGGAACCAAGGCTGCATTCTAGCAGCCTTATAAATTGGATTGAACTGCTTTCTTTTCATGAGAGCATCACCTGTTTTCAATGAAGTGCAGAGAAAAAAGCTTTTACATTGGCATCACTGCTGGTCGTGCATGCTTACGGTGTTTATTGATGACGCGTGCCAAGGACCAGATTCATGGGGTGGTTACGCCATAGGTAAAGTCTCCCTTCAGAAAATAGGCTCCGGGATTTTTTGATGGACACTTATTTAATCTGCGCCATGCATGCTTACTGCTGGAGAAGAACCGAAACTGGGCGAGTTGGTGCAGCTTACTGCTGGCTCGCGAAAAACGATGGTTGAAATCTACATCGAGGTGTCGTGTATCGGAGGTTGTGACCGAGTAACTGGTGCGCGCACAAGAACAGTGTTATTTCCAGTGCAACCTTCGGCAAGGCGGTTCGTATCGCAAAGCAAAAGTCGTCACAAGCACAGAGCCACATGTTCCTCTTACGTCGTCTCTGCAGCAATTCATGGCCCAGAGCATGTGTCCAGTGCTAGAGGAGAACGGCGTGCGGTTGGAGACCATCGACCTAACTAATGTTGCTCCCCAGCTGCTCTCCATGGCGGACAGGGACGTCTACAGCTACGTTCTGCGCTACCAGATTGGCGCGGTATCGAGTGAATCGGCGTCCGTGTACGTAAGACGTTCTTTCTGGACAGAGAAAACATTTATATATGGCGTGATAGATGTCTTAATTAGTATAACTTGTACCTGCTAACAATGCAGCGCGTGCTGGCCTGCCACCGACGTATACAGTGCCGTTCTCATTTAAAGGAAACACTTAATTTGTACTATAGGAAATATCTCTGCATTTTTACACTCATTCGTTGTAAGATCTCCTCATGCGACTCTGTGAGCGAACATGTATTAAAGAAAATTCAAGGGGGGCACTTTGATGACCTAAAGTGCGATGAGGCGAAAGCCTTTAGCGCGGTGTCGCTGCTTGTGTCGCTGATGTGTGGTTAAGATGTTAAGTACAGAATTGTTTGTGACCCTTAAATGCTGGAGACACTGGAGGGCGTTTGGGAGGCATCCGTATGATTTATTTATTTATTTATTTATTTATTTATTTATTTATTTATTTATTTATTTATTTATTTATTTATTTATTTATTTATTTATTTATTTATTTATTTATTTATTTATTTATTTATTTATTTATTTATTTATTTATTTATTTATTTATTTATTTATTTATTTATTTATTTATTTATTTATTTCTACCTCAAAGGCCCCATTGAAGGGGTATTACATGAGGAGGTGGAATACTCAGCAGAATATTTCTTCGATGGATGATTTGAATGATGATGAGTTGGTCAGATCCACGATGGCGTTTGGCAGGTCATTCCAGTCCCTTGCTGTATGAACAAAAAATGATGACAGATGCGCAGAAGTGCGGGCAGGGGGAGGACAGACGGCCTTCCTGTGGTTTGTGCCTCCTTCCAACACTCTCCAGCGCCCCAGACAAGGAGAACTACATATGCGTTGGCAGGAAGTAGCGTAGCCATTAGCACGCTCAGCTGCGAAGCGGAAGGATGGTGGTTCGAATCCCATCGTGCACAAATATTTGTTTTGTGGTCTGACTAGAAGAAGCGTGACACCTTTGCTGACAACCTTCTGCTGACAATCTTCTGTCGACAACGATGAGGCATTAAAGGTTTTCGCCTTAATAAATATTACTGACCTGTACCTTATCTGAAGTCTTCGCTTTATTCAGTGCTGAACTAACGTTCCTGTTCTCCCTCTAAGTGTGAGCCTTACTGTGGGTACAAAATACTTGGAGCTTAGTATATATGGTTCACTGACAATGCAGGATCACACTTTGGTTCAACGGACAGAACCCGCACTCGGCGTTGCTGGCCTTGAACCTTCTGCACACGGCACTCCTGCGCAACCTGACCGGACACAAGACCGCCGCCATTCGGTTCACGAATGCCCCGGACACCTTTCAGGCACGATGCCACGAACGCAGTCAAAGACGAATGCGAAAGTGATTGAGTAGCATGGCCCGTATTACACGAACTACCTAGTTGTGTAGCGCTCGTGTTATATAGGCAGCCTTCCTATCTTATGCGAAGTTTTTACGATATTTATTCATTTGTGGATACCGTAAGCCTTGCCTTGGCAAGGACAAAACGGAGATAAAAGCATGCGCACGCACTATTATACGTTGTACGTAAAATACATGAACTGTCACTACATGTGACCTCAATAATACGCGACTTCGATATTTCCTCTTGATATAATACACTATCAGATAGTACAGGTATAAATAGCATTAAGCAGGGAAATTACGACACTTGATAAGAGCGATAAGTCCGCAAAAATAATTAATACTCCGGCTCATACGCTCCAATATTTAAAGGTTTAAATAAAGGTTTAAAGGTATTCAGCGCACTTTACTCGTTTGGTTTCTGCTTTGGCTAGGGTGGATGAATTAATTTTAAACAATGCAGCCTTTATTTTGAATTGTGCAAGTGATGTCGTTGTTGTTTTTTTCATTTCTGAGATGTAGCATTTCAGCTGGTCTCTCTGGAGTTTTTCTTGATTTGAAAATAAACTTTTTCTCTGCATTGCCCTGTTCTGCACCAAAGCTGAGTTTAGCTAAACTTAAGCCAGCTGGAACATGATTTCATACTATGTGATAAATGAAGTATACAATTGTTATTTGCTGTAGACAGTGTGCACATCGTCAAAAAGTTTGGGAAAGTTAAAGATCATACATCACACATGATTTGCACACCAAATAGCGGGTAACAGGAAATATGCCTCGCCCTGAATACACTAACAAACTTTCGTAAGAAATGTATCAATAATTTCCACATCCACACATTTACTCGCAAACCACTTGCACTGTTTAGTAGCCAAATGAAAAAAGGAAATTTAAGTGTGTCACAAAGGGATAAAAATGATCCGACACATTATTGGTGAGTTAATCCTGGACGGCAGTTTACGCTCGTCTAGTAATAATAGTGGTAGTAACAATCAATCAACATCCCGACTGTCGGTCTTGGTGCTGATGCACTAATAACAAGGCAGCCAAACCAAAGAAACACAAAAAGCAATAACTGCGTCTATATGGCGCGTGCACGAAAAGGCGATGTCACTATATAACAGCCGTTCTGAGAAAAGTAATAGGCGTTGTGGCGGTGGGGATGGGGGATGGTAGTGTTTGATTAAAAAAAAACAAGGAAGAAAAAAATGTTGCCGGCCGCTGCAGTTGCTATTTAACATCTTAAGCACACGAGCTGCAGCCGGCGAAGGTGAAAGAGAAAGCGAGAGGATAGCGAGTAGTAGTGTAAAGGGGAGCAATACAATAGCAAGAAAGGACGGGGGACAGAAAGGGACACATCACAGCACACAACACACCACAACACAACACAACACAACACAAAACAAAACGCAACGCAACACAACACAACACACAACACAACGCAACGCAACCGCACCGCACCCTGTCTTTCCACTGGCCACTGTCTTTCGTCTGGCCACCTGATTGTGAGCAAACTGCCCACCGTGGCAGCTGGCGGTTAAATTATTGGTCGCGAGAGGTTGCTCTGCAAGAACAATACGTATCTTGCAAGCACCACCGGTGGCAGTATCTGCCATCGCAGGGCAGTGGCACATCCCGTAACCGCTTCACCACTGCTCCGGGAGTGGTATGAGGACTCCCTGGGATCTGTGAATGTATGTAAAGAATGATCAATTCCGTCTATAGGCGCATTATCTCATTACCGCTATCGCGTCATATTGGTAAGGCGGAGCGTAAGTCCGATTTCGACGATCTTTGTCTGAAGCCTCCTTGACCTTGAAAACCGAGGCTCTAACGGAAACCGAAGTGAAAACCGAAGAGCTGGCGAACCTAATTCGCATTTTACCTAACCACGACAAATTGTGCAGCATTTCTTGCCCTGCTTTTCTGGGTGGGCATTTGAAGAACGCTTTGAAGGCAGGAATGAAGAAGGTTAATGGGACTTGATAAGTGTAGGTACTTACTGAGTACGGTCTGTGATGCGTTAAAGTTGCTTCTGAAGATGGCGCTATAGAGATCAACCTTAGCTATGAACCAATTAGCCCATACCAAAGTACTTCCTGACGCGTTCCACTTGTTGCGACAACAGTGAAGTCTCAGCCCATCATACACCTGCGTAACAGAGACGCCCCTGAAGACGTTTTTGGTCGTGGTCAACGGGAGTGTGGTGACCGTGGCGTGCTTTGACGCAGGCCGAGGAGACCGCGGGCGTACTGCTGAGCTTCTTCCGCGAGTTCGAGCTGGGCGGCCCTCGGAGCCAGAATGCCGGATACGTGGTGCACGTGGTGTTGGTGCGCGTGCTGTGCGCAGTGTTCGTGCCCACCGCGCTGTGCTACCACGCGGCCCACTTTGTGGTCGTAGTGCTGGGCGAGCGCGTGTCGGGCGCCAAGCACCAGCAGCTCATGACGGGCATCGGCGGCACCCTCTTCTGGCTGGGCCACTTCCTCTTCGACGGCTGCCGCGGAGTGCTGCACGCGTTCGCCTTCACCGCTGCCACAGCTTCCTTCCGCCCCTTCCTCAGCTGGATCTTCATCCGTGAGCCGCGACTTAGTTTTCACAGCGAGAGCTGTTATTTGCACGTTAGGCGAAATCGCGTTGTCGTCGTCGTCGTCCGCGCCCTCCTCATCTTTCTCCTCTCCTTCCTGCTCTCTCTCTTACGCCCTTTTCGCTCACTGGGCTTCTAGTGCAGGACACCCGCCTTATATGGATGTATACGCGAACATGCATGGCTGCGGTTGATGTACGCGTGTCCTGCATCTAGCATCACACATCTTGACTATTAGTGTACACTATTACTCCAAATCTAAACATGTCATTCAGTTAACTTTAACCCTTTCCACTAACTCGAGTGCAGCGGCATAAACACTAAAAGTACTAGGAGACCCCAACCCGGAGTTAAGAAACGACCGTACTGGCACCAACATTCCGCGTTAACCAATCTTATGTGGTATTCCACATTACTACATGACTAAACGTCCGGCAATTTTTTTTGCTTGTACTTTTATTAGCTTTTATGCACTGTCTTGAAGAGCCTTTACAAGCTTCGTTTTCGCTCTTTCTTCGTTTTAGGTGCCATATTTGTCGTCTTCGTGTTGTATACTTTCGTGGCCATCAGTTTGGCCTACTTGTTCTCATTTTGGTTCGACAACGCATCCAACGCCTTCTACACGATAGCCACCATGTACCTCGTCGGAGGTGAGTTATTCTTGTCCAAGTACCATCTCGAAACGCCACTGAGACATCCACGTCCACAAAAAAGCGTCGCATTTTCCAAAAGTTCATAACGAGAACACTGTGGTCGGTGGTTTATGTGAGACTGTGCATGCCAGAATAGTGTCCAGGCCATTTGGTTTAACGGCATGTTATGTAACGGTCCAATTGGATAGAAATCATTGAAGTTTCTTGGATTAGGGTCGAGCCCAGTCGAAAAGAACAGAATATTCTTTGTCGTCGCAACAATTTTTTGTAGTATTTTTGGCCATTAACTTTTTTTGGAGTGATGCCATTTTTTTTCTATAGTAAGGTGCTTTCCGTTTTACAGAACTACAGAAACGTACTACAGGAAAATACTATAATGCTATATCAAAATATCCCGCTATGGCAGAACAAAAATCATTTTGTCGTACTTTGGGCACGATTCTGTCATTCTTTTCAAATGAGAATGAACTGAATTTAAGAGTACGCAGTCGCACAAATCAGGTGGTGATGATGAAATTTTTCAATGGCGAAAGGGCTGCTTTGGCCGAAGAGCGCACAGTAGAAGGTATTTTTCTATAACGTGAGGTGGAGACCAAATGCCTGTTTCTAAGCATTTTACCTGTTTCCAAGCACAGAGTCTGCAGTCATTTTGCTGCGCTGGTCCGCGCTTCAGCGCATTACACACTATCACGTAGTGGACCCAGTCTATCCTTTTTTAGTTTTTTATGACTAGGCTTCAAGGTAATACCAGACGCGCCCTTTTGAGGTTTTTTTTTCTTCCTCCACATCTTTACGACATTGGCATAGGCGGTGGCGCCAGCTTTCTCCCTATAGGTAATGTCGAAAACTTCTATGACCACGTCGATTGGCCAGGAGTACTGGGTTCCCTGTTTTCCACTGCCACGGACCTGTACCTGTTCTCGCCGAGCGCGCAGGCCGGGATTCGGGGCCTCATAACGCTGCCTGTTCGCTGGGTGCCCACCTACCCCGTCACCAGAGGCATCGTGAGTGTGCATGTTCTGCAATGAGCGAGGATTTCTCGCCGTTTTGCTTCTTGTTCGTCGCAATCCATGGCGAAATCAGTAGTGCGCATCTAAGCGAAGAAAAACGCGGGCGAAAAGTGTTATAACTGGCACAGAGAGGCAATAATCACAACGATTGCGCGTATCATGACTGTCATCATCATCATCAGCCTGACTACGTCCACTGCAGGGCAAAGGCCTCTCCCATGTCTCTCCAATTAACCCTGTCCTTTACCAGCTGCGGCCACTCTATTCCCGCAGACTTCTGAATCTCATCCGCCCACCTAACTTTCTGTAGCCCCATGATACGCTTGCCCTCTCTTGGAATCTACTCCATTACTCTTAAGGGCCAGTGGTTACTTTGCATTTACATTACATGACCTGCCCAAGCCCATTCCTTCACGCGGCCCAAGCCGCGTTTGTTCCCTCACCCACCCACGTATATGTGCTGCCCGAAGAGGATACTGCATGGCAAGGTAGGCTTGGGTCCTCAGAAACATATGGACGAGCTGGCTTTGGCTGTGGGGTGTCATATATGCCGGAGAGGCTTTGGCCCCGAAAGGCATGTTTACGGGCAGACTTTTGCTCTGAAGGTCACGTGGACAGGGCAGCGTGGTCCCTGAATCACATGTGGCCAGGGCAGGCGTGATCCATGACGGACATGGGGACAGGGCTACGGGCCCTGAAGAACATGTGGTCAGGGCAACTTGGTTCCCAAATGACCTGTAGATAGCCACTCCCTTGGCGCACGCATGTGGTCGAGATGATGTGCGTCTATCTTTGCTTGGAGGCCAAGAATCTGACTTTCTCTTTCATTCAAATTTCTTGGTACTGATTTAAAATCGATTGAATATTTATTCAGAAAACTGCCACGGTCCTATGCCAACGAGCTAACTACTTGCAGTATAATGAGCGCTTTACAAGTTTAGTGAGGTGCCGGTCTGGTTTTGCGCACGAAATAGCATTCATAAGTTAATTGGTTTCAAATTGGATAGCTTCAGGTTGACCAGACGAGTCATTGCGTCAGTTTTTAGCTGCTAACCTAAGCATGTGAATATTTCGAAATTTGTTATCTGTCTAACAACTTTGTGATCGACTGCAAGAGGTGTGGTTCCCGATCTGTTGAGGAATCACTTGTATGGAGAGCTACTGATGCACAGCAATATTTGAAGCCTTGGTCATCAGTAACAAAAAGGGCATGTAAGTGCTCCAGTGTAGCAACAATAGGATCGTTAGAAAAGAAAAACAAACAAGATTTCACTGATTACTTGGTTGTTTTTGTATTTTTCTCTTTTCTTTCTTGCGTTGTTTGCACGTGCGAAGAGGAAGAACGGAAGAAACTTTTTCTATGTGACCTGAATGAGACCGGTCACGGATAAGGACGAGAAACAGCGAGCTACTATCAACTTCTCTATTACAGCGCTTTGTCTGATGTCATTCTCCATGTAGTCTTTTTGGCCAGCATCACAAGCGGTGACTCCTGCCTCCCCGGCATATTGTCAAAGGGTTGGGGGAATGCCATTTATTTATTTATTTATTTATTTATTTATTTATTTATTTATTTATTTATTTATTTATTTATGAATACTGCGATCTTGTACATAAGACATAGCAGGTGGGAAAAATGTGTTAAGATACAAAAATACAGACGCATACGAACAAACCAGAATTGCACATAGAAAATGAGCAAAAAAATACCGCGGCAAGGTCATCAACAACAATCATTTAAAGTGCTCTTCAAACAAATGCAATGATCTCTGCCTGACAACATCATCTGTGAGGTTATTCCGGAAAAGAAGAATATTTAAAACAATTAACTCGAGAATTTAATAGCGATTTCTAGGTTGGTACCCCGAGGAATAAGCAAGGATATTAGAGGCGTCAGCTTTGAAATTATTATTAATTAACTGAAAGAAAAATTTTAAGCGACATATGTGATTTATGCAAACAAGGGAAGGGGAATGAGGGGCTCGTTATAAATATGACAGAAGCCAACAGCCACAGAAACCAAGGGGCACACGGGATTTTTTAAAATTTATTTATTTAATTTGTGGTGTTGATAAATTTAGAATATTACTGAATATGTTATCGCTTAATGCTAATTGATTGTTTTTTTGTTTTTTCTTCTGCTTTTCTAATCAATTAGCATTAAGAGGTCGTGGGTTCGGATCCCACCGGCGGCATGTGGTTGTTTTTTCTTCTGCTTTTCTAATCAATTAGCATTAAGCGATAACATATTCAGTAATATTCTAAATTTATCAACACCACAAATTAAATAAATAAATTAAAAAAATCCCCTGTGCCCCTTGGTTTCTGTGGCTGTTGGCTTCTGTCATATGTGATTTCTGTTAGGAATAGAGGGTAAGGCGCTTTTTTTGAAGAAATTACTGACTGATGCTCGCCCGTAAGTGTTATATATAAACCTTACTGCTTTTTGGATAATAAAAGTTATTTCCTCCCTCCGCTTGGACTTTACAAAACTAAGCGCTGGATCCGCTCGAATCATGCAGCATTGACTATAGCCGCTTTAGCAGCCCTGCAGACTGCTCTCATACCACCGTCGTTCTGTAGGCAATGAGTTATTAAAGTCATAGCATTAGAAGCCTTATCGGAAAGATATGCCGTTTCAAGATAAATTCGCTGATTGGCTGGAGGGAAGTTACAACACCAGACCGGAACATTCCCATTGGCTCTTTAGCTCGAGGAAGTGGCGTCACCAAGCCGGTGAATTCCCATTGGCTATAATGAAGGGACGTCACCAGACGGGAGCATTCCCATTGAATAAAAACAAGTAACGTAACTAGTGCGGAGGTGACGTCACTTCCGGTGAAGACATCTACAGCTGCTAATTAGGTCTTCATGTGACTTTTTTTCATGTATGTGTGCGGATAGATAGTTGTAGCTAGTCAGCGATGCTCGTCATGTGTCCTCTCTATGAAACCAGTTTATTGTGCTCTTCTGCTTCTTTCCTGCGGCACCTTTCATTGCTTTGCAGACCAAGCTCATCCTGCTCAGGAAGGAGAACCTCATCTGCTCAGCAGACGGCCTCTCGCTGAAGCAGTACTGCCGAGTAGACTTCGTGCGCTTCACGCAGAGGCTGGAGGAATGCTGCCCGCCGCTCAAGAACGCTCGTGCGTATTTTGCTGGCGTGCGTCATTCGTGGACGCTGTGTAATGTTACGTTTTCCCTGGTGTCAGAGCTTTAGTTGTGGCCAAACACCAACAAATATACCGAAACAGCACTTGGTCCATAACCATCCTAAGTTATACTTATTGGCGTGAGTTCAACGAGGCAGGTTGCCATAATTTATATAGCCGCAATGTTGCTGTTCCTCTTGCATTCGGTTCTTTCCTATTCGTTTCAGACCAGTTAGTCGAGTTCAGCTGTACTCAGTTCAGTCAAATCATTTGATTCCGATCTTGTAGGTCAACTGATTTGTTCAGTTGGAGATGAAGAGTCAGGTGTCAAAAGTCCTCACAATATGGCTAATGTAGCTTCCTGTAGATTCTGTACAGCTGAACGCAACCCTACCCACTGAGCCGGATTGTTCTATAACCTCGCGGTGCGAATAAATTATTAACACTGATCCCTGCAGATTCCGTCGACCAGCTACAGCCCTTCGGCGTGGGCCTGAATACGGGCTTTTACGAAATGTTTTCCCTGATGCTCGAGGGCGGATTCTGCTTTGTCCTGGTCAGCTTCCTCGATTCCGAGCTGTTGCAGCGCCTCTGGTCGCGTTTTGGGACCAGCGAACCCACCGCCCCAAGCAAACCGTTCCCGGACTCTTCGGATGACGAAGACGTCATGAAAGAGAGGCAGCAGGTAGAGAACATCTACAACAAGCGCGACTTCGAACAACACGGGCTGCTCGTGAGACGTTTGAGCAAGACGCACGGCTTCTTTCGACCCCGCCTCGCGATCGACAACATCAGCTTCTCAGTGCCAAACCGCGAGTGTCTCGGCTTCGTTGGCGTCCTGGGAACCGGCAAGTCCACCCTGCTCGGCGTTCTCGGCGGCGAGTTGTTCCCGACGTCCGGGGACGCCTACATGGGTCCCATGTCCCTCACCCTCCACTACCGACAGTGGCTACACAACGTCGGCTATGTTCCGTTTGCCGGGGGTCTCCTGGAGGCGCTAACGGGCAGAGAGATGATCTGCCTGCTTGCCGTGCTTCGCGGAGTCCAGGACGCGCCACGGATCACGAGGTCTCTTCTGCGCATCGTTGACCTCGCCGAACCGGATGCGGCCATCGGGTCGTACGCCGTGGGCGCCAGGATTCAGCTGTCCCTGGCCCTGGCGCTGATGGCCTTCCCCAGGCTATACCTCCTGGACCTTCCGGACTTGGACACGCAGACGCACTCGGTGGTACGACGGGTGCTGGAATCCCTTCGGCAGTTCAGCACCGTGGTATTGGCGTGCGAGCATCTTCACCACTACGAGAGCGCCTGCGACCGTATCGCCATCATTGCGGCCGGTCGCATCGAATGCATTGGCTCGGTGAAGGAACTCAGTGACAGGTACTGCCGCGGCACCACGATCACCGTGTACACGTTCCCCGACCGCAAGTCTGACCTGCAGCACGAGCGTCTTATCGTACTGGACATGGTGGACCACTTCCCGACGTGCACGCTGGTGCGATGCTACGAGGGCCTGCTGGAATTTCGAATTTTTGAGCCACTGGCCAACCTGTGCGAGACGTTCGACCGCCTACTATTCCTCAAGCGGAAGCACAAGTTTCACTTTTTTTACGTCAGTGACACCACACTGGACCAGATATTTGCCAGCGTCGGCCGCAAGCATGTTGGTCTTAAAGGCAGTGACTAAGACGACTGCTTAGCATGGCGGCCGGAATAATGGTTATCATCCCTATACATAATCGCAATGGGGGTGTTTACGAAACAGTGAAGATAGGACGATGTTTGGAAGTTTATATTTATTCATTTTCCAGATGAGCATTGGAGTTCTTTAATTAACGGCGTGCGCAATCTCTCTTTGGGTGGTCGCGCTATGTCAAAAGTTTAGAGCCCAGGGGGTTTGTTCTAAGCCTCGCAGTGGGACTCCTGAAGCATTCGTGGCAGCCATACCCATTGGAGGAGGCAGGACCAGAAGTCTTCTTACCTTCAGCAAATTTGAAGCGCTGGGGATGCATTACGAACCAGACAGTGTGCTTCAGAAGCAAACCCCCTGGGCTCCAAACTTTTGACAAAGGCTGTACGTATATATGTCTATTAACGAGGCGTCCTTTACTGAATCCCTTAAGCGCCGAAGTTGAGGAGTGCAATGAAGAACTCTTAATTTTTTATTGACCAGCTGATCGGCTTTCGCAAAGACTACACCTATTCGCACAGTAAATTTGTTCGCTTAGACGACGCTGACAAACTGGCGTTTTGTCCTTGATCGGGTTTACAATTAGTGATGCGCCGTTTGTGAAGTCAAGTTGTTTGTTGTCAAGTTCTGTTAACACGTCTCTTGCCAGATGCACTGCAGGTTTGAGCAAATGTGTGTAAACGGGGCGAGGGTTGCATTATCTCATGGCAGAACACAAAAGACAAAGTGAGACATGAGGCACGGTGATGCCCATACTCCTACAACCGAACGCGGCACACACCCTCAGTCGCCACAAGCGCGATGCAATGCGCGAGCGTGGCAGTGTGAAGAGCATTTCGTGAACCCAATGCGGCCCAGTGCGTTCACAGCGCGGTCCAGTGCAGTTTCAGTGCACTGAAGTTCGATTTCAGCGGTAATAAATGTGTGCCAGTGCGGCCCGGTGTCAGCCATCGCAGTGCCAGCGAAATCAAGTGTTGTCCAGTGCCACCTCAGAATCGCCAACGTGACCCAGCGAACTCTCAATACAGCCGGAGCTCTCCTTAGTGCATCCCAGTCAAAGCCAGCGAGCTGTTATGCCCCTTAAAAGTCATTGCGCAAAACATTGTGGTATACCGCACTGCAACGCGTTCGGATTCACTTGTGTTACACACACGGTGGAAGCACCTGCCATCGCTGGGTCGTCGCTTAACCGCTGCACCACTGCGCCCGGAGGGGTATGAGGACTCCCAGGGATCTATGAATGTAGAGAATCGCCCCACGTATGGGCTTAAGCCATGAACGCTGTCGCGGAGCTAAGTCTGATTTTACCGATCTTTGTCTGAAGCTCACTTCGAAGCTCACGTCGAATACTAAGCCTCGAACCGAAACCGAAGCGAAACCGAAGTCGAAGTGCATCTAGTTTTCATTTCCCTAACCATGTTAAATCGTTCGTCAAATATTTCCCTGTCTTTCAGTTTAGGGCTTCCCCTTTCCTGTCTCTCTCTAGATCGAGGGAGACACAACCACGAAGCTCAGTATCCTAATACTTAACACGCCAGTAATTAAAGAACTGCTGTAATTGGCAGCTCTCTGCCCAGCCTATCGCGCGACGTTTCAATCTCAGAAACACGTCTTCGAAGCCAGACATGGGCACGTCTGCCAGCATGGGAACCACCCGCTGAGTAACTGCTGCATCGCCTCGTCAAAGTAGTAGTAAGGCAAAGTATGCGGTTAGCCGGGCGACTGATGCATTCTGCCACTAACGAATGCTGGAGTCCGTGCTCAAATGTGATAATCTGACGTACAGGTGGCTTGTTTAAGGCCAGCTGGTTGGCTAGTGTCGAAGGTTATACAACAGCGAAGAATAGATGCCGTTGCTTTGAGCGCAACTATGGCAAGCTTTAGACACTTACTTAACGCACTGAAACCAGTGTTCTTGCTTCTCTTCTGACGTGGCGTTACTAGAGAATAAATTTTGTAACAACGAATGTTTATTTTCATTTTGTTATGGTAGCTGTCCTCAGCGTTTGTGTCAGACACAAAGTAGTCATGCCTTGGTCACGCCAAGCTAGATGAAGCATGCGATGGCTGTAAAGGTACTGATATACTCATTTATGTAACATTAATATATCTGCATAAATAACCCTTAATTTCATTGTGTGCTCAAGATACTCCGGTGAGCTTTGAAGTGCGCTGTAGAAATCATGTACGCACTGTTTCAGGCCAGCGTACACGCGCAGTACGACCTATGGCGCGCACATATTTGTAAATAGGAAGCGATTTAAATGTTTGCTTCCCATTTCTGAAAATGTAGAGCTGTCGCATGTACCTCGGCATTTTTTCCAGTCGAATTGCCCAAGGCAGCAGCTACGTCACCTCAGGGAGGAGCTTCGTGCCGAGCTCCGCGGTCTTGCATGCGTAATGACAGTTTGGACTGAAATTTTAGACATGCATATATCAGAACCCAGACGCGTTACTAAAATTGTACAAAACAGAATAGTCCTTGAATGCCACTGCGTCGACGTTATCAATATAAACATGCACGCTAACTGCAATAAATGAAAATTTGATTAATGAATTTCATTTGATCAATTTCTTCAATGTTTGCGTCTGCCTGAGCACGCAAGGCATCTAAAATAATGGCTTTTGTGTACTGCTTTTGGTGTTTTTTTAAAGATCAATAAGACCTAATTTTGAACAGCGTGTACATTGCGTTCTCCTTTGCGATATAGAAAATGGTTATAAATGCGCAGTATGTATTCCCGCAAGATGTCCAAAACATATTCCCTCAAAAGTGTGAAATTTAGTGATTAATTCTATTTTTTTAAATGCGAAAGCATCTCTTGCCTTGTGGATGGCATAACTACGAGGTGTGTACTCGATAAAACGACGATGTTAAGTAAAGTAATAAAAAAATTAAAGACATTAATTAATGAAACAGAACAGGTAATAATTAATGCAATGAAATTATAATAGGTAATTAATCTCAAAAATTTTTAACGAGCGCACGAGAATGAAACAAGCGCGAAAGAAGACACACATCACAAGTGCCCGGCTACGGCGCTTTGTGGTGTGTGTCTTCTTTCTGTCCTTGTTTCATTCTCGTGCGCTCGTTAAAATTTTTGAGATGTGTAACCA
Source organism: Amblyomma mixtum (assembly GCF_055824585.1). Classification (NCBI taxonomy): domain Eukaryota; kingdom Metazoa; phylum Arthropoda; class Arachnida; order Ixodida; family Ixodidae; genus Amblyomma; species Amblyomma mixtum. The sequence continues at coordinate 80,982,428 of NC_143020.1, read as the reverse complement.
ACTAGCCCGCCAGTTCGTCCTGAGGTAATTAATGATTGATAAAAATAGTGACAGTAAAAATAGTTGGTGATAGTAAAAGTTACGAAAAACACTTGCTGTGGACTTGCCCGGCTACAGCTTCCGTGAGACGACGCTTCCTAAGAAAGGTTGGCCTGCGATGGGACGTTGCAGACGACTATCGCATGCGGACTCAAGATAATCGCTTTATCGCGAACTTTTGCCGCCTTTTATGCGAGGCTTGTTTACGCTCCTTTTTATAACTTTCTCTCCCTTTTTCATTATGCTTAATGGCAAACAGCTCGAATAAAAAAAAACAGTTAATGGTAGTAGTAATAGTGATAGTGACTTCATCAACCAGTCACGTGATGGGACCCAACTAGCCACGAGATAGGAACGTGTCTAAACAAGCAGTTGTCTACGAGTTGATGACATCACAAAACTAAAAAAAGGCACGAAAAATGCCTACACGATAAGTTCCGTCCTTCCTTGTTAGTTCGTTTTTGGATGCCGACATATGCGGTACTCGAAATACGTTCGCATTTCCCCTTAAAATTTTTTACCTGTTCATCGTGCACAATCCTGCCTCGTTACTCTGCAACCATTATATCAGCAGCAAATGATAATAAAACGCCTATGTTATAATACGGCGAAAGCCTTTAATGCCTCATGCTGTCGTTAGCAATCCGTGTCGGCAGCCGTGCCTGCGTCCGTGTCGGCAGCCGTGTCGCCAGCCGTGTCGACAGATGTGTCCCCGTTTTGACGGGTGTCCACCGAGATATGTGAGACAGTTACTGCGTAATTTCCTTTCCTCAAATACAATTTTCAGTTTCTTCATTACGGCCCCTCTTTCTTCTTTCACTGCCACTTCTTCCCTTCCTGTACAGTGCGGTTAAGGCGTCCACCGAGATGACTGAGAATTACAGCGCCATTTCCTTTCCTCAAAAAGCGTTGCGTTCAGAGGGTAAGGCATCGCGCCGAACGAATGGTGGCGTTCTGTGGACTCCCTGGCATCGTGTTCCTGGCAGCGCTACAACACGCTGTCGCGTTCCACTCCTAAAGGCGAAGCTTAAGCGCTATTAATTAGCAGTCAATTAGTGCTGAGTGATTGATCAGTAATTAGTCATTTAGTAATTTGTCATTACTTCGTCATCAATTATGTGTGATGTCATCCAGTGGTGACGTCACCAGTGTCACCTAGGCAAAGTGATGCGGAAAACGCTTTCGCCTCTACGCACTTTAGACAGTCAAAGTGCCCCCTGAATTAAAAAAAAAATGATGACATTTGCAGAGATCAGCGGCGCTGTACATCTGCGGTACACATGCTGCGAGGGCAACAGCTCCTCCTTGTTTTATTGTCATTCTTGCAGACAGACGCAGCAATCGTCTTGTGAACCTTCCTGCGCGGCACTCGCATATTCTCAGAGCTGCGCACAGTGCGATCCGCAAAAAAATTGGCAGCGGCTTAGCTCGGCTATGTCAGGATATGCAGCGAAAGCGATCGCAACGACGAGGCAAGTGGTGTGACGTCATGTCAGACAACGGCGGCGGCTCCGCGGCGATGGATGGATGGATGGATGGATGGATGGATGGATGGATGGAAGAAACTTTATTGTCAATAAATTGGTGTTCTTGACCCTTACGGGTCACTGGGCGCCGTGGTCGATCCTTGGTCCAGGATGCCGCACTTAACTGCTGCCATCGTGGCTCGGCGCACTAGGAATTGTTGCGCTTCCTCGTCCTCGCTGGCCAGCAAGTGCTCCCACTGCATCACACTCGGGTTTATTCTTGGCTCTAAGTCTGCCTTAGGACAGGTCCATGTGATATGTTCTAGTGTAGGTTTACCCTGACACCACGGACATTCGTCTGCATATTGTGTAGGGAAAATCTTGTGTAGTTTGTGAAGGTGTGGGTAGGTACCGGTTTGTAGTCTGCTCCAGTCTACCGCCTCCTCTTTGGTGAGCCTTTTGTGTGGGGCTGGGTAGCGTTTCCGCTGACCCCTGTAATGATCGAGTATATCTGAGTACGTGGGGGTAACTGGGTCAAAGGTGCCTGTGGTGCCAAGTGCTGAGTCTGCTCGGTTGACGTATCCTCGAGCTAACTCGTCTGCTGCCACGTTGCCCCTCATCCCCTCATGTCCCGGAACCCACACTATATTATGTTTAGTGTTTTTGTGTCTTCTCGTCGTGTGTAGAATATGATTGGCGATGCTGTCGATCCTGCCTCTTGTGTAGTTTCTACATGCTTGTTTGGAGTCCGTCACTATAGTGAGGTTGTGTCCTGTTGCGTTGCCGTGCGATATTGCGAGAGCAATGGCGGCTTCTTCAGCTGCTTCTATGTTTGGGTTGTTGATCGTTACGCTGGTTATTTCTTGCCCTCCTTCGTCTTTTACAACGGCGATTGTTTTGCGTTGGTATCGGTACTTTGCTGCGTCCGTGTAGACTACGTTGGGGTTGTCGCTGAGTTCCCTTGTGAGTGCTCGGACTCTGGCTTGTCGTCTTTCATGATGTAAATTCGGATCCATGTGTCGTGGTATTGATCTTACCCGGATGTTGTTTCTGTCTTCATTATTAATCTGTTCCTTGTCTCTTGTGTACCTAGAGGTAGCCGTAATTTCTCCAGTAGGTGTCTTCCCGTTCTGGTTTGAGTGAGTCTGTCTAATTGCGCACTACGTTGCGCTTCTCGTAGTTCGTCGAAGGTGTTTGATACTCCCAGGACCATTAGTTTTTCGGTTGGTGTGGACATTGGAAGTTTGAGCGCCGTTTTGTACGCTTTGCGTAATATGGTGTCGATTTGTAGAGTCTCTTGCTTGTTTAGTTCGTGGTAGGGGAGGCTGTACGTAACCCCATCTGGGGGTACCAAAAACTCAATGCCAAAGGTAAAAGCATAGCAGAAAGCACAGAAAAATACTGCATGGATCTAGCTAACGACCCCACAACTACGACGAGGATAGGAAACAGCCTCTGCAAAGACACCACGCCTGACCTAGCCTTCTCAAAAAACAACGAGAATATCCAATGGGAAAATACAATGGAAACCTTAGGGAGCGGCCACTTCATCCTTAACTTAGAAATAGCCGCAGGAGAAATGAGGATATGCCTAGGGACTGCCAAAATCACTGACTGGGAAGCCTTCAGAAACCACAGCGACGAAATAATAAAACCGATAACCAACATAGAAGAGTGGTGCACGGAGCTTATGAAGGTCAGACAAAAATACACGAAGATGATCGTTCGCACGGAACAACACCCAGACGTAGACAGCCACCTTCTTCACCTATGGGAAGCACGAAGAAGCCTTATCAGGAGATGGAGGCAGCAAAAACACAACAGGAAACTCAAGCTGAAGATCGCAGAACTGACTAAGAAGGCATCAGAGCACGCAGACAACATCGCCACGCAAAACTGGCAACAGTTCACGGAAACACTTAGAGGAACACTAGGCATGGCCCGAACTTGGAATATACTAAGAGCTTTGATAGACCCCACAAAAACAAAAACGGAAAGCGGCAAGTCCATGAAAAAACTACTCCACACCTTCCCTTGAACGGAAGACCAACTAACACAAGCACTGAGGGAAAAATGCTACGGCACAGTGATGCACCCAAAGCAAGACCAAGTATACACCGGCGAAAACAACCCCGAGATGGATAGGCCAATCACCGAGGAGGAAGTAAGGGCAGCCATAGGGGAAGCAAAAAAGAATACGGCAGCTGGAAAGGACAAAATAAATAACGCTACCATTAGAAACATGGGAGACATGGCCATCGCCGAGCTTACGAAGTACCTAAACGCTATCTGGTAAAAAGGAATCGTGCCGGTGGAATGGAAACATGCAGATGTAATTATGATACCCAAGCCGGGTAAAAGACTCCAAATTGAAAACCTAAGACCAATCTCCCTAACCTCCTGTCTAGGGAAGATATACGAGAGGGTGATTAATGAAAGGATCACAAACTACATGGAGGACAAGGGATATTACCCTGATGCCATGTTTGGCTTCAGAAGGGGACTGTCCACGCAAGACTTACTCCTACAATTAAAGGAGGATGTCCTCACTGAAATACCAAGAAGCGGCGAACACATAGTGCTAGCACTCGACATAAAGGGAGCCTTCGATAACGTGGGACATGCGGCCATCATGGAAGGTCTCGTTAACATAAACTGTGGAAGCAGAGCCTTCCATTATGTCAAAGCCTTTCTCACGGAACGAACAGCTACGATAGGCATCGGAGATACAAGATCGGAGAGCTTCACGGTGCCAAACAACGGTACCTCGCAAGGCTCAGTAATATCACCGCTACTATTCAACATAGCGATGATAGGACTCACGAAAGTACTGGACGAAATAGAAAACATCAGCTACGCAATGTATGCAGATGACATAACAATATGGACAACCACAGGCTCCCTAGCAGCTAAACAAGAGCGGCTACAAAAAGCGATCGACCATACTGAACAATACGCCAGGGCCAGAGGATTATCGTGCTCAGCAGAAAAATCAGAATACGTAAGAATCAAAAAGGTATACGAAAATACGACTCCGTGGCGAGGCGCGCGGTGTGACGTCATGCCAGATGGCGCGGCGAGCGCGAGGCGTCCGCCAGCTGCGGCGGTTGCTAGGCAACGGCTCAAGGTCGGTCTCTGTGCCTCCCCGGGGCGCGTGTTCGCCAAATGCAGCCGGTACAGCCAGCGATGACAGCGCCGCCCACCGGCAGGTAGCAGCCACCATTAAGGCTGGTTATAAATATTCATTCAGAACGACGGCTTGACAACGCCGCTATGGCACAGTGGATTAGAGGCACGTGTTGCGTATGGAAGGTCGGCCGTTCGACTCCGCTCTCTGTACTGTAATTTTATTGTTTTCTTTTATTTCATTTTCCAATTTTTTCCCCTTTTAGGTCGCAAATAGTGATGCTTAGTGGCATATAACGCCGTTTAAGATTTTCAAAACATTTTCTGCATACTTTTACACAGATTATTCACAGCGCTGGAATATCAGTTTTGAATTTAAACTAAATATTACATTGTATCAATAGGTTGGTATAGACTTAAGCATTATTTAGGGAATAATTATCCCTTTTAGGTAAGCCGTTGTGACAATCTTCAGTCACCGTGATCAATTCACCGTGGTTTCAAGCCGTGTGGCTGTACAGGCTGCAGTTGGCGAATAGGCCCCCGGGGCAGCGCCACAGCGAAATCGCAAGTTCGTGGCTAATGAAGCTTTCGCTACAAAAATGCTGAAAAGCGAACAAACTGCTCGTTATCGGCGAGTGCCTTAACTGCATAAGTGAAGTCCACTAAAGTCTATTTCCATGTTCAAAAGTGAAGGCTTTCTTTGGGACGACATACAGAGTTGCCGTTCAGGTGCGGGCGCACTCTTGGCGACGGCCAACCAGTCTGTGACGCTTGTCCGTCGACCCTTTCGCCAACGCAAGTCACGCGGTTCTCGTATGCGCCTGCCTGAGAGAAAAAAAAAACGATGAGCAGTCAAACATTTAACGCCTTGATAAGACGAGGACCTCTGTAAAACTGTAGTATGATAAGGAATGACCGGCATCTAGAGAAATCAGAGGCGCTGCTATGGCCTCAGCTCGGGCACGTGCCGACTAGGATGATAACGCCATATGAGCAGCGGCGCGAGATTTGGCGAGAATTTTGCCTGTGCCTAGCAGAGCAAAGCGGCGGCGGCGGTGGCCCGACGTTATCCTCCCAATTCATGCTGGCCGTGCGAAACCGACCTTGCCTAACGAAGCTAATGAATTACCCCCCCCCTCCCCCCCCATTTTAAAGCGGGGGGGGGGGGGGGGACTGTTGCAGAACCCGGAATTTCTGTTCACCTACAGTGCCCGAAACCGGCGCTTGACAACGTTGTATTCGTGGTCGCCATTCGCCGGACCATCGGCTGCCAACATGGGATCTTCGCCATCGGTGGTGAAAGGACTTCTGCCACGGACTTGTCTTCGGAGTGCATTGACGTGACCACAGTCTTCTCAAAGCCCGCCATATCCGCCGCAGGAGCAAGAAACGGTGTGTGCGACTACAGCCTGTCAGTTCCGCAGCTTATACGCCGCCGAATACGCGAGTGTTGTGGCTTTAAATTTGTCATTAGTGTGTAAATTGCATTGAACGCGGCGATGAAAATTCCTGTAGATGCGTATATACCGTCGTGCTTGTCCTCTGAAATACACAACAGGCGCAAATTCAGGAAGCGCAGCTGCAAGCAGTTTGTGCACGGGGCCTCGACCTTATTGCTTTCACCTCTGCTTCCTAAATTTGCCCAGTGGTGTCTTTCAGAGCACGAACACGATCGGTCTTTGGGCGGTCTAGAAGTTGCGCGTCGGCCGCCTGCGCTGGCGGATTGTGTTTTTAGAAAACGGTTTGAAAGTCTAGGCTGGTGCTGACGCACAAGTTTTACTCAGCAGCGTATACAGCTCGTTCGGTCGATAAGCCGGGGCTGCGTAAAAACATCATATCATGCTAACCGTTGGTCGCACAATGTTCCGGATGGTGTCATACGGTTCAGGGTTTCGTGCAGCGTAAACTGACTAGTTAAGTTAGAGCCTAGCTTGCGGCAGAGATTCCAACCGGTGACCTATGATCGGGGCCTGCGTAAAAACGTATCGTGGTAATTTGCGGTTCCAGTTACTGATAAATGATTGGTGTGTGATAGGCGATGACGACTCAGTTAAATCATTTTAATGACTTGATTATTTGATTAAAGGAATGAAAAAATGAAACAATTGAAAACCGGGGGTTGAAAGGCGTCAAGGTGCTCAGAATGAAAAGGCAATGCTTGATGGTGCTAGTTATGAAAATGTGCAGTGTACAACTGCTCGATCAACTAAGTTAAACCAACTGAAAAAGAAATGAAAAACGCGTTCAGAGGCGTCAAACTGCTCAGAATTGAAAACCTAATCCATTACGCTATCGCCCTTAACGAGGAGCTTAAGTGTCCTCTCAAATTTTCTTGCACTAATGTATGTGCTGAAGTTCAACACGTCATGTGGCCATGATTCGCGCTCAGCAAAAACTGATAAAAACACTAAAAAGTGGGCTTTTCACGCATAGTTATGCTGTTAACCTCTCGGTGAATGTTGATGTCTATAATCATCAGCCACAAAACAATAACAATATGCTTTATGTATGTAGATCCCATCAGACCTGACTGTAGCAATCCAAGAACTAGAAGACCTTTTCAAACAACTCGGAACCATACCTTGTGTTCAGGGGCTTTAATGCTCGCTCTTCTTTTTGAGAAAGTGAGGGGACCGAGAGAAGAGGGCAAAAAATGAAAAATTTTATACGTTCCAATAATACATGCCTATTAAACAAAGGAAAGGCCACTTGCTGTAGCCCAAGCTCGGGTAAAGTAAGCTGTCTTGATTTGGCTTTCACATCACCTTCAGTTTTTAATGATTTTATACGGAATATTTTCGACTGCCCTCTAGGAAGTGATCATTGCGTTGCAGTTATTAAGTTATCATCGTCAGCGCCTATCGTCCCAACCAGACCACAACGCTGGAAGTTCCATCGAGCTGTTTGGTCGCTTTTTGCAACCCATGCCACATTAGACAAAGTATTTTGCAAAGAGCTCAGCACAGATGACATAAATGGAAAATTCACTACTTGCGTAATATCTGCAACGAGGGATAGGTATCCCCCAAACTAAAGTGTTTGTACAGAAAAAAAAAACAGAAGGTGTGGCGGACTCAAGAATGCACAGCCGCAAAAAAAAAAAGAAAGAAAAAACAAAGCATGCGGTGTATTTCGTATGTATACCCCATGGCAGAGTTTTAAAAAAGCTAGAGCCAAAGCGCGCTACATTCGTCAAAACGCAGAAAAAAGCTCACGACAGAATTATATTTCTTTTATCAGTAGTTCCGCCTTTTTAAAAAAGTTATGGGAGCAGGTCCGAAAATTTAATTCCGACTACTCAACTTTCACATTTCCTGTGCTGTTCAGATTACCTTATAAGAACAAGCATTGTGCATACCTTCCATATTCATATAGTTCCACAAACATGTCACACACGTACCAGCTTCGAGCTGACCACTTAAGGTTTCGGGCTCGAATGTTGGGAGGCAGCAGGAGCGAGACCTAGCTGCCACTGGAATGACGTGTCCCAAGTTGGCCCTAATCACCCATTAAAGGTTGCGCTTAGGATGCGAGCCGCTGGAATCACTGGAGGAAATTTCGCAGTGGCTCAGGAACAGCTCGGCTCCACACGTCCCCAGCTGGCTAGACGACCGTTGTTAGCAGGTCGATGATGCTACGATCTTAGCGACCCTACCGCCATATATGGTGGATCTACCGTTCGGACACTATACCCATATTGCCTGAATGTTAGAGAGAACGCTCAACTCTACCGTATACAAGGCAATGGTATGGACCGCTATAGCTGCCGGGCATGCAATCTTCTACCGATTGGCGCTCAGCCCTCTCGCCCAACGCTGTGTTCCGAGCGAAACCAGGGACAGTTCGGTGGTTCACTGCGAGGCAACTCGTAATTACCTCACCTTATATCCCGCAAAGACTCCATGTGGAGGCGCCTTGTGCGCAACTGGGGTGAGCCGCCGAATTTTTTGGCAGCGTTTCACTGTGACGGGCACTGTGATGCGTAATGCACTGGGGACCGCCGTGCCCTATCGAATGTGGAGAACGGTCCTCGTTAAGCGGAGAATCCGGTGTCATGGTTTGCATCGCCGGCAAAGTAGCCTAGGTCACGTGAGGCTGTGACGTCATCACAACCTGCCCACTGTGGCAGGGCCCGCCGCGGTGGCTCAGTGGTTACGGCGCTCGGCTGCTGACCCGAATGACGCGGGTTCGATCCCAGCCGCGGCGGCCGAATTTCGATGGAGGCGAAATTCTAGAGGCCCGTGTATGTGCGATGTCAACAGGTGGTCAAAATTTCCGGAGCCCGTCACTACGGCGTCCCTTATAGCGTTAGTCGCTTTGGGACGTTAAACCCCAATAAACCTAAACCTAAACACTGTGGCAGGTGGCACTGCAGCTGGATCTCACAAGCCCCATCCATCGCAGCACCTGCCATCACTGGGTGGTGGGGCCGAGCGCTACCGCTGCACCACTGCGGTGGTAGTGGCATGAGGACTCCGAGCGATCTATGAATATATGCAGAACGTCATTCATTGGAACCAACCCTCTACGCTACCGTGTCCCCTTCAGTTTTCATTGGCCCTTCGGACCTTAAATTTTTTTGCATCCTCCATTACGGCAACTCTAGAGCTCTTCTACTCCCGCCTCCTTCCCTTCCCTCACATCGCGGTTGAGGTGTCCACCGAGAAGTTCGACCGTTACTGCGCGATTTCCTTTCCAAAAATACCACGAAGTATGTTCATGCGACCGCGTTCTGATAGAGGGCGCAAAATGCCATGGGAATCTACGAAATGTGCATTTGATTTCGGTTTTAGCTTCATCGCGCACCGACATCGCACAACACAGAGGTCTCGAGCATTACGCCTGCATGGAAGTTTTCCGATTTCGGGTCAGCATTGGAACACAGTAACGTCCGATCCACTGCGGCGGCCGGAACGGTCGTGCTTTGCAGTTATTGTCAGTGGCTTTTCATGAAGAATTTCCATGCAGACAAATATACATACCGTCGGTATTGCCACGTATCATAGTAGTGTTTGTTCGTTCGCGCTCAAGGCTGCAGGAAAGGGCTGTTATCATTTTTGTTCGTGACGCGAGAAGCGACCAGTCTAATCTCGATTGATCACAGCCATGCCGAGCTGCATCTACGTTTTTCGAGATTACTCTACACGATCTCGACCTGTTATCTCGAAGTTTCCTTGCCGGTGTTGGCGCTGCCACCAGTTGTTGGCGAAGATAAGTCGGTTCGGCGTCGTTGCTAGCTCGCTGCTGCTGCTGCTCGCTTGACGGAACCGCGGTCAAGCTTCGAACCCGTTCCCACCACCACCAGGACATGAGTGCCGTCAAGTCGAAGAGTTGGGTGATGGGAGGAAGATTACAAGAGGGTTTATTTACATCTTTTTACATCATGGTTAGAAGTGAGGTTCCAAATGAGGCTATATGGGAGGCTTGAAGAGAGGCTATGGGAGGCTCTATGGGAGGCTGTCCTGCCGCACTCGTCGACTTTTATACTGTTCTCCTTCCCTAAATTCCCTAGGTGGAGGACGCCCACGCCGGGGTGGGAGGGGCCCAGATCACAAACAACACAAACTTGTGCGCACAAACACACCACTGTACTTAGGGCCACGCCCCCGTCACATGTGGAGTCTGAGGGAAAGAAGGTTGTCGTCGAGGTAGCGTTGACTGCGGTAGGTGAGGGCCTCCGGCCAGCCGAAGGTTTCTGCGGTTCACCGACATCTGCTGATAATCAAAGACACCCGCCACTCGAGGCCGGAAAGCGAGGTCCCGAAAAGGCCGAAAGTGGTTCCCCGTGCCTGGAGACGTTCGCGAGGGTCGGAGATGATGCCCGCCAGCTTGTCGCGGTCCTTGGCACGCCAAAGAACCAACAGGAAACGAGACCCTTTGTTCCCTGGCACGGTCACGGCAAATGGGGAAGATAACGTTCGTCTCCCCGAGGCGGCGGCAGCGGCGGCGTTCTACACGTGTAGACCTTTCGGAAAGGGGGTCTGGTTTTGGTCCTGTACTCCAACCGGGCAAACTCCGTAATTGAAGTCAGCTGTCACTTGGGTCCTCTCTGTGCGTGCGGTCCATCGCGGCAGGCCCGAAAGTAATCACGCTGAAGTTGCTCGCAGCTATGCACGGTAGAAACAGGTGTGCTGGCTGGTTCCAAACGAGACCCGCTGACGTCGATCTTAATAGCTCCTCCGCGGCCCGGAAAATCTCGAATGGCCAGCGTTCCCCACCGCTGGGCAGGAAGAGATGGGCTCGCGTCCACGTTGATATCCTGTCTTGAAACATCAACTCCCAAGGCAAACCCGAAACACCAAACCACCAACAAAGGAAAGCACAGATGGGACGTTCCAAACAACAAAGCACCGCTCCACGCGCAGGCGCTTGGAATTCGCTCAAGACCCACCAGGCTTCCTTTTAATTCCAAACAAAATCCTGCTCCAGAATACTGACCCCTCAATTTTGCCCGAATTTAGGGTCAAAGCGAGCGTCCGCGTCACATCTGAGGTCGCCAAAGACAAGACTGCCACGTTGTACGATAAGCGGTGGTGTGTCAAAGCCTACAAATTTTGAATAGAAACTCCATTCCTTATCAATAAAGCTCTGATACCCAATACCACCCGAATATCGAAAGTCTGCTCAAAATTTGGCCCACGCTCAGTTTAATCCTCTGGCTCTTCTCAAAGAACCTTGATCGCTCGAGACTGAGAATCAACTGCTCCAGTTAACCTCACAAAGATACGACTGCTCATCAGAATCCGTACTCATTCCAGTACTGGCGCAATACTTCTCTTATACTCATTATGTCAGGCACCATAACCTATACACAAGCTGCTACAAGCGTTCTACACAAAATTCTGCACCTTCACTTCATTCGGTTAATCTCCGAATACCGCAATCGGATAACTAACCACGCGCCAGTAAACACGAGTGCGCAAATGAGCACAAATACACGTACTTTCTTTGCCTTCGCAAGGCATTAGCTACACTGCCGTTAATGTAGCTACAACCGCCATGTACCTCAACCAAGTCTGACACGTCTGAGTCTAATATCGATATAAAGGAAACCTGTGCCAACCTTCAAACACAGCAAAACTTGAATGCTCTGAACAGTTCCAACTATGCAGACAGCACATAGTCTACTCACAAATCTTCGCTAAACTCCTGCGAGTGCTCTCATAACTTCGTAGCATGGCAAATTAACACTCGCAATTCCTAACTCAGGGGCCCCAATAACATTTTTGCCGAAGTTATATGAAAACACAGTAACATTCGTCAACTCCAAATCTTTAGCCCAAAACAAAGTAGCCTTTCCCTTTTTGATTTCGCACACACAAAAAAAAGGAACAAAAAACCAGCTACTTCGAATGGCTACGCGGGGGTGAAAGCTGACTCACCTCTGCCGCGTTGAAACGATTAGTCCTTCAAACGCGCCCGCTGGGGTCGCGCTTTGACTGATGACACTGCTGTCATTTCGTGACAAAAGGCCACCGAAAAAAGCCATCTACGACTCCCTCTGTCGTCTCCGCGCCCCATCGACACGCTCAGAAAGCCTTGGTAGGGCATGCAAAGTCGAGAACCGGCTCTTGGCGACGCACAGCGACCAGCGCGAGGAGCTGTTCTTTGTTCTCGCCCCCAGCACAAAGCACGGCTACCCTTTCGCCCTGCGCGCTTCCCGGAATCCAGTGCCGAAAGTGAAGGACGCATCCTTCTTTTCAATTGCGCGCACTGATCACGCCTGCATGCGTGGTCTCTGTTGAATCCCTGTGCTCGCATGCGCTTACGGTCGCGCAACCTAGCGCCTTCCGGTCTCTCGGGCCGCCTTGCCTTTTTCCTTGCTGCCTTCTTGCAAGGTCGGAGTGGTCTGAGCTTTCTCGCAGGCCGATGCCCTTTGCAAAACCGCGCTCCTTTTCTGCTCGGAAGATGCGGTCTTCCCTTTCTGTTACTGCGGTCAGGATTAGAACAATCCCCGCGTGTCGCCTGACCAGTAACTTTAGCCGCAAACTTGCGATCTCTAATGCGGGAAGGCTTTTCTTTCCCTTCTGCCGCATTTTCATCTGTGCTAACACTAGCACCTGTCCGCACACGTGAATTTAGGGCCACACATTTCAACCGTTTCCTTTTGGTTCTTGCCCTTTTCCTTTTTCTCTTTGGACTTTCCGCATGCACCGCCTTAGTCAAGACTGTTTCCTCCAGCCCTTGACATGCATCGCGTGATCCTTCATTAGTCACAAAATTGACCTCTTTGCCTTCGCAACAGATGGTCATCTCCACAGAGCTGACAGACGGACCTTCAGCTGCCCCGGAGTTGAGCAGTTCGCTTCCCTGAAGGTAGTCCTCTGCAGCTGGATTATCGCTCTCAGTGCTTTCCTCCGAAACGCACTGCTCTTTTCGAATCGGGCTCTCTTCCTCTGTCTCAGCCTGGCTTTCAATACTGCATTTTAGCTCAACAGCAGCTTCGCACTCTTGATACGCCAGCTTCGCCGAGGTAGCCACAACACTGGCTTGGTCACTGGCACCGCAGTGACGCCTCAAATCGGAGTTGCCACGATTCGCCATTCCTAAAAAGCTCCCCTTTGTTTCCCTTTTGAAACCTCTACCTTTGGGGAAGTTGTCCCTTTCACATCCGTGCCAGTTAGTCGCCTGTACAGGCCCCTTTCTAGCGTCCTCGCGCTTAACCAAATCGGCCACGGTTCCTACTTTCACTGCACAACCTCTCTTCGGAGCTCTCTCTTTTCTAAACCGCGGGTGCCGGTTAGACTCCGTTTCTCGGCCCTTAATCGCAGGTTTGCGACTATCTGACTGGGCGACTGTCTCTTTAGCTCGCTTGGGAAGTCTCTCTTGGCTCGGCTTTGTCCGACGCCATCCGTGCCCTCTCCACAAGTTTTCTGAACGAGCTCTAGCGGAGTTACTCCTAGCTAACTCGGAGACTGTCTCTGTAGCCTCTCTACTTTGGCCGCGCTCTGTCGTGTACCATCCATGCCGGTTTTGCGCCATTTCGCAATCCTGTATTATGGCGTCATGTCTCTCCAGCCCGGCGATGGACTGGAACGTTAAGGGCCCTGTCTGGAAGGAGATAGCGTCGCTCATTGCTACCTCGTTCCCATTAATAACACTGAGCCTTGCGAGCCGCCTTTTCTCAGCCTCGAGTTTAAGCTCTTTTAGCTCCGCTGCTAGCTTCTCCATACGCTCCTGGTGCTGTGCCTCTCGTTCCTCTCTTTCCGCTTCCTCAGCTCTTTGACGCTCCTGTTCTTTTGCCCACCTGTGCGTATTATCCCAAGCAATTTCAAAATCATCTTCTTCTTCCGTTTCAAAACTTTTGATTGCCTGGATAATATCCGAATCTTTCGCTTTTTCCTCCACATCCACACTTAACTCATCGCACAAGAACAAGAGTTCTGTCCTCGACAACCTCGTCAGGTCCACGGTCGCTGCTTTTAAATATTGGCTTTGCTCGCTCATGGTGATTCTGAGCTACTACCCCTGTGCTACAGACATACAAACACCCGATCAACCAGCAGTTCAAATTATTAACCCAGAATTTGAAGCCTGGAGGATCCAAAGCAAAAACCAAACACTCACCCGCAGATGCAGCACCATGTCACCAGGTTCATCACACCGCTGCCAACCAGTTGTTGGCGCTGCCACCAGTTGTTGGCGAAGATGGGTCGGTTCGGCGTCGTTGCTAGCTCGCTGCTGCTGCTGCTCGCTTGACGGAACCGCGGTCAAGCTTCGAACCCGTTCCCACCACCACCAGGACATGAGTGCCGTCAAGTCGAAGAGTTGGGTGATGGGAGGAAGATTACAAGAGGGTTTATTTACATCTTTTTACATCATGGTTAGAAGTGAGGTTCCAAATGAGGCTCTATGGGAGGCTTGAAGAGAGGCTATGGGAGGCTCTATGGGAGGCTGTCCTGCCGCACTCGTTGTCGACTTTTATACTGTTCTCCTTCCCTAAATTCCCTAGGTTGAGGACGCCCACGCCGGGGTGGGAGGGGCCCAGATCACAAACAACACAAACTTGTGCGCACAAACACACCACTGCACTTAGGGCCACGCCCCCGTCACATGTGGAGTCTGAGGGAAAGAAGGCTCTCGTCGAGGTAGCGTTGACTGCGGTAGGTGAGGGCCTCCGGCCAGCCGAAGGTTTCTGCGGGTCACCGACATCTGCTGATAATCAAAGACACCCGCCGCTCGAGGCCGGAAAGCGAGGTCACGAAAAGGCCGAAAGTGGTTCCCCGTGCCTGGAGACGTTCGCGAGGGTCGGAGATGATGCCCGCCAGCTTGTCGCGGTGCTTGGCACGCCAAAGAACCAACAGGAAACGAGACCCTATGTTCCCTGGCAGGGTCACGGCAAATGGGGAAGATACCGTTCGTCTCCCCGAGGCGGCGGCGGCGGCGGCGGCGGCGTTCTACACGTGCAGACCTTTCGGAAAGGGGGTCTGGTTTTGATCCTGTACTCCAACCGGGCAAACTCCGTAATTGAAGTCAGCTGTCACCTGGGTCCTCTCTGTGCGTGCGGTCCATCGCGGCAGGCCCGAAAGTAATCACGCTGAAGTTGCTCGCAGCTATGCACAGTAGAAACAGGTGTGCTGGCTGGTTCCAAACGAGACCCGCTGACGTCGATCTTAATACCGGCTTTAAAATGAACGATGCCGCGAGCAGCCGGCATTCGTAGTTCGACGACCGACGAGCACGTTTGTTGCTTACGCCGCCGAGTGATTCAGTTATTTTGTGGGCGCAAGTCAGCCCAAAATAAAGAGCTTCGTTTCCAAGACTGGCTGGTGTCTTCCTGACCACTGGACTGCCGTCACTACAACGTGACATCTGGTGGAGGTGCGGGGTAGCCTCCCACGTTCCGGACACCCCCTACAAGTCGTGACGCCAGCCCTCTGAGTCATCAACCGCAGGACCTGAGTCCAGTCCACCGCGCAAGCCGACGCCTGCAAGGGGACGCACCAGAGTTCGGGAATCTGCCGGACCCTACCCGGAAGCGGAAGCCAGCCGCAACGCCTACCATGAGCTTGCCCCAGACGACGACTCCAATCATTCTTCACCAGCCCCGGGTGCCACCAACCTTCGACGCTTCGCCTGGCGCCGACCCCGAAGAATGGCTTGAGCAGTTCTACCGTGTGGCTATCTTCAACAACTGGGTCGATACCACGAAACTTAGGTACGTCTTCTTCGCCTTGGAGGGACCAGCAAAAGTCTGGTTTGAGAATGAGGAAGCTAACCTTACGAACTGGGAAACCTTCAAGGAGCAGCTTCTAAAGACCTTCACGAACGTTGTGCGAAAGGAGAGAGCCCAGCAGCTGCTACAGTCTCGCATACAACACCGAAACGAGACCGTTGCTGTGTACACTGAGGAAATGGAGCGTCTCTTCCGGCGTGCCGACGCAAACATGAAGGAAGAAGAAAAAGTAAGGTTGCTCATGCGAGGAGTTAAAGAGCAACTGTTTGCCGGCCTCGTCCGAAACCCACCGAAAACTGTCGCGGAATTTGTAGAAGAGGCATCCACGATGGAAAAAACTCTGGATGCCCGAGCCCGCCAGTATGACCGCCAGCAGCGCATTTTCTCAGCAAGCTGCCTGGACACCGCTAACAGCAATGACCTGCGGGATGTTATACGTCAAGTTGTGCGAGAGGAGCTCCGACGATTGCTGCCAACGGGAACGCAGCCGCAAATTTCATCGCTCACTGACGTCATCCGGGACGAGGCTCAACAGGCCTTGGGTGTGACGCCGACACCCACGCAGCCTCTGCAGCCCCCAGCCATGACTTACGCCGCAGCTGTGCGCCGTTCTGCCCCTCGACGACGGGACCCAAGCCCCTATCGCCCTCAGCCAGCTGCGTTGGACCGCCGCCCACTCGCCCCAACCCGCCCGTCCTACGAGCGACGCGCGCAGCCGAGGAAATGCGACGAGTGGAGAACTCCCGACCAGCGCCGCCCACTATGCTTCCACTGTGGCGAAGCCGGTCACGTCCTCCGGCACTGCCCATACAGAAGACTGCTGGGCATCCGAGGGTTCTCTTACGACGCTCCACCACCCGACCCGGCCAGCGACCAGCCGGAATTGAGGAATTTTTGCGCCGGGAAGAATACTCATCGCCGAGCGGCCTATCACGTTCCCCGTCGCCATCGTCCCCGCGCTTTGTATCTCCTAGCCGAGGTTACGCCGTGCGTGGACGCTCCCCCAGCCCCCGAAGGTTAAACTAAATAAAGCAACCTCTGGAGGTGAGGTTGCTTCTAAGCGCAATGACAAAGATCCTCCATCGACGAGTACTCAAGACCATGCCTCAACTACGAGGACAACACCGACGATGACGACACCGACGATGACGACACCGACGATGACGACACCGACGATGACGACACCGACGATGACGACACCGACGACGACGACACCGACGACGACGACGCGGCCAGACTTGAAGCTTTTACCGCTGCCCAGTGAAGTAACGTCGCAGTACGCCCACCGCAGCCTCACTACTCGACGAAGCCGAGATCGGACACCGAAGACAACGTATAATACGAGAACGCGAACAAGTGACCTTGAAGTTACGGTCGACAGTCACGCGGTTACTGCCTTGGTGGACACGGGAGCTGACTACTCTGTCATGAGTGGCCCACTCGCTGTCCGACTCAGGAAGGTAACAACAACCTGGGATGGCCCGCTGATCCGCACCGCAGGTGGCAACCTGATTACGCCGTCAGGACGCTGCACCGCGAGAGTTACTGTAAATGGGAGAACCTATGCGACAACCTTCCTGATCCTACTGCAATGCTCGAGAGACGTGATTTTGGGAATGGACTTCCTGAAAGAACATCGGCCGATCATCGACCTTCGATCTAAGTCGATCAAGCTTTCCACAGAAAAAGCCATACCTGTTGCGACGGGTGCGACTCATCACGTTGCCTTAAACGTCCTCGATGAAGCATTGAGCGTGCCGCCCCGATCAAGTGTTCTCGTCGGCATAGGTACTGGAGACATCGAAAATGCCGAAGGCGTTATCGAGGCGAACACCCAGTTACTCCTGGATCGAGGATTGGGCGTCGCGAGGGGAGTCGCCGAAATCCGAAATGGCCAAGCCCAGGTGTTGCTAACCAAATTCACGGAAGAATACCGGCATCTAAACAAAGGTACGACGATCGCTTTCCTCGACGAGCTGGCAGACATCAGAGACGTATTTGCCCTACCCGACCAACCCGCAGAACCATCTGACCAAGGCCATCAACCCACGTTCGACATCAACCCGGCATTACCCCGGAGCAGACAAGACCAAATACGCAGTCTTCTTCAAAGGTACAGCGATTGCTTCTCATCAGCATCGAATGTGCGACGAACCCGGCTTGCCAAGCACTGCATTGTCACAGACGAACACGCCCGACCACTGCGGCAGAGCCCCTACCGCGTGTCGCCGATAGAACGCCAAGCTATCCGCAAGCAAGTAGAGGAAATGCTACGTGAGGACGTCATCCAGCCATCAAGGAGCACCTGGGCAGCACCAGTTGTCCTAGTGAAAAAGAAAGACGGCACCCTTCGCTTCTGCGTCGATTACCGCCGCCTGAACAGCATTACGAAGAAGGATGTCTACCCCCTCCCCCGCATCGACGACACACTGGATCGGCTATGCAACGCTAAGTACTTCTCATCGATGGACCTGAAGAGCGGCTACTGGCAAATTGAAGTCGACGAAAGAGATCGCGAGAAGACTGCGTTCATCACGCCAGACGGACTCTTCGAGTTCAAGGTGATGCCATTCGGCCTCTGCTCTGCCCCAGCGACGTTCCAGCGAGTAATGGATACAGTGCTCGCAGGCTTGAAGTGGCAAATTTGTCTAGTCTACTTAGATGACGTTGTTGTCTTCTCCACAAGCTTTGAAGACCACCTCAGAAGGCTTCGGACAGTGCTGGAAACAATCAAGTCTTCGGGCCTAACTCTGAAACCAGAGAAGTGCCACTTCGCCTACGAGGAGCTGCTGTTCCTTGGTCACGTCGTAAGCAAGGATGGAGTTCGCCCAGACCCTCAGAAGACGGCTGCGATCGCACAGTTTCCACAGCCTAATGACAAGAAAGCTATACGAAGATTTCTTGGATTGTGCGCTTATTACCGGCGATTCGTCAAGAACTTTTCGCGCATCACTGAGCCTTTGACCCAACTTACCAAGGCGGACGTGCCTTTTAAATGGGAAACGCCGCAAGAGGACGCTTTCAAAGAGCTAAAGCGCCGATTACAGTCCCCTCCTGTGCTCGGGCACTTTGATGAAAACGCCGAAACCGAAATCCATACCGATGCAAGCAGTGTGGGCTTAGGAGCGGTGCTCGTTCAGAAAAATGGTGGAGAGGAAAAAGTTATTGCGTACGCTAGCCGTTCATTGTCGAAAGCCGAAGCCAACTATTCGACGACCGAGAAAGAATGTCTCGCCATTATTTGGGCCACGTCGAAATTTCGCCCCTACCTGTACGGACGACCATTCAAGGTTGTGAGCGATCACCATGCTCTGTGCTGGCTAGCCAATTTGAAAGATCCCTCCGGCCGCCTTGCCCGTTGGAGCCTGCGTCTTCAAGAATTCGACATAACTGTAGTCTACAAATCTGGCCGCAAGCATTCCGACGCAGCCTGCTTGTCGCGAGCCCCCGTCGACGCAGCAAGCGAAGAAGACGACGACGCTTTCTTAGGACCGGTAAGCGCCAGCAGTTTCGCGGAGCAGCAGCGCTCGGATCCTGAATTGCAAAGCCTAGTTGATTACCTGAAAGGCAAGACCGCATCGCCTTCCCGAGGGTTCAAGCGCCAACTGTCGTGCTTCGTCGTTCACAATAATGTCCTCCTGAAGAAGAACTTCGCGTAAAACAGGACAGTACATCTTCTTGTCGTGCCCAAGAATCTTAGGCAAGAAATTATGCAGGCATGTCATGATGAGCCGACTACGGGGCATCTCGGGATTGCTCGCACGTTGCACCGCATCCAGGAGAAGTACTATTGGCCGCGTATAGCTACTGACGTTTCCCATTATGTGAAAACGTGCCGTGAGTGTCAGCGACGCAAAATGCCTCCGATTAGACCAGCCGGACTCCTGAACCCCATACCACCTCCGGCCGCCGCGGTGGCTCAGCGGTTATGGTGCTCGGCTGCTGACCCGAAAGACGCG
The DNA here is from genome assembly GCF_055824585.1 of Amblyomma mixtum. Taxonomy (NCBI): domain Eukaryota; kingdom Metazoa; phylum Arthropoda; class Arachnida; order Ixodida; family Ixodidae; genus Amblyomma; species Amblyomma mixtum. The sequence goes on along the minus strand of NC_143020.1, from coordinate 80,962,659 downwards.
GGTTCGATCCCGGCCGCGGCGGCTGGAATTTCTTTGTAGGAGAAATTCTAGAGGCCCGTGTACAGTGCGATGTCAGTGCACGTTAAAGAACCCCAGGTGGTCGAAATTTCCGGAGCCCTTCACTACGGCGTCTCTCATAGCCTCAGTCGCTTTGGGACGTTAAACCCCATAAACCAAACCAAACCAAACCAACCATACCACCTCCAACTAAGCCCTTTCAGCAAATAAGAATGGACCTCCTCGGCCCCTTTCCGACTTCATCATCAGGTAACAAATGGATCATCGTGGCCACCGACTACATGACCCGATACGCCGAAGCAAAAGCGTTGCCTAATGGTACCGCAACGGAAGTCGCAAAATTTTTTGTCGAACAAATTCTCCTGCGACACGGCGCCCCCGAAGTGCTCATCACAGACAGAGGGACGGCATTTACAGCGGAGCTGACGCAAGCCATTTTAAAGTACAGCCAGACAAGCCATCGGAGGACAACTGCCTATCATCCGCAAACCAACGGACTGACAGAGCGTCTGAACAAGACCATCGCAGACATGCTCTCCATGTACATCGACGCCGAACACAAGACGTGGGACTCTATTCTGCCCTACGTGATCTTCGCCTATAATACTGCCGCCCAGGAGACAACCAGGTTTACTCCATTCCAGCTGGTATACGGCAGGAAGCCCACGACAACACTCGACGCAATGCTCCCGCACGTTTCCGACGAAGACAACCTCGACGTCGCTGCCTACCTTCATCGCGCCGAGGAAGCCCGAAGACTTGCGCGGCTTCGCATTCAAGACCAGCAGCACACCGACGCCCGACGCTACAATCTGCGCCGACGAGACACGCATTACACGCCAGGTGATCGGGTTTGGATATGGACGCCAGTTCGCCGCCGTGGATTGAGCGAAAAGTTGCTGCGGAACACGTCCAACGAGAAGCTAATGCAACTAGGGCTTAACAACACTTTTGAAGAGCTGAGTGAATGTCAAATAAAGGCACAACTTCGAAGACTCAGCGACACAAGAACCAGAAGAGCACTTCTGACTAGGTTGGGTCGGGAGACGGAGAACAATCAGAACAACAGGGCAAACATACCAGACGCACTAAGAAGAAACATAAGCGTACAACCCATCCCCCGCAACATGGAGCCAAACCTCCATGCCAGCAGGAGGAGAGCCAGGGCAGAACACTATGAAAAAACAATAGGGCACAGGGACAGCATGGTATACACCGACACCTCCCCGTACTGTGGTGAACGAGGAAATAAAATGGTGGCGGTAGTCGTCAACCACCAGGGAGAACAAATAACGGGCCTCACGGCCAGGGCATCAAATGTAGCAGAGGCGGAGGAGATAGCGATAGCCCTAGCAATGAGGGAGGGGGATAGAAAGGGGAGACCCCTGAATATCCTAACAGACTCACAAGAAGCGTGTCGAAACTACACAAAAGGAAGGGTAGGCAAAACGACACTCAGGATCCTCAGCGAGGGGACACCCTCGGGGAGGAGAGAGAAACATAACATAATTTGGATACCAGGCCACGCGGGGGTCTGGGGCAACGAAAGGGCGGACGAACTAGCTCGAGGGCTTACTATCCGAGCTGGGGGGTCACAAGCCTCGGAGGAGCTCTGGACTAGCCTAGGGGCTGGGTACTCTGAAACACTAAGTTTATACAGGGGGCTAAGATACAAATACCCCCCACCACACAAAGAGCTAAGCAAGGAAGAAGCCGCAAAATGGCGGAAGCTACAGACAGGCTCCTTCCCCAACTGATATATACTAAGCAAGATGTTCCCGACACAATACCGCGCCACATGCCCTTGGTGCGAAGCGAGGCCAACACTATACCACATAACATGGGAATGCGATATAAACATATCGTTCCACAAACACGACACACCAAGTGCGGAGCAATGGGAGAGCCGGCTCACCAGCTGCGAGCTAGAGGCCCAAAGGGCACTCATAGCACACGCCAGCGAGGTGGCCAGACTCAGTGGAGCCCTGGACTAGGGGACCACCCAAGGCTAAGGAGGCAACCTCAAGACTTGAAGAGAAGACTTGAAGACTTCCTCCACCGCAGGCTAAATCTTAGAAATCAATAAAGTTTCTACTCACTCACTCACTCGACCACCTGGGGATCTTTAAAGTGCACTGACATCGCACAGCACACGGGCGCCTTTTGCGTAACGCCTTCATCGAAATGCGGACGCCTCGGTCGGGTTCGAAGCAAGGTACTCCGGCTCGGTAGGCGAGCGCCTTAACCACTGAGCCACCGCGGCGGGTATCTTCCTTTTGCGCATTTCGCCGTAAACCTCATTATGTTTATCATTTTCGGCTGTATTGCCGCCGCATTACCTCTTTTTATAAGATGGTTGTTGGAGGAGCCCTTGCAGCATTAGACCCTCTTTTGAGCTGTCCGCTCTTGCCGTCATTTGGCGCCACCACACTTGGTTTCAGCCGCAGATCTCTTTGTTCTGCCGTTCAAAATTTCTTGCTGGAATCTCATTGGCTGCCTTGCTAAATTTTTCTAATATCGCCTTTTCTGTCTTTATTGTTACATTTTTAATTAGTTAGTTTTTCTTTTTCCTTTTCAGTCTGTAGACTGAAAAATTTATGCAGTCTATAGACTATCCACAGATTATTGCTTATAAAGTCTATTGGCTTTCAGTAGACAATTCCTATAGACAAGCCTAAAGGCAATACAAACCATGTAGACAGTTTATAGCCAGTCTATAGATTTATGGCCATACACTTTTAGTAGACCTTGTCTACATACAGTCTGTAGTCTAGGAATAGACAAAACGATGTGTCTGCTATAGGAAGGCTACAGAGTCTACAAGAAATCTATAGACAGTCTATAGACCACTTTTATAAGGGTATGCCCAACTTGAACTAGGACCCAACGGTGTTTCAGTCCCGCGTTCGTTATCATGTGCCTTTTTTTTTCTTGGCCGCGTAAACGTACAGCTAGATAGCTATCTATGCCTCCCGATTGTTGGCCACTCCCACACTGTGAGTGTATGCCATGTGTTGTTAGGTGAACGACAACAACGTCCTCGTGCTGTTTTCTAGTGCGTTCGTATCCGCTATGCACCCTGGCCAATACTCCGCCGTGGGTATGTGCCATTAAGCCTGAGGACATCATCATCATCATCTCGCCGGCTCTGCCTCAATACCGAACACGGGCGCGCGACTCAAGTCTCGTGCCGACCAGTGAAGAAAACATCGCCCTGTGGACGTCCGCAGTTGGCATCTTTTCGCAGGATTTGGCATGGAGCTATTCTGTCCGCATCCCAGATTATATCCCCATATACTTTGCGGAATTCTTTGCTCTTGGAATGGCCCTGCACAAAATTCCGTGTCATGTATCTCACGTTATCATCCTGGCTGATTGTTTGTCAGTTTTAGTCTCCCTTGAAACTTCCCAAAAAGATTTTTTGTGCCGCTTCCTGCGATTTTTTGTCCCGTCCACTTTAAAGGAGGTCCGTTTTGTCTGGGTTCCTGGTCATGCAGGCATTCATTCCAACGAGGTGGCTGATTATTTAGCAAGGTCAGCTCGACGGGCCAGTAACGCATCCTGTCCCGAATTTCAGTCTGCTGGCGATCTCCAGGTTTCAGCGGTTTCAACACATATCAGCCAGGGTACGCGATCCCTTACTAAATACTACTGATTATCAGCACTTATAGCGTATAAATGGAACGTCCGTTCGTGTAAAACCAGGCAGTGTGAGGTATCAATGACGCGTTTGCGGTGCAGGATTCCCAGTTTAAATTTATACCTATGCAGATGTGGGTGGTCACAGACAAACCTATGTGACTCATGCGGGGACGTTGAATCTGTGGACCATTTCCTGCTCTACTGTCCAAAGTTCGCACTTCAGAGAAAGATTTGCCTGGAGGTCCCTCTCTCCAGGTTAGGGCTCCCGTTATTTCTGCCAGTGTTGTTATCGTTCGGAGCGAGCGTCAAAGGATTTGCATTGGGTTCAATTTGTGGGAATCTCCATGATTACATAATTGCAACTGGTAGGTTGATTTGCTAACTCCTTTAAAAGTCTCGGAGTTTTTTTTATTATTATTATTCTCGCCAAAATGTTCTTTCTTATTTCGCTTCAAATATTCTTCTGTTGTTTTTCATGAATACATTTTTCAAAATTCACGTTTGGCTCCGATATTTTGTCGTAATCCTATGAAAATTCCCTTATGTATACCACTATACCTTGGCCAATCCCCCCACGTGGGTATGTGCCATTATAAAGAGGTGAAGAAGAAGAAGAAGTCCGCTTTACGAATGAATCATTCAGAATTTTTTTCTGGTATTCCATTCTCTAATCTTTATGCCGGTTGTTTTTTTTTTCATTCATTTCTTTCCGTAATTTCTTTAAATTCCATACTTAATTCCTCGCAATACGTACCCAAAGTTAATCATTAGCTTGGCTCCAAAAGGTTATCCATTAGCTTGGCACCAATTTGCCTTCATTGGGCTCTCCTCACTGAACCCTGGCCAATCCCCCGTTGTGGGTATGTGCCATGCCACCAAGGCAACAACAACAACAATAACAACAACGCAGGGTTAGGGTTACTGGGCCGTGAGTCTAGCCACGAACCGGAACTTGACCAGGTCAGTATGTCGACCTCGCGAACATTGGCCCGCTTTGTGCAGGGTATACCTTCACGACGCCAGAGCCGCTGTAGACAAGCTTTGAGCGTATTATTTTTGTGGGTGGGCTCCGCCATCCGACCTTCTCGATCCTGCTCATGCTGAACCCGTATAAAGCACAATGGGATTCATTGGGAAAGTACGTATCCTGTGCACGTCCCCAGTGCATGCGGACCTGGAAGGCCGAATTTTTGGTGTGAGAGCACTTAGGCCGGCGCGGTGGCTCAGTGGTTATTGCGCTCGGCTGCTGACCTGAAGGACGCGGGTTCGATCCCGACCGCAGTGGTCGAATTTTTACGGAGGCGAAATTCTAGATATCCGTGCACTGTGCTATGTCAGTACACGTTAAAGAACCCCAGGTGGTCGAAATTTCCGGAGCCCTTCCCCACGGTGCCTCTCATAGCCTTAGTCGCTTCGGGACTTTAAACCCGCATCAACCATCAACCATTTATCGAGTACTTGTTATGTTGTTATCAGTAGTTTTGCGGCTCTGTGGAATTCTCGACAGCATAATCTTGAGCGGTTGAGTTTCTTTGGAGGAGAAATTCTAGATGTCCGTGCACTGTGTGATGTCAGTACACGTTAAAGAACCCCAGGTGCTCGAAATTTCCGGAGCCCTTCCCCACGGTGCCTCTCATAGCCTTAGTCGCTTCGGGACCTTAAACCCGCATCAACCATCAACCATTTATCGAGTACTTGTTATGTTGTTATCAGTAGTTTTGCGGCTCTGTGGAATTCTCGACAGCATAATCTTGAGCGGTTGAGTTTCTTTGGAGGAGAAATTCTAGAGGCCCGTGTACTGTGCGATGTCAGTGCACGTTAAAGAACCCCAGGTGGTCGAAATTTCCGGAGCCCTCCATTACGGCGTCTCTCATAGCCTTAGTTGCTTTGGGACGTTAAACCCCATAAACCAACCAACCATAATCTTGAGCAAAGGATGCGAGGAAATTCTGGACTGGTATGCTGCATACGTCTCTACAGGAAGACTTGACCCACTAAAATCTTCTTTTATCGAGATGCATTATGAAACATCCAGCTCAAAAACACGGAATGTTAGTAAAGGACACGACGCGCAAGTTAGTGCGCTTTCTGCGTTAGTCTATCTTTTTGTGCGCTGTGTGTTAGTCCTCTTGTTCGTCGTGTCCTATGCGTTGTTCTATCTTTTTGCGCGCTGTGTTATTACCAACTTGCCCAACGTGTTGTAAGTTACCGATCTTTTCGGGCCATTAATCAGCACTGCCTGTGCCCCCCCCCCTTTCCACACAAATTTTATTTAAACTGTTGCTCTCAATAGACTCAGCGGCCGTGTTGTGCTCCTTTTGAGGACGAACGCTCGTCGTTCGAATTAACAGCCGCATTTCGGTAGAGGTGAAATCGAAAACAGTGCGCTGAAGCTTCGTTTGCGGCATATGTCGTCTGAGGAATTGGTCGGCAGTCCAGCATTACGTCGTTGCTCTTAGCGAGTGTGTGACTTCGGAACGTAGGAATTCTGAACGCTTGTTATATTTTTTTACCAAATGCTTTACTCCTTTGCATTTGTTCACTACGAAGCTACACTACCTCCTCAAGCCTTCTACCTCACAGCATCTTAGACATTTTATTACCTGTCCATCGAACTCTCTCTTCTGTCCTTCTGTCCTGTTCAACTTCCTTGCGCACGTTGTTGGGACTGGGAGTCCGAGCCAGGAAACGGTCGAGGTGGCGGTGAGTAAAAGGACGTTTATGTGCAGTATGTACAAGGGCTTTTACATGATACAAGGGTCAAGAGCACCACGGGCAGGCACACAGAAGAAGGGCGGCCCCGGCGGCGAGCGTAGCTCCGGCGTGATGGCTCTTCTGCTGCCCGTCTGCTGCTCGGGTTCAGCGCGGCTCCGTTTTTATAGCCGCTGGTAACGGTTACGGCAGCCAGCCGTTCAAATCCTCCAATCACTGGCCACCGTTCAAATTAGACCAATGGTCGAGAGCCGGCGAGCGTCGGAGGAGTTCGCACCGACGGAGAGGAGGAGAGGAGGAAGGGTCCGTGTCGGCGCCGCGGCGGCGGGATGAGTCACGCTGCATGTCGCGACTTGTCCGAGAAAGTCTGGGCCTGCTTTAAGCGCCGGCGGGCGCGCAGCGCTGGTTTAGACAGGCCCGCCAGCGAAATGTGGGCTCCGGCACTACAGAACCCCCGCCGCCAGACAATGCGCCACGAAGACGAGCTACTTCCGCGTGGCTCGGATGCGGGGCGCGCTCGTACGCCAGGCTCCTCCAAGTTCTCGTCCGGTGTTCAGCCGCAGGTAGCTCCAGGCTCCTTTCCATGAACAGGTCCGGCTCGTCAGGACAGGATCCCTGCTCCGCAGCTTTGTCGCCCAGGTGACTGGATCAGCTTCGCTCAGTCCTTCGGAAGAGCTTGCTTCACAGCATCGGTCGTTGATCGTTCTGCAGGTTGCCAAGAACCGACCGACAACAGGCAACACCCAACACGAGCAAGTGCCCTCCGTCACCCGTCAAAACGCCAGACTTAAAGGTCATAAAATCTCCGCTAGCAACAGTTCTGCCTCCTTTTCGCTCCCTCTTCAACAAGAGACACATGTGGGATGCCAGAACTCTTGTAAACTCAAACAAAGTGTCAAACGCAAGCAACACAAGGAATGAAATGATTGTAAATTGGGTCCCTCGAGATCATTTGGGCAGGAAAACAATCGGCTGAGGCCGCGAATGAGGGCATCAATTTTGCCCCGATTTACAAGCGAACTTAACGCGAAGCCACGAAATGTAAATCACGAGGAGGTCGAAGGTAGCCTTGCTCACAGCGCACGGCTTAGTGCGTCTGCGTTCGCGTTTAACTTGCCTTTCTTGTAACGAACGACAAGATTGTGCTGTTGGAGTATCATACTCCACCTCAGCAACCGGCCGCTCTTAGATGACATATTACTTAACCAAGTTAGTGGGCAGTGGTCGGTTTCGACTACGAACTTGGAACCAGCGACGTAGCAGGCGAGCTTCTGAACTGCCCACACCAGGCAGGCGCATTCTTTTTCAGAAGTGCTGTACGCCTCTGTCCGGATTCTCCTGATAATGGAAAGTGATCTGAACTTCTGAAGCCAAATTTACGAATGTCGTATAGAGAAATTCGAATAACATCATCAGTTCCCGCTTTTTTTCATGGCTACTGTAGTGGGGCGAAGGCCCCGAGGGAACGGAGACGAGGCTCATTGCTCGAGTGGAAGACAAAAGACTCTTTCTTTGACGAGGACGCCGATAATTGTCATTTTTGGCCACATAACAGTCAAAATCATCATCATCAGCCTGTCTACGCCCACTGCAGGACAAAGGCCTTCCTCATGCCTCTCCAATTAACGCTGTCTTGTGACAGCTGCGGCCACCCTATCCTAGCAAACTTATTAATCTCACCCGCCCACCTAACTTTCTGCCGACCCCTGCTACGCTTCTGTACGCCTGGAGTCCACTCCGCTACCCTTAAAGACCAGCGGTTAATCTTGCCTTCGCATTACATGCCCTGCTCGAGCCCATTTCTTCCTCTTGATTTCGACTACGATGTCCTTAACTCGTGTTAAGGACACATCTACACTGATCTACAGAGAGAAGTCACAAAAGAATACACTAAACTGAAACCAAAACCACATATAAAACAACTACCATGTCTCGGCTTTCCCTACCCATTGCCAGTAATGGGCTAGGCTTCGCGCGGTTGCCGCTAAAATAGTGCGTAGCGCTCTTAACAATTGAACGTGGACATGATTTGCCTTCTGCGCAGCCCAACGTGCCTCGCCTTTCGGCCCACCCTCTGACAGAGTGGGTCGAGGATGGAACTGTTCCGGTGCAAAGTGCTGTTGACGAAGGACGGCACCGGCATCTCGGCCGACGCGGCCCTGCGCAACAAGCGGATCGTCTGCCTCTACTTCTCGGCCCAGTGGTGTCCGCCGTGCTGCTCCTTCACGCCCCTGCTGGCCCAGGCATACCGGGAAGCCAAGCAACTCGGACTCCCTGTCGAGGTACGTGTATGCGCGCCCGAAAGCTTAACTGCGCCGCACGTCTTGGGCTCAGGTTGGTAACTTGGTGACAATCAGAGAAAACGACGCAACTAAAGACGAAGATTAGTAAGGTGTGGGTTTGGTCTAGTTTGTAATCCAATCCGTGGCACAAAATGCGCATAAAACGCAAGGACGAGTATAGCGTTATTGGTAAATCACCAGGCCATATGACAAGCGCAGTTATGGTGGCGGACGAAGTGGTACTCCAGGGGAACAAGTGCTTGAACGCTTCCTCAGAGTCCCGGTCCAATTCGTCTCAAGCGGTCACGATGCATTTGGGTTAGGCCTACATTGCATGTGAACATATAGGCTGCCCTTTTGTGCCTGGACTTGCCGTTCCTCCCCAGTGAACTGTTGTATTAGCAGCGCCACCTGAAGGGTTAGTTTTTGTATCCCTCGTTCAATCTGCAACGAAAGGCAGCTAGGATTGGAGCACCACATACCGCCAAGTTCCTTTCGGCCTGGTAGGCATTCGATGCAAAATCGGCACGGCTTCCATTCAGCGGGTAGCTATACTGGTGCGGGCAAGGACCCGTGAAGATTGAAGGCCAAGTGAATGATCGCTATTGAAACTATTTAGCTAGTAGCTTGCGCTGATACCCGCCATGTTGCTGGAGCAAAGAGCAATGCACAAGATTGCGCTTATTATCGAGCCGTGCACCACCGTGGTTAGCAATAGTTCAGTGGTTAGCAAGGCGTTAAGAGCAACACCGGTGTAAAAGACACGTGGCTGCTCGGTGGGAATTGGCGTGGTTTCGACGCGGCAGGCAGCCAACGGTAGACTGTTCTCACCAACGCAGGTCGTGTTCCTCTCGCAGAACCGAACTGCGGAGGAAATGCGGGACGACCTGAAGAACCACCACGCATAATGGCTTTCGCTTCCCTTCGGCGATAATCTGCAGTTGTGAGTGACGCGCTGCTCAATGTTTTTTTAATGTAAAATACATCGTTGGTCATGAAACTCGCCCATTGACTGGAGGAAAGTGACGTCACCAGACCGGAAGTTCCGTCACTTTCGGTAAAGGCATAAACCGTTTCTAATGCTATCGTATTACCAACATAACATGTTAGGTTTTTTTCGCACTCATTATTTGTGACTCCGAATATGCACGGGCTAATTAATTAGTGACTGAAGAATGACCATTTTGGCTTACGGACCCGTCGCGGTGACTCAGTGACTAGAGCTCTCGACTACCGATCCATAGGACCCGTTCGACCCCGGCAGCGTCGTCTGCGTTTCGATGGCGGCGAAACGCAAGAGGCGCCCGTGTGCCGTGCGATGCCAGTGCACGTTCAAGAGCCCCAGGCGGTCGAAATTATAAGTTTCGTTATCAGGAAATGAGTGGTGCAGTGACTGTCTCACATATCTCGGTGGACACCTCAACCGTGCCGTGAGGGAAAGAAGGAAGATGGGAGTGAAAGAAGATGTGTCGCAGTTAGAATGCTCCGGAATAATCTTGAAAACAGGGACCCCCCCCCCCCTTAGTTTTTGTGAAGGCCGGCCCTTAAGAGTCGGACCAGTCATAGCTCTCTGTACCAATAAGATCCTTTTATCATCATCATCGGGGACCCAGAACGATTGTTTTTTGCCTGTCTGTGTCTGTTCCTTCTGGCCGGCAGGCCAGGAGTTTGTTTTCTATGAGGCTACCCTTATTGTTTTGGATGGCTCGACTGGCTGCTTGTGAGTCTGATACTACCCAGTAACTGTTTCGTCTTCTGTTGACTTCCGAGATTGCTAGGGCTATCGCCACCTTTTCCGCCGTCCGGATGCATTTGGTTGGTATAGTTACTCCGTATATCTACTGCGGCCGCCTCTCTGCCCTTATACCTCAATGCATCCACGTACCCGCCGCGGTGGCACAGTGGTTACGGCGCTCGGCTGTTGATCCGAAAGACGCGGGCTCGATCCCGGCCGCGGCGGCTGAATTTCGATGAAGGCGAAATTCCAGAGGCCCGTGTACTGCGCGATGTCAGTGCACGTTAAAGAATCCCAGGTGGCCGAAATTTCCAGAGCCCTTTACTACGGCGTCCCTCATAGCCTGAGTCGCTTTGGGACGTTAAACCCCCATAAACCAAACCAAACCAAACCAAAGCATCCACGTACATCACAAACTGGGCCTTTTTTAGATGTTCGTCCAAGATTTTAGCTCTGTGGCATTACTTCAGCCCTCGTGGTTGGCCGGGTCGATACTCCTGAGCAGCGGTCTAACCACGAAGGTGTCTGATTTCTGGAGCGATGTTTGTGGTTTGATCGCTATGGTCTTCGATAGGTTGATAAGTCTGAGTTTAGTGAGGAGAGTGCGGCCCGTCCTGATCCGTTTGTCTCCTGATCTGGGAGTCGAGCAGATAGATTTTTTACGTTCTTCGAAAGCCCAGTAGAATCCCAGACCGTCCAAGTACTTCCTCTCTGAGACGCATGGGGTTAATCTTAACACGATGTTATGAAGCACTTGTGGTAATCTTAACGCCAGTCTAGAGGCCTGTCTAATTAGCGCGTTTATTTTTCCGTTCCGTCATGATTGATATCTGTTACGGGTGGTGGTGGTGTGACACTTTTATTAGAAAATCCTTTCTATTGGGCGTTCAATAGGTCCTGAGCCAAGGCGACGAGGACACGTTGCTGCTTCAGATCTAGAGAGGCGAGCCAGATGAGCCACGGTTGGGGGGGGAGGGGGGGGGGAAGGATAGGCGGGGGACTGGAAGGCTGCGTGGCACTGAGTAAGGCAGTGCTCTATGGCCGCATATGTGTGTGGACAGTTTGGGAACTGAGTTGTGGAAGTGCGCCGGTATAGATGAAGTTTGGCTGGTGTACGTAGAAGATTAAACTGTATTCGGCGAAGAATGCGAGCCACACGGATCGATAAGGATTGGTGTGGTGGCGGTAAATCAGCTAAGTCCATTTTTCGGTGCGTGTAGTATTCGTCGACAGTGTGTTTGTAAGCCCTGACCGCCTGCTCCGTCGGTGGACTCGTCCATGGGATCCCCGGCGCCCGGTGTATAGTATCGCAGGCAAGCTGGTGAGCCAGCTCATTGTTACGGGAGAGGGTAGTTGAGGTGCGGTATGATGGACGCTGTCATTATCCGAATAGCCTCTTTCCTTATCATTATCCGCCTTATTAACGCGGCCGCCACGGTCGCGTTCGAACGCAGTAGGCGAGCGATAGGAAGGAGTTTGTGCATAAAGGTACAAATGTAGCCAGGATATGTGCATCTTAACACGTGTATAAAAACTGTCTCGGGACAGAGTAATGGACGCGAAGTTACTTTGTTCGCAGGACGCTGAAGACTCGCTACAAGGTGGCGGGCATAACAACGCTGGTGGTTCTGAAGGCGGACGGGGCGCTCATCTGCGCCAACGGAAGGCCCGACGTCCAGACCAAAGGCAGCCAGGCCTTCAAGGACTGGCTCACTTGCATATGAACAAACTCGTCAAACAAATGCAACAATTAGCGCGCTTACTTGGGACCAACGCGTTCAACGTGCCCGCGAACATTGCGTAAGGTGTAATGAAATGCGTTGCGTCACCTGTATATCAACAGAGCAGATGTACATGCAATGACGCAACTGGGTGACGCTTTATGTACACCTTGTATTTGTCAAGTATAGTAAACAGCATAAAAACAGCACTTTTTCCTGTACGTCATCCGGGTTTTAACGTACAAAACTCGCGAAGCCTGCATAGTGGTAGAACTTTTCCTAGGTTTCTGCGAAAGCTTACAGTCGCAATCTTTGTACCCAGAACTATCGAATGTGCTTGTGTACGCATTTTTCATATCCATTTGCACAGCTCGACACTGGCTTTTGTATACCTATAATATATTGCCACGCGCCTAACGCGCCGCGCGGCCTCCGCGCTGAGTCGAAGACGACGACGAAGCGGCGGTGGGCTCTCGAGGCGCGCTTGTTCTGTTCGGTGTCCTGGAACCTGGCGCTGTAATTAAAAGAAGGCTCCCAGTCTTGGCTGCTTCCCGACGCCTATCTCCACGGCCCCTCTGGTCGTGACACTGGTGGAGGTGCGGCCGATGCTCCCTACTCCTGAGGACGACTCGACACGCCCGCCTCTTGTGACCACCCCTGTCCATCGTGCCAGCCGGAGGATCCGAGGCTTGTCCCCCGAGGCCCTCCCTTTTTTCGGTGAGCCCTCGACTACCCCTCCACTCATGGCGACGCCAATACCCGCCCTGCCTCCGACTGTCCCTGCAGCCAGCCCCACCTATCTCACTCTTCAGACCCCACGAACGCCTAAGCCCTTTCGCGGTGACCTGTTTGAAGATGCCGAAGATTGGTTGGCGCACTACGAACGGGTTGCGACCTTCAACTGCTGGGACGCCGCTACAAAGCTGCGTAACGTGTACTTTAGCCTTGAGGACTCTGCGCGCACATGGTTCGAAAACCGTGAGGCTACTTTCTCGACGTGGCAGGACTTTCGACGTCAGCTCCTGAGTACGTACGCCAACAGCGACCGCCGGGATAGCGCGGAGCGCACCCTGTCCTCTAGAATTCAGCTCCCAAATGAGGGTGTTGCCATGTGCGTCGAGGATGTGACGCGTCTTTGTCATCGCGCCGATCCGGCAATGCCTGAAGAAAAAAAGCTGAGGCACCTCATGCGCGGCGTGAAAGACCAGCTCTTTTCCGGCCTCGTGCGGAACCCGCCCAACACCGTCGCGGAGTTTCTGGCCGAGGCCGTCCACATGGAGAAATTGCGGCAGCAGAGATCCCAACAGCACGCCCGGCAACTGCGTCCGTCGTCGACACTGTCAACGTTGGACCGATTCGACCATGATCCCCGGACGAATCCGGACTCCCTTCGTGAACTCATCCGTTCAGTGGTCCGCGAGGAGCTGCAGCACCTTCAAGGAACCTTTGCCCCTCGCGTCGATTCCGTCACCAGCGTCATCCGCGAGGAAGTCCGGCAGGCCCTCAGAGCACCAGACGCTGCAGTTGTGCCGGCGCCGCCACCGACTCCATACGATCCCGCGCCGTACCCGACTCCGGTCCAGCCAGTCACGTACGCGGACGTCGTGCGCCGCGCGGCCCCATCTCCTGGGCCTTTGCCTTACACCGCACCATTGGTCGCGGTGCACTCTGCTCAGCCTACTCCTTACTGGGCGGATCGGCGCCAGGCACCGCGGAAGACTGACCTCTTGCGCACCCCGGATCAACGACCGCTCTGCTATCACTGTGGTGAGGCCGGCCATCTCTACCGGCGGTGCCCCTATCGCGAAATGGGACTACGCGGATTTCCTGTCGACTGTCCCCGTCCACGGCCTGGAGAGCGCCCTCAAGACATCGCCGAGTACGTCACCCGCCAGCGTAGTTCACCGCCTCCTCCGCGCCGCGAGTCGCGATCGCCTTCTCCTCGCCGGTCTTCCCCCTCTGGGCTCCGTTTCGCCTCAGGACAACGCGGTTCCTCGAGCCCTCGTCGGGAAAACTAGCTCCGGCGGCCTTTGGAGGCGAGGCCGCCGAACGCCGATCCGCCGCAAAGCTTCCACCGCCGCAGCAACCGAACAGCCCCGACGTCGGATGCCGCAACGCTGCGCAGTTTTCCCCGACGCGCCTTTCGACTCGCCGCGATGCCCTAACCCCAATCGCCGACCCGCTTCCGCCGCCGCACCGACCCAATCGCCCCGACGCCGAACGCCGCATCGCCGAAGAGTTTCCCTCTACCCGCCGCTTGAATCGCCCCGACGACGCAACCCCAGTCGCCGACCAGTTTCCGCCGCCGCACCGACTGAGTCATCCACAACAGCCATCGACGGGCCGCGCTGAACGAAGGGTCTCTTTGGATATCCCTGTTCTCGTCGACACAAAGGAGGTTAGCGCCTTGGTCGATACGGGCGCAGATTACTCTATCCTTAGCGGACGGATTGCGACGGCCCTGAAAAAAGTGACGACACCCTGGGACGGCGCCGACATACGTACGGCCGGCGGACATCTTGTCGCACCACTCGGTATGTGTGCGGCCCGGGTTACGGTCCGAGGCTGCACATTCGTTGCCACTTTTCTCGTTCTGCGCGAATGTTCTCGCGATGTCATCCTTGGCATCGACTTTCTTCGCGAGCACGGTGCTATCATAGACCTCCCGAATCGCTTGGTGACATTTTCGACCGCAATGGCCACAGAAGAACCTGCGCACCAGGGTTCTCGATCCGCCCTGCGAGTTGCCGACGATACCGTTACGGTGCCACCACGTGCCAGCATTCTCGCAAGAGTTACCTGTGACGAGCCACATAGGGGACTGCGGGTTGTCGAGCCTAATGTCTCCCTCGTACTCACTAAGGGAGTTGCGGTGGCACGAGTCCTTGGATCCCTTCATGACGGTTGTACAGAGGTCCTTGTCACCAACTTCTGCAATGAGCATCGACATCTTTTTCATGGCACAGCCATCGCTTACGTCGACTATGTTCAGGAAGTGGCCGAATGCTTTGCTTGCGAGGAGGGCACACCTGGAGCTGACACCGAAGCGGTCACCAACGTAGACATCAATCCAGGCCTTCCACCCGCTGAAAAGAGGCAACTCCAGGACCTCTTGCGGGAGTTTGGTGCGTGTTTCAACACCTGGAGCTGACACCAAAGCGGTCACCAACGTAGACATCAATCCAGGCCTTCCACCCGCTGAAAAGAGGCAACTCCAGGACCTCTTGCGGGAGTTTGGTGCGTGTTTCACGTCGTCGTCTAAAGTGCGACAAACGTCGATAGTTAAACACCGCATTATCACGCATGAAGGAGCACGACCCATCCATCAGCAGCCCTATCGCGTGTCCCCTCGTGAGCGAGATGCTATCCAAACACAGGTAGAAGAGATGCTCACAGACGGCGTCATCCAACCGTCAAGCAGTCCGTGGTCGTCTCCTGTCGTGCTCGTGAAAAAGAAGGACGGGACACTACGATTCTGTGTCGACTACAGGAAGCTGAACAGTGTGACCAAGAAATACGTGTATCCGCTCCCGCGTATCGACGACTCCCTCGACCGACTTCGTCAAGCCAAGTACTTCTCTTCGGTCGACCTCAGAAGTGGTTATTGGCAGATAGAAGTTGATGAGAGGGACCTTGAGAAAACCGCCTTCATCACACCGGACGGGCTGTATGAATTTCGCGTCCTTCCATTCGGGCTCTGCTGTGCTCCTGCCACGTTCCAAAGAATGATGGACACCGTGCTAACAGGTTTGAAGTGGCAGACCTGCCTTGTTTATCTTGATGATGTCATCATTTTTTCCGCAACGTTCACGGAACATCTGCACCGTCTCAGGACTGTCCTCGAAGCCGTTCGATCCGCCAACCTCTCCCTCAAACCAGAAAAATGCCACTTTGGGTTCACCGAGTTGAAGTTCCTCGGGCACGTCATTAGTGCTGACGGAATCCGAGCTGACCCAGAGAAGCTTGCTGCCGTTGCTGCCTTTCCGGTCCCCGTCCCTTAAAAAAGCAGTCCGACGCTTTCTGGGCCTGTGCTCTTATTATCGCCGCTTCATTAGAAATTTCGCCCAGCTCGCCAGCCCTCTGACGCTCCTAACCCGTGATGACACGTCATTTTCCTGGGGCAACGAACAGCAGGCTGCCTTCGACGAGTTACGACGCCGACTCCAATCACCGCCCATCTTGGCACATTTCGACGAAGATGCCGACACAGAGGTGCACACGGATGCGAGCAACGTCGGACTTGGCGCTGTTCTAGTTCAGCGGCAAAGCGGTGTCGACAAAGTAATTGCCTACGCCAGCCGCGCACTGTCGCGCGCTGAGTTGAACTACTCTACCACAGAAAAAGAATGTTTAGCGGTAGTCTGGGCCGCCGCTAAGTTCCGCCCATACCTGTATGGCAGACCGTTTTGTATCGTCACCGACCACCACTCGCTGTGCTGGCTGAAAAATTTAAAGGACCCTTGCGGCCGCCTCGCACGTTGGGCATTACGCCTGCAGGAATTCGATTTCACCGTCACCTACAAGTCAGGCCGGAAACACACCGACGCTGACAGCTTGTCCCGCGCTCCCGTCGAACCTCCCCCACAAGACACCACCGACGATGATAGCTTCCTTGGAGCGGTCAGCACGTCTGAGCTCGTTTCCAGACAGCGTGCCGACGCCGAGCTGTGTCTGCTCATCGATCATCTCGAAGGTGGGTGCCCTGAAATACCACGATACCTCGCTCGTGGACTGTCGTCGTTCTGCCTGCGGAGAGGACTGCTTTATAAAAAGAACTCTGCCTCAAATCCGACAACTTACCTGCTCGTCATACCGTCTTATCTACGGGATGAAGTCCTCCTTGCCTGCCATTATGAACCAACTTCCGGCGACATTGGAGTTACACGCACCTTGTCCCGAATCCGGCAGAACTATTACTGGCCCAACCTTACTTCAAGTGCAAAGCATTATGTCCGGACATGCCGGCAATGCCAGCGGCGGAAAAAACCCGCGCTCAAGCCTCCTGGACTGCTTCAGTTCATCGAGCCGCCACAAGTACCATTCGACAAAGTTGGCATGGACCTTCTGGGGCCATTTCCTCTCTCGTCGACCGGCCACAAGTGGATCGTAGTCGCCACAGACTACTTGACCCGCTACGCTGAAACGAAGGCCCTGGCGCGAGGTACTGCCGCCGAAGTTGCCCACTTCTTTATGCACGACATCGTGCTTAGACACGGCGCTCCATCGGCCATCATTACTGACCGAGGCAAGGCGTTTTCAGCCCGACTCCTACGTGACATCTTAGCGCTTAGCCATACTGCTCATCGACCAACAACAGCGTATCATCCCCAAACCAATGGTCTAACAGAACGGCTCAACAAAACATTGGCGGACATGATCTCGATGTACGTCGACGTTGAACACAAAACCTGAGATGAGGTCTTGCCTTACGTCACCTTCGCATATAATACTGCGACGCAGGAAACCACCCAGTTCACCCCGTTCCGTCTCGTGTATGGCAGAGAGGTACGCATGATGCTAGACGCCATGCTGCCGTACGGCGACGCAGAGCTCCCCCCTGAAGCAGGCCACTTCGTGGAACAAGCAGAGCAGGCCCGTCAGCTGGCCCGCTTGCACATCAAGGACCAGCAATCCGCCGATGCCCGACACTATAACCTTCGGCACAGGGACGTGCACTACGAACCGGGAGACCACGTGTGGGTGTGGACACCAGTGCGCCGGAAGGGATTGTGCGAAAAGCTTATAAATAGGTATTTTGGCCCGTACAGAGTCCTGCGCCGCCTGAACGGCGTCAACTACGAAGTTGTCCCCCATGGAACTGTGATCGTCGGCCCTCAGCGTCAACGGCCTGACATTGTGCATGTAGTGCGCTTAAAGCCGTACTTTTCGCGTGACTGAGCGCGGTGTTCACGCTGTGTTTCTTACCTCTTTCCCCTTACCCCACGTGTGACCTTGACTCTCGCCGCATCTCATCTAGCGCACATTGTGTAGTTCACCTCACCCATATTCTTCTTGTTTTTGCTCCTCCTCCTCTCACTGTACATACCCCATTCCACATCGAGACGATGTTTGCTTTCGCGGGGGGGAATAATGCCACGCGCCTAACGCGCCGCGCGGCCTCCGCGCTGAGTCGAAGACGACGACGAAGCGGCGGTGGGCTCTCGAGGCGCGCTTGTTCTGTTCGGTGTCCTGGAACCTGGCGCTGTAATTAAAAGAAGGCTCCCAGTCTTGGCTTCTTCCCGACGCCTATCTCCACGGCCCCTCTGGTCGTGACAATATTTTACATGTTGTGCGATAAAATGTCTGCGTGTCGGTCTTTTATCTCTATGTACATAGCTGATAAATGTGTTTAAAATGTGCCCATAATGTTGAATAAACAAACGTTGCCGCATAAAATCAGCAGTCTGAAACTTCGTCACAGCGCATTTATAATGTTCGGAAGGCGTACGAGGCTAGCAGACGTTAAAAATAAAAAAAAAGTCTTGGGTTCAACGTGGCTTGATCCTAGTTACAGCTCTATTAAGCATGGCCTCCATTGTCTGAAACCAAATTTCATGGTCAAATGTCAAGGCCAGGTCCCAAGTGGTCAGTCATGTGATCACGTGGTCATACTACCGTAGCTTGGGCCATACCACCACGCAGTCAAGTTCGGTTTGACCTTGTGACGCATTGAAGGTCGTTGTCTTATCCGCATTGAAATCGGAAGCTGCACCCCAAGGAGCAGAGTTCCCACTCTAAAACGCAGTGTGTGTGTGGTTCCTTGTGCGTGTTTGCTACACTAATTTATCCACCTTAGAGCGAAGACAGCGTAGATGAAACAAAAAAAATGACGCGCGATGATCAAACATCTAATGCGACAATTCTGGTGGGTGATGTTGCCTAAGCTGATGCTTCGGCCACCCGGGCCGGCTGTTTCGCAGAGACAGTAGCACTGCATCCGCTGCAATAAATTACTACAACGGCTTATCAACTAACACGAAAAATTCAGTGAACAGCTACCCCCTCTGCTACGTTCCGGCAGATGTTTGGCTTTGCGAGCACGGCGTTCACCCGCTAGCACACGTTTAGCAGGCGGCGGCTCCGTATACGGACCGGCCA
Source organism: Amblyomma mixtum (assembly GCF_055824585.1). NCBI lineage: Eukaryota > Metazoa > Arthropoda > Arachnida > Ixodida > Ixodidae > Amblyomma > Amblyomma mixtum. The sequence goes on along the minus strand of NC_143020.1, from coordinate 80,943,451 downwards.
CGGCCAAGGTAGCTAGCTGGTACGGATGCTTCTCTCTTACTCTTGCGATCATCATCATCATCAGCCTGACTACGCCCACAGCAGGGCGAAGGTCTCTCCAATTAACCCTGTTCTTTGCAAGCTGCGGCCACTGTGTCCCCGCAAACTACTTCATCTCATCCGCCCACCTAACTCTGCCGCCCCCTGCTACGCTTGCCTTCCATTGGAATCAACTCCGTTGCCCTTAAAGGGCAACTGCACCACTTTGAGAATTTCGCAATGTTCAAGAATTCAAATCTGTATGGGCTGTAGGCAAATCATACCAAGTTTTGTTGCACTAGTATTTCAAAACGATGACGCAATCAATTTTGCGCTTCTCCAGAAAGCACTACAGGAATGCGGGGAAATTCAGTGGGGTGTCACGGAAGGTATGATTTCAAATTACTGCTGCCGTCAGCCAAACCCTGCCGTGCCTCGTTGGATGCTGCCAAACAACGTTCGGCGGACTGTGCCTTCGATTGCGTCGGTTTTTGCTTCAAAGCAGGCGTTTGTGCGTTGTAAATGTAGTGATACCTTCGATGACGTCATCATGCCCCCCCCTTTCCCCTCCCCCATTTGGCGTTGTGCGCTGCGGAGAAGCTTTAAGGCTGTCGCTGTTTGAATCGTCGATGACGAAACCACTTCAAATGCTACCCCCAAAAGGACTTCGCATGCTTTACCTGCAAGTTTCGCACATTCGACCCTCTTAATCTCGTCGATTTCTAAAACCTCTGTAGTTGCCCTTTAAGGACCAGCGGTTATCTCGCCTACGTGGACGACGCCCACGAGCACACCGAATCTCGGCTCTTTACTGCTGCTGAGACAATTTGTCTCGCATCTGCCATGGCGAAGGAGCTTCACGCCACCCACCGCGCAACCTCTGCTCTGAACCGCAAAGACGAAGCAGCCACGTACTCGTGAGGAGTGTATCGTCCTTGAGTGGGACAAGAATGAACAGCCAGGTTGCCAAAAAACAGTGAACCCCCTCATTTATTGTTCGGTGTTATTTATACCCGAAGGTGGAAGGCGGTTAGTGCACGCAGAGGGCGAGGAAAACACGTGGCACTGCACAGTACTGTAATGATCGGAGGCCCAGCCAGCGGAGAATGGCGAGCCAGTCAGGCGCCGTCAGGTAAACGGCCGAAAGCGCTGCTGTTCGGAGGAGACGAAAGAGACACTGCCTGGGGGCGGCTTCTGGCGACGGTGTTGGCGTGGACAAAGGCTCTAATCCCCTTCGCCGGCGATGCTGAATGCGGCTCTGGTGCCGGACTGCGCTCCTGGGGACTGGCAGCGGAAACAGGCGAGCCAATCGGGCGCCATCAGGCCACTTTGGCCGAAGCGCTGCTGCTCGGGGAAGACAAAAGAGACACTGCGTGGGGCAGCTACTGGCAACGGCGTCGGCGTACACAAAGGCGTCTAATCCCCTTCGCCGGGGAGGCTGAGTGCGGCGCTTCTCCCGGACTGCCGTGGACCGACGGACGAGACCCAGTGGAGACGACGGCGGGGCGACGGCGCCGCCAACTCAGTGCCCGCGTGCGCCCTGAGGAGCCGACAAAGCGGAGAGGCGACACGGCTGATTTGTCCCTCCCACCGAACTGAAGAGGTCACCGGTGAGCGGTCAGCGCTCGCGTCCCCATCAATCAAGGTCATCACACAGCAGCAACGACCTTTGGGCCTGGTCGGCCCGCGGAAAACCAACAGTTCGCGACTGAGAGACGCCAAGTTCCTCCTTGCCTGTGTGTGTGTGTGTCTGTGCGGTGTGCGCGGCCACGTGAGGAGGGCGGAGCCTAGGAAGACGCTGGCGGCCCATTGGACGCTCAACCAGACATCAGATTCCCTAGCCGGGTGCCTGGGGAATGTGAACTGCATTTAAGTAGCAATCTGTGGGGTGCCAGGGATCCTCCCCCATTTTCTGACTTTGGTCTCCTTGCTACTGTACATGATGTAAAATAAACCTTCAAGCTTGCTATTCCTCCCGAAGGCTTCTCTCCGTAGTCTGCTTGCTTCGCCCTAATGCGGTGAAGACCCTGGTCCCGATCCCCGAGCACATCAGTACCCAGATAACTTGCAGACCACGATCTGGTATGATACATCCTCCGGCTCAACTGTTCAGCACCAAACTCGACATCGTTGGCTTGTCTGCCGGAATCGCTGGTAGTAACGCAGACGCTCCGGTGGCCGCATTTGTTGTGTCGTCCTTCGCGGTGGTTGGACCGATGGCCGCTGAGTTATTTAAGCCGGATTGCCTGTTGCCAATGCCTCTTTATGCTGCAACGAGAGCGTCGGTGTTGTCGGTGTAGGCGCAGTGACTGTTGTCTCCAGCCCTTGTGACGAACTGATATTACACCGTTCCCTCGTTGCCAAAAGGTGCCGCCGGTTGCGCCGAAGAGCAGCACCGTTTTCTGTGCGCACATAAAAGGCTCGTGGCCGGACCGGTCCAATCACGTTTTCTTTCCGTGCCCAGGACTTTCCATTCAAACGCACCAAGTCGTTGCTGAGGCAAAGGTACAGCGCACTCCTTGCGACTTATCCGGCTGCGTGTCTTCACCTGTATCACCGGCATGGGATTGAAGTCCGGCACTGGTGTGCGCAGCCGCCTCCCTTGCAGCAGCTTGCCTGGAGACCGGCCATCTTCGGTGGGACTGGCCCTGTAATTCAACATGTCCATCCAGAAACACTCATTTGCCGCTTTCGATTTCATCAGAATCCGCTTCACGATTTGCACACCCTTTTCTGCAAGCCCGTTAGGTTGGGAATATTCCTGGCTAAATGTAACATGCTTGCAATCATAAAGCCGTGCAAAAAGAAAAAACTCGTCAATGCTGAACTGTGGGAAAAATTAACATGCAGAAAACGAAAGTAATGTTCAACAGTCTAGCAAGAGAGCAGTAGTTCGCAATGGGTGGCGTGGTGCTAGAAGTAGTAAGGGATTATGCCTATGTAGGGCAGGTAGTGACAGCTGCTCTGGATCATGAGAGGGAAATAATTAGAAAAATAAGAATGGGGCGGAGAGCATATGGCAGGTTCTCTCAGATCATGGATGGCAGTTTACCCATATCCCCCAAGAGAAAAGTTTACAACCGCTGTATCTTACCGGTATTCACCTATGGGGCAGAAACGGGGACGCTAACAAAGAGGGTTCAGCTTAAGCTAAGGACAACGCAGCGAGATAATAAAGGAAAATGATTGGTGTAACGTTAAGAGATCGGAAGCGGGCGGAGTGGATGAGGGAACAAACGCGGGTTAATGACATCCTATATGAAATCAAGAGGAAGAAGTGGGCTTGGGCAAGGCATGTAATGCGAAGGGAAGATAACCGCTGGTAGCTAATATATCTGTGGCATTCGGTTTGCAGCCTTCGGGCTGCGGCCGTGTATCTGTATTTTTCAGCCAGCGTCCGTTCCGGCGGACGCGGTTGTTGCGACGCGCGTCTTTGCTCTGTCCTCTTATCTTTCAACTCTCTTCTATCTGCACGTGGCAGCGGTGGTGGCTCGGCTTGAGCCAGTTGGCAGGCCCGTGCACTTTCCTTTTCATCCTTCTCTCAGTCGCAACCAACTAACCAACCCTAAGGGTAACTGAGTGGATACCAAGAGAAGGCAAGCATAGCAGGGGGCGGCAGAAAGTTGGGTGGGCGGATAAGATCAAGAAGGTGCCGGGGATACGGTGGCCGCAACTGGCGAAGGGCAGGGTTAATTGGAGAGGCCTTTGCCCTGCAGTGGGCGTAGTCAGGCTGATGATGAATCTCTTGATCACCGAACTGGCTGTCATGTCGGGCAGCAACTTAACACTTCTAACTTTGAAATCACGGTAGCGCAGTCTTCCTCGCTTTTTTCTCGTGTGAACACGAAGTTGTTGAAAACGTCCAAGCCTTCCTCACCCGCAACGCTGAGCAGCAGGACCGTCTTTGACGCCTCTGATCTTGGTTTGTCATCGCATGCCGTGGCTCGAAGAAACAATTCGTACTTCCGACGAAATAGCTTCCAATTCCGTCCTCCGTCCGTTGTCAAACGCAGGGGTTCCGACTGCCTTACTTGCTCCATTGCATCCCACTTCTGGCGCCATGTATCGTCCTTGAGTGGAACAACAAAAGTGAACAGCCAGGTTGTCAAGAAACAGTGAACGCCCTGATCTATTGATCGGAGTTATTTATACCCGAAGGTGGAAAGGGGTCAGTGCACGCAGATGGCATGGGAAAAGCACGTGGCAATGCATAGCACCGAGATGATTTGCAGGCCACGATTTACGATCTGATATGATACAAGGAGTGCTCCAGCTGGTGCTTTGACGGTAAGCTAAATTAAGTCCATAGCGGGTAATCTCAATGTAACGGCTTTTCGTGTAATGTGATCTTTCTGACGGTGTCAGTCCGACTATATCAAGTCGACGAGGGCTGCGTCACCGCCGGAAGCGGTCTTGCTGGAGCCAGGGTGAAAAACAAATGCCCGTGGACCTATTTACCTATTACATTTACCTATTATTATTAACCAATTTACATGGTTAGCAATGCGATAGCATTAAAAGCTGGTGGCGTGTTTACTGAAAGTGACGTAACTTCTGGCTGGGGACGTCACTTCTGTCCAGTGGAAATGTTCCCGTCTTGTGAAGTCAGTTTCCTCCAGCCAATAGGAATGCTGCTGTAGAAGCAGCACTGGTCTCGCGCAGAAACGGTGGCAGCGGCCGTCCATGAAGACAACACCTAGCAGCATCCTGCCTGGGCTCCCTCCTCGCGCTGGACCCTCGCGTATGTTCCTGCTGGCTCAAGGCAGCGCATTGAACCGCGACACTACTGCCACTAAATCAGTCCATGTTTTCCTCATCACGGCCTCATACTTGTTGACGCGACTCTCCCCTATGGTGACGTCAGTTCCTTCCAGCCAATTGGGATGCTGCCGTCTGGTGAAGTCGGTTCCCTCCAGCCAATGGGAATGCTCCCGTCTGGTGACGCCACTTCCCTCCAGCCAATGGAAGCGCTATGGTCTTGTGAAGTCACTTCTCTGCAGCCAGTGAGAATCTTCATCATCATCAACCTTAATACGCCTACTGCAGGGCAAAGGCCTCTCCAATGTCAGTGGAAATGCTCCCGTCTTGTCACGTCGGTTCCCTGTAGCCAATGGAAATGCTCCCTTCTGACGACTTCACTTACCTCCAGCCAATGGGCAAAATCCCGTCTTGTGACGTCACCTCCTTCCAGCCAATAGCAATGTTCCGGTCAGGTGATTTCAGTTCGATCTCAAAATAGGAGAATTTTTTTACCAGCGAAGCATTTTAAAACTCGCGGGCGATCATACGATGTGACGCTGAAAATGGGCGTTCGCAGTATTGTTTGTACATTTCATTTTTACATTGCCGCTTTCACATTGCGTCTTTGAACTTGACTTCGCCTCCGTTTTCGTTCCGCTTCTGCGTGAGCTTCTGGTGGGTGAAGGTTTTTCTGACCGCTCACCCACCGGCGGATGTTGGTGAGCTCCATTTACTTTTAACGCTAACGCTCCTGTTTTGTAGAAAATCCGGCTTCGTCGTTGGTGTCCTCGTCGGCACCACTTTTTCGCCCAGGCCCACGCCGTTGGATGGGTGGGTGGCGCTTCTGGAAGGTGGCGATTTCTCACCCCGAGGCTTCAGCCCACCACCGTTTCGCAGGGAATGTCGCAAAGCAGTGGCGTCCCTTCCGGCCGAAGAGTTCTTCATAAACGTCTTCATGGACAACATACATACAGTATTTCTCAAAAATATGCAGCCCATCACCGCGAAGCGGCTGCTTGAGCCGATGGTGGCGCCCGTCTCCCACGCGCACTTGGCACCTGGGTATGGAGCGTGAGGGTGAAAGACTTCCGCGCTCTTGGGCGGGCGAGGAAGTCTGAGTCGCGCTGGCTGGACGACAGTAAGTGCGGCGTTCGCGTTATTACTTCGTTCGCAGCGCCTGTGCGGGGGCGCTTGCATTGGTGCACAGTGGAGACTGACCTTCGGGCCGCGCTTCCAAGCGGGCGCGCGCGGTGCGAGTGGCGAATCTGTTCCGGGCGCTCAAAGATAAGCCGTGGCTTCGACCTCGTGCTAGTGCCGACTATGCCTGAAGAAACTACGAAGATCGAGAATATTCCACGCGTGCTTCGCCAGCGAAAAAAACGAATCAGGGTTCAAGCCCACTTAGCAAATGTCAGCCGTCCATGCGCTGCACTCGATTTCTTTCAGGCTTCTTTTCTGTGGTTTGCGTCAGTTGTCGTGAACTTTTCATATCTTAGCTTCCCGCAGTAATCCTCTCCAACTTACTCTGGTGCATGCCCATGTGCACTGCACGCAATACAATCAGTTACTGCCGGCAGCCCGCTGAAACCAATGAGTGCGAAACTCCTTATTTTCACATATCGAATAAACAGTGGCCACACTCCGTTAACGTAGTTGGGAACTCTCGTGCCATTTTTGCCGCGAAGATGAATGAGAACCTTGGAAGGAAAAGCGTGGGCGTAAGGCACAAGCGGAGACTGGTTGCCACGGGAACCGCCTGGAAGGCAGTTACTCCGGAAGAAGGGGGAGAAGGATGATTACCGTAGAAGGAGAGAGGGTAGTGTGGCGAGAGGGGATGAATGTAGCACGGTCCTGCTGCTAAACCAACGCCCTCTTGTCAAAATTCTTCAGAGGGTGTTGGCTAAACGCGCCGCCTGAGGAGCAGGTCACTGGTGACGCCGAGCGCCTATATAGCGGCGGACTGGACAGGACCGCTAGTCGAACAGGGAGTATGCGTAATAAACATAAAAGAGCGCTCTGGAGCAATACAGATATATGAAGTCACTCTCGTGTTCTCTACCTCAACATATCGTAAAATATACCATCGTGCGAGTTTTCTTCTCCGTCTCTCTCCTAATGTAGTTTTTGCATTTGGAGGCTGCTTACTTAGAATCTCGGGGCGCGTAATTCACGCTAATGAGATATTTGCGAATACAGGACCTATCTGCCCAACGAACGTTGTGGAAAGCGGGCGCTCAGAGTGCACACGCAGTATTGTCGCCTCTGCATGCAGAACAGCGCCGATAACAAGAGACGATGATTATAAGTTTACAGCTTCGTGACTATTGCGCAGAATACGGTATACAGCCGCGTTTGGGCCGTGCGTGTAAATGCTGTTCCCCCCAAAATGGCACCCGGGCAACTGAAAGAAAGCAGGCATACAGCGCTGACATTGTGTATGATTTTCCTCGTCAAGCACATTCCGCATGGAGCAACAAACAACGCACTCTTCATAATATGATGAAGATGCCATATTTCCTGAGTTCCTTCATCAGCGAGCGGAAAACAGGGCCAGATGAGAGCCTCCTCTCACCTACGGCCGTGGGTCCCACGAGCGAAGCACCGATTCGAACCGTCAGCTGTCACAAAATTCGGCGCATTTTAGAAACAAAGAAAGAAAAACCGCCGCGCGCACGGCGTCTCGCCGGCGCGAGCCCAACGGGAGAGAGGGAAAGCCCCGCCGAGCGCGTGCCTCTCTCTCCACCGCCACGGCGTGTGCCGAGGGGATGAGTCATCCACGCCGATCTCTCTAGAACATCCGAGTCGCTTCTCCGGCTGACCGGGGGAAGAGGGGGAAGCCTTGCGTGCGCTAAGACATGTCCCCCTCCTCTGCACTCCGACGTCGGCGACGCCGCCACGACGGCGCCACGCTAGAACACGCTGGAACCTTCGCGAAACGACTCCTGACTCTGACCAATGGGGACGCGCGGCCGGCGAGAGAAAGGAAGGGAAACTACACGGGAGATGCTGCGTGTATGTGCGCGCCTACTCTGGCGCGTAGAACAAACAGACGTGCAAGCGCGGTTATAAAAAGGGCGTTGACTGCTGTCAAGTCAGTCCGGACCGCCGTTTAAGCTTCATCGAAGCGCGCCCGTTCGACTCCCGGGAAAACACCACTCGGACAGCATCCGACCAACGAGGCAACGTTCGCCAGTCTGCGGGACGGCATCGTCGTGGAACTCTGGTCGTCGGACTGCCGCAGTGCCCGGTGAACAAATTGTGTTTTGTTTGTTTACCTCTCTGTCTTGTGTTAGTGCACATTAGGTGCAATATTGGCTTTGTATTGTATTTCTCTCTCGAGTTTAACATTGCACGAGTTGCATTGTTTGTTAATCACTTTGTATGTGCTTGTACTAGTGATTGTGTAATCCTCTGTATCGTCTCTTTGCTGCATAAACCTTGTTTTGTTTTGTGAACCTTTGGCTCCGACCCATTCTCTGGCTTGCGACGAGCGAAAGCTGGGCACCGAACGCCCAAAAACCTCTTGTCACTTGGTAGCTGGTCTCCGCTGAGTTTGCCACGCTGAGTGGAGGGCATCTCCTTTGAGTCCGAGACCGCTACCCCCACACGCTCTAAGGGTGTCTGGGAGCTTCCCACGTAAAAGTGCGCGAAGTCTGGGTGACAATATATTCTGGCGTCCGCGACAGGACGTTTGGTGTTTGTAAGCTCAGAGAACTGAGAAAGAGTCGGAAGGAGTTTACGAAGAAGTCGTAAACGAGTGTTAGCAGCAGAGCGATATTGTGAGGTACCGCGCAGAGGCGGTTGGATACGGTTCCCCGAGTTGAGCTATGCTGGAGGCTTGAACAGCTGACATTCCAAAATGGATCTAAGAGATATTGTGAAGTTGGGTCGTCAGCTGGGGCTGGAAGAATCCGAGATTGCGGATTGGGTGAACCAAGAAATAGAAGGGAGAGAGAGAGAACGAAAAGAGAAGGAGAAAAGGCAAAGAGAAGTGGCTAGAGAAGCCGCCGAGAGAGAAAGAGAAAAGGCTCGAACAGCCGCTAAGAAAGCGCGAGAAGAAGCGCAGAGAGAAAGGAAAAGTGCCCGAGGAGAGGCAGAGAAATTCGAATTGAAACGAGAAAGCGAAGTTCATCTAGAGAATGCGATTCTCATGAGGGATGAAGTGAGGAACAAGAGTGAGCTTCAGCTCAAAGCTCTTAGCAAAAGAAGGGGCAAGCGTGGTAGAGTGCCAGAGCCCTCGCCGAAATGCTACCGGTGCAAGAAGATAGGCCACTACGCCTCGGATTGCCGTAGCAATTTAGTGAGCAAGGGAATGCTTGTTTGTTTCAAGTGTGGAGATAAGGGGCACAAAACAGCGGCGTGCCCAAGTCTCGATAAGCCAGTTCGACAGGTATCGCAACCCTGTGGCTCTTCGTACGACGGCGAGGAGGAAGACTTTAGGGCCGACTGCGTAGAAGAGGCGTACTGGGAGAAACCGCCAGTGTTGTGCACTGTTACGTGCGTTAGACCAGGGTCTCTAACTGAGAGAATGCCTGTCCTTCCCGGCAAAATTCGAGGAAAGTCCGTTTCCGTTCTCAGAAGCACAGGAAGCACCGGAGTTTTCATCAAAAGGGAATTGGTCACCGATGAAGAACTTACTGGAGAAATGAGCCCTGTGTATTTCTTAGATGGTTCCGCTCAGCTGTTACATGAAGCCAGAGTGCACGTGAACACTCCGTACTTCACCGGAGAAGTGACAGCGCTGTGCATGGAGCGCCTGCTGTATGACCTCATCCTGGGTAACATCAAGGGCGCGAGATCGCCGAACGACCCAGAAATATGGGCCACCGGTGCGGTTGACGAGACCGCCCCTCCCAATACGGAAGACAGGTCAACCGGCTACAGGCCTACAGTAGAGACGGCGGCGCAAGCACAAGCGGAGGTTGAGGAAGCGGAGTGTCATTTGTTAGCCTCTACCGAAAACATGTGCAGTAATAACGAGACGGATTCGTTAGCAACCACAACAGAGGTGGTGACTAGCTCCACGGATCAAAGCTTGGTTGTGGAACAGCCTGTTCCTACAACTGTTATTGAAGAGAACGAAGAACAGACCAGTGTACCGCTTCCTCAGGAAATTGAAAGTGTAGCAACTGTTGAGGTAGTAAGCACTGAGGACAAGGCCATTCTGACGCTTCATTCGGAGTGCACCTTAAAGAAGTCGCCTGAAGACGACGAAAGAAGTTCGAGCTCTAGCGACAAATCACTGAGCTGCACTCCTGAGGGTGGCAGTAGGGACCGTGAGGAAGAGCGGTCAAATGTCGTAGAGAACGAATGCTCCGACATAGTCATAGCTGAGGAGAGCGCACTCAGTGACGACCCGGAAACCGTTCCGAGTGAACCCTCGAGCAGCGAGGAGAGCTTCGCCGACGAAGAAGGCGAGGAAATCTGTGCCTCTGACGAAGGAGAATGTGCAGTGGAAGGAAAGGAGCAGACTGAGGAAAGGTCTGTATACGACTGCACTGAATGTGACCAACTGAAGCAAGGAGTTGACAAAGGAGAATTCATAAGTGAGAACGATCCTTCAATGAGTCCTGAACCGTGCTTCGAGCACTGCGCTCAAACAAAAGTCAGAAAGAAGAAAAGGAAAAAGGACTTGGAAGAAGAAAGCTCAGCCCTCGAAGAACAAAAGAGAGCTGAAACAGTGGCTGCATCGCGAGAGAACAACTCGGATGACGCAATCGTCAGTGAACCGGGCTCAGCCCAAAGAAGAGTTCGGAAGGAAGTAAAAAGAAAGAGAAATGAGTCGGACACCACCAAAGCAGGTGAAGCCGAAAAGCAGAAGCCCTGGAGAAAATTCAGGAAGAAAATGAACAGAGACAGAACCAAGCTGAAGACAGCCGAGCCGAATGCAAGCGAGCTGCACGAGCACCGCAGCAAGGTCAGAAAAAAATTCAGAGGAACGAGCCCAGCGTTCAGTAAGGACTCCTTGTGGAGGCGCAAAAGAAAGCAGAAGAGCGCGCGAGAAGGAGAACACGAGGAGCGGAGCCGTCATGAGCGAACTGGGGTAAAATTTGTTCGCAACAGACGCGCTAGCCGCAGGAAAAGGGGAAGAGCCCGAAGTTTGAGCAGAAAACCAGACAGCAGTACGAATAGGAAGCTGGGCCAAAACAGCGTTCGGAAGAGAAGCCTCAACACAAGGCGAAAGAAGAGCAGAGCTCGCGACAGAAGGAAAATTCAGAGTCGCGTGCGTAAGAGAACTAAAAGCGCGACTGAAACCTTCAGCGAAACAATACTGTTCCGAGCCCGCTGGGTAGGCCAAACTTGGAAGTTTAGGCGAAAGTGTGCCTTGTATTTGCGTGCTCCATGTTTGTAGCCTTGTGTTAATGTACTGCCCAATCGCGGCGCGTACTTATGTGCATTGTGAACATTGCACTGTGTTGTGTATGTGAAAACATCATGGCAGTGGTGTATGTATTTTCACATGTAGTTTGTGAGCGCATGCATGTGCGCGCGAATTGTACCGCCGAACTGCGGCGTGTTATGGAGTGCAATCTATCTATTGTACTGTGTTATGTATGTGAAAGCATCAAGATATTGATGTATGTATTTTGGCATTCGCCACTGACTTTGTGAGCGCATGCATGTGCGCGCGAATTTTGTGTTTTGTGAATATTGTTACACAATATTCTTAAAGGAAGGGGCAGTGTCATAAAATTCGGCGCATTTTAGAAACAAAGAAAGAAAAACCGCCGCGCGCACGGCGTCTCGCCGGCGTGAGCCCAACGGGAGAGAGGGAAAGCCCCGCCGAGCGCGTGCCTCTCTCTCCACCGCCACGGCGTGTGCCGAGGGGATGAGTCATCCACGCCGATCTCTCTAGAACATCCGAGTCGCTTCTCCGGCTGACCGGGGGAAGAGGGGGAAGCCTTGCGTGCGCTAAGACATGTCCCCCTCCTCTGCACTCCGACGTCGGCGACGCCGCCACGACGGCGCCACGCTAGAACACGCTGGAACCTTCGCGAAACGACTCCTGACTCTGACCAATGGGGACGCGCGGCCGGCGAGAGAAAGGAAGGAAAACTACACGGGAGATGCTGCGTGTATGTGCGCGCCTACTCTGGCGCGTAGAACAAACAGACGTGCAAGCGCGGTTATAAAAAGGGCGTTGACTGCTGTCAAGTCAGTCGTTCTCGCTTCGGCGAGCGCGGCTTCGGCCGCTTCTCTTTGAGCAGCGTCCGCTCCGGCGGACGCAGTTGTTGCTGCGACGCGCGTCTTTTCTATCCTTTTTCTCTTTCGTCTGATCTTTTAGCTCTCCTCTATCTGCACGTGGCAGCGGTGGTGGCTTGGCTCGAGCCAGTAGCAGGCCCGTGCAATTTCCTTTTCATCCTTCTCTCAGTCACAACAACAACAAGTCAGTCCGGACCGCCGTTTAAGCTTCATCGAAGTGCGCCCGTTCGACTCCCGGGAAAACACCACTCGGACAGCATCCGACCAACGAGGCAACGTTCGCCAGTCTGCGGGACGGCATCGTCGTGGAACTCTGGTCGTCGGACTGCCGCAGTGCCCGGTGAACAAATTGTGTTTTGTTTGTTTACCTCTCTGTCTTGTGTTAGTGCACATTAGGTGCAATATTGGCTTTGTATTGTATTTCTCTCTCGAGTTTAACATTGCACGAGTTGCATTGTTTGTTAATCACTTTGTATGTGCTTGTACTAGTGATTGTGTAATCCTCTGTATCGTCTCTTTGCTGCATAAACCTTGTTTTGTTTTGTGAACCTTTGGCTCCGACCCATTCTCTGGCTTGCGACCAGCGAAAGCTGGGCACCGAACTCCCAAAAACCTCTTGTCACTTGGTAGCTGGTCTCCGCTGAGTTTGCCACGCTGAGTCGAGGGCATCTCCTTTGAGTCCGAGACCGCTACCCCCACACGCTCTAAGGGTGTCTGGGAGCTTCCCACTAAAAGTGCGCGAAGACTGGGTGACATCAGCCAAACCGTGATTATGGTCCAACGACAAATCCCACCACTATACGCATATGCCTTCGCTTTAATTCTAAGTGAGAACAACTTGAGGTGACGCGACCTTCGGCAATAAAGGGATCTACCAGTCTGGTAAATTTATTGGAAGCAGTTCTGGCTGGACGTCGCACATAATCCATAATTTCAATGGGCTCTCTCCGTAAAGGGTCCCCCAGACCCACGCTGAATCGTTTTAAAACAAGGGTGGCCGCAGAAACAGTATACACATGCATAATCTCGCCTACACTGTAATCGCTAAAAATGAGTAGAAAAATTACGCTTTCTTGCATGAACAGCACCCCGTCAAAATCCCGAAAAAAAAGTGCGGCCTCCACGCACGTGTCTACACACGCTTTACTGAAGGTTTGGTGCTGCTGGCAGCAATGTTCTTTCTCTTTTTTTTTTGGGGGGGGGGGGGGGTGGGGGGGTTAACATATTCAAATGCTCTGCCGCAATTCATTTCCGCAAGAAGAGCGGAAAAATATATGCGCATAGCTGGCCCCTAACCTTCGTTGCACTGTTTAAGGAAAGTGATCTTCACTCTAGAAAATAGTAGTTCGACCGCTAGAGGTCTGCCAAAGGTCGAAATGGATATTTTTCAACCTTCCTGCCACTGTTCTCGTGATAGTATGGTAACGCTACGGAATCCCCAGTCAAGCGGACTAGCAGTTTCGGCGACAGCCAAGCATGCTCTGTTGCCGTCTTTCCAATCGCGACGGAAAGGTTACGTGGCACTGGTATGCTCCCGTCTGCTAAAAAGCAAAGCAGTCGAGCGCGACTGAACGTGAGCTTCAAACCGAGATAAAATAGTGCTGTCTTAAAACTAAAAAAACACGAAAACAAGAGTTGCTGCGGCCTCAGCTGCAGCACGCGCTATCAACTCTGCTATCAGGCCTCCCGCTTGTTCCCGCCCGGCGGACGAGAATTAGCGAGACTAGGCCTAAGCCTACCTGGCCGGGACAAGGCGGCGGTTCGCCGTTACAGCGGTGTTCGGATGTCATTTCGTTAATTACTTGTGACGTAGTTCGAAACTGGCATTAATTATTGGACTAATGCGCCCTTTATGCATCTCGTCGTAATGTGACCCCAGCCCCTGTTTGTCATTTCTGTCAAGTTATGGCTTGAAAAATTCTGAAGCTCCAGCTACCACCGGCGCCTGACAACGTCGTGTTCGTTTGAGCTGTTCGCCTGACCGTCGCCATTCACGGTGGATATTCTGGTCTGCGGCGGAAGAAAGAACTCTTGCCAACGTGCCAGTGCCGGCTTGTCTTCGAAGTGCGGGGTTGTTGGCGTGATATCTTCAATGTGTGAACACGATCGGTTTGCGTGAACTAAGCCTTCCCCAAAGCTTCAACCTCAGCAGCAAGAGTGGTAAGTGCGATGGCATCTGGTCAGTTCTGTAATTGGCATTGCTGAATACGCGAGTCTAGCAACAATCGAGAATTTTATTAGCGTAGAAAGTGCTTTTAGTGCTCACGCGAAGAACCCGTAACGACCTATATTTACTCCGTGAGATTTGTTGCCCAAATCGCAGAAGCACTGGTGAAAGAAAGTGACAGATACAGTCATATGCCGCTGAGGGTGGTCGCGTGGCTGTGGCCGATGTAGAAGTGAAACTCAGGCCTTGACGCGATCACGGCTCGCCTCTTCTAGAAAGCACGGATGGAAGTAAGCGCCGTAGTTCTTCACTCAGCGAGTACTGCAGGTTTTCAATTTAGAAGCACTGTTCTTGCCGGTGTTAACACCGGGAAGGTTAAGGATGTTTCAAGTGAATGAGTGGCGCGACGCCGCGAAAACTTTCGTACTTCTCGGAACATCGTCACATTAACCCCTGTAGCTGTCGCGGCCGCTCGAAACACGTTTTTCTGCTTCGGGGACAGAAATCGCAAGCGTTTTCGCTTGCATGCATGTGAAACAGGCTTTAACTGTGTGAAGAAGTCATTTTGTTATCCGGTACTGAGGGAGAAAAGATTGTTTTCGAAAGCCATTTTCATCCACATCGAAGAAGCCTTCAATTTTAAGTTCAACCACCGGCGCTCGCTTCAGTCGCATCTGCATGCGTTCTGTTACTCACTCTTGCATATCGCTCGCAATAGCGCGCATATGTTGAGAAGCAGGGTCTTTGTTTCGCCGAGACTTGAGCTTACTGATGTTACTGCTGACTACCTGCCTAAATCTGATGTTTCATTCTAAGTGCACGCCACTGAGCACGCATCGCAATTATCATCCAATAATTAGTATGCGCACGCAGAGAGCCTTCGCGACGTTGTCCCAGTTAATTCCTTGTCGTGAAATTTCCAAGAGTTTGGCGATTGCACACATGACCGTATCCTATGTCGCGCAAGGTGGCATTGAATCGTCGCGTTAGAAAACATTTTTGGACTCGTACTTTTTTTTTATTCCTTTTGAGTTCGGTCGCCTCAAGAAGCAGAACTGCATTCATGCATGGTATCGTAGATGCGATGGACTGCCAACGCTGTTGGGAATCATAAGATTACAGAGAAGCTTAGTGGCGTTTATCTTCACCCTCGGCATTCCTATTCATCGCTGCCAACGTGCGGCCTTTGCGTTGTCATTCTGCCACGCCTTTCATGCACCCGCCAGAAGAAACCAGGAGGCTGGCAAGGTATCGCAGTTCTTCGCAGGTGATTACGCTTTTTTCGGGACTGTTCGCGAAGGTGTAGAGCCTTTGTCGAAAATGCACACCCCAACGGGTTTGCTTCCTTGCCACGCAGTATGGATCGCTCGTGCAATCCAAATCTTTCTTGGGCAAGGAGGAATCTCGCCTTCGTCTACCCGAATTTCTGGTTTTCCTGGAATTCCAGGGGGTCCACTACTCCGCTTAGAAGCGCACCTTTCCTGCTGGATATTCATCGGCGTCGGCTGTACAGTATAACGAAACATGAGGGTTCGCTGTCGTTTAGGCCAAACTGCACCAAATTTTTTCTGCTTTCATGTTCACTTAAGCTCTTCAGTAAAAATGGCGCTGTAGGATAGTGCGGACCGTGGGGTGATGGTCCAGCGTCTAGCTAAGCTCCCGCGTATTGGTCAGTCTTCCTGCGATATTGAACCGCGTTAGAGTACTTTAGATTAGGCCTCGAGCAATCATCTTCGGACTGTGTACAACATTGTGTTCGGCGCGTGCATTCGGCGTCGCGACCATGCAGTGGCATGCGCTTGGTTGGTTCGCTTTTCGGGAAAGGAAATGGCGCAGTGCTTTTCTCACATCTCGGTGGACACCCGAACCGTGCCGTAAGGTATGCGGGTCGTATGCAGTCCAAGTGAACGGACTTAAGGATGTTTCAGGCCGCTCTGAATGGGCCACAAGCAGCTCCGGCGGATACTGCCGCTCGCTTGCGCCGAGGATAGAGGGCGAGAAATCGATGCCGCTCGCCCTCGGGTGGTCAGCGGTAACCAGTGAACACCAGTGTTGTCGGTAACGCGTTACAAGTAACGGCGTTACCGGTAACGCGTTACTTTTTTCGGTAACTTAGTAACGTACTCGTTGCCATTTCGGACCTGTAACGGGCAACGTACTTACGTTAACATTTTTCGGTAACGTGACGTGTCACGTTACTAGTTACTTTTTATTTCAATTGTTCCCCTCCGCCTCTTTTTCAAAAAAAAAAACGCCGGAAATGATGGTGCAAATAAACAAAATCTACCGGTGCTCTCGACGATCCTTGTTGCGGCTCGCATGCATGCCAGAAAACACCTGCCCTTGACGACGCACTCAACTAAAAAAGAAAGCACGAACACGCAGTCACCCACTTGTATTCACCCCCAAACCACCCACACACACAACTCTCTAAAGAGTGGACGCATGCCAAGCCACCAATGAACCATTTGGAGAAATCTTTAAGTGAGTTTCTGCGTAAGCTTGTTTTTCAACCAAAATGTATCGTTCCCAGGCGACACTCTCGCATTCTTGGTGGAAGCAGTTCCCTCTTGTGAGCAAACTCATGAATGTCGCCAGTTCACTTCAAGTTGGCCCCAAGAGAGCCATAGAAAGAGTACAATGATACAGCACAGAAAAGGGGATTGCAGTCAACCATTTGTTTCTATCTGCAATTGCGGCTAAGTTTTGCGAGCGAAGCTGACCTTGAACACCTTGACGCAAACACTCAGCATTTTTGCAATAATTATGCAGGTTCAAGTAAAAAAAAATTGTTTATGTGCGCAAATATATTTTTCTGAACTATGACATTTAAGCATTTCGTTATTGCTACACAATTTCCGCGTAATTTCGTAAGCAGAAGCACACCAGAATTACTGTAAATTTGTTCAGTTCAGCTATGTTTTCTTTGTGAAGTTGGAATTATATGAAGTATGAGCTTTATAAAATTGTTATCTTGAGTTCTTACAGCGAGGAACCACTGATTAAAATTTATGGCCATGGAGTGACGGCAAAGTAACGTGCGATCCTTTTTTCGGTAACGGTAAAGGAAATGCGTTACCTTTTTTTGTAGGTAACGTAGGGCGGTAACGCGTTCTTTTTTTGTTAGTGTAACGAGTAACGCATTCAGTTACTTTTTTTCGGTAACGCCTACAACACTGGTGAACACCTAGTGCGGCGTTCGCTTTGCCCGCTGCGTCCATGTCTTGCGGCCGCCGCGCTACGGCGCTTTGCGCGAGTGAACGCAGTGGCCAGGGCGATGCTGCCCGGCGCTGTAATGATTTCTAGCGGCCGTGAACATCCACGTAGCCGCTGCAGCACAGATCATCGGAGCGCTATTTCATTACCTTCTCATTTTTGCATTCCGGGCTCATTCACATGGCTCGTCTACTTTTATACACTTTTTTGTTTTTCAAAAGAACGGAAAGGAAAAATTTAACGTCCATTACCTCGCTAACAGGGACGCGTTCATCACCTCGCATCTCGTGGCCGTGGCCTTTACGCGATTGCGACTTAGCGGTTAATGTTAAGGGTGATAACTTTCACGTTACCGTGGACCCTAATGAGGACAGTATCCACTTGTGCCTCGACAGTGTGTACATTGAAGTTGGCACTAAAGGCATGAGACAGCATTGTCGACGTCATCAAAAGAGGCCGATGCTGTGGCGCCATATGCTCTGTGTGGCTCCGCTACCGCGTAACATGGACATGACTTCACATAAAGGCAGACTACAAGCCCGGGTTCGCACGCTTGAGAGGCAATATGGATCTAAACAGGGCGTCTACTACGCAGACATCACAGGGCCGTCGGCCGCGGGATTCTGCACGGCTGTCGTAGTCCCCCGGGGAGTGAATGTCGATGGCCTATCGTTTAGGCCCCCGAATTCAACGCGAGAGGAGGAAATAGCAATAGCTCTCGCTGCCACCGATCCAAAATCGAGAACGGTTAGCACAGACATTCGCCGGGCCTGTGAACGCTACCTTGCAGTGGAAATATCACCTCTTGCCTCCCAAATTGTAAGACGGGCTCTCGCCGATCCAACTCGTTCAAATGTAATCTGGGCTCCTGGCCACCAGGGTCTACGAGGCATTGAGGCCGCTGATGCGGCCGCCCGATCACACACCGGGCTCCTCA
Source organism: Amblyomma mixtum (assembly GCF_055824585.1). Taxonomy (NCBI): domain Eukaryota; kingdom Metazoa; phylum Arthropoda; class Arachnida; order Ixodida; family Ixodidae; genus Amblyomma; species Amblyomma mixtum. Next base: position 80,925,170 of record NC_143020.1, on the reverse strand, counting down.
TTCTAGCTGTCCTGGCTGAGTAGCTCATAAACCGCTTCTGCGGTCCCGCGAAATCTTAATTTATTACTGCGACAGCCACCGTCTCTACCCAACACCTGCCAAGGGGCTGAGCAAAGCGGAGGAGCGAACTCCACGGCACCTGCAGTGCAGACAGGAACTCTTCTCTGTTCTGCCATCGCCAAACACTTTGATCCGTACATAGATGGGCGCTGCCCGCACTGTGAGGAGATATACGATAGCTTTGACATGGTGTGGCCATGTGCTCAGAATCCTCACCTTCCCCCACACCCACCTGAGAGGCATGGGAGACTGCCCTGCGTTTAAACGTGTCAAACTGCTCAGAGTGGAAAGCCTAACACACTACGCTATGGTGTCGTACACTTTTTTGCTAAGGATCCGTCGGATAAGGTGTGTGAGATCTCGGCAGTCTTTTATAACAAAAGCTTAACGGCGCCGGAGCCTCGAGAGGAGTAGCAGGCGGTTAGCAACGGCGTGCCTAGACAACGGATATGCGTCTGGAAACACGTGGTCGCAGCGCCGAGCTCCGCGCTTGGCCGCGGAGTAGCGCCGCAGGATCGCTAGTCTTATTGCATCTAGGCGTGTACTAGTTACTGTGGTTGACCATGATGACGTCATAGTATAGTAATGACAATACATTGGAGTAAACAATGTCCACATGTAATGCATCATTGTAAAGATGAAGTTTTGCCTAATTAACATTAATTATATAATTTAATTGCAACAATTAATGAGTTGATATGTTTCTATAGCAGTGGATAACTACAAGTGCTAAACACGATGTGACCTTCTGCTTGACTTTGAAAAATTTAGCAAAATGTAAGAATAACAATGGGTGAATGGAGGACGTCATATACCCTATAACAGATTGCAAGTCACGTGACCTAGCATAACGTCACTCTGCGCGTTGAAAAGGTGCTTACCGGGACTGATCTCGCCGCAGACGGCGCTGACGTGGAAGGGAACGAAGACGCAGCTTCTTCGACGAGCTCCCGTGCTGGTAGTTGTCCGGAACGTTCTCAGCGTTACTGACGCCAAGCCGCTTCTAGTTACTCGATACACTAGAGCTTTCACTCTCTAACTAGGTTGAGCAGTAGTTAAACCACAGCTAATTTACTTTTTTCACTCCCACCTTCCCCTACGGCGTGGTTGAGGTGTCCATCGAGGCGTGAGACAATGACCGCGGCTTTCACTTCCTGATAACCAGTCATTAGCCTGGAGCTGCATAGGCATGATGCCACTCGCGGTCACTGAATTTCCGTTCGCAGCGCAGTAGCCCTGGCTTCAACTGTCTTGCGTTCTCATCCTGTGAAGTTCATTGCTCGAGTATCGTTTCATAAGAAGTAGTTCGAAGAAGTGCGTTTGGGCGCTGCATCAACCGCACCGTATGGTTTGTTTTCCGTGACCCCAGGTGGTCGAAATTTCCGGAGCCCTCCACTACGGCGTCTCTCATAGCCTTAGTCGCTTTGGGACCTCAAACCCCATAAACCGTTGTTGTTAATGTTTCGTGCTCCTTCAGTCATGTGGCTCACGCACTGTGCGGTACGAATAGGAAAACGTTTTTGAAATTGTACAAGGTTGCAGTTTGTATTGTCGTAATCGTGTATTAGGAGTCCGAGTATTCTACACGCTGTCACCTTTGGTACCTGTCTGCCGAGTAGGGTGAGTTGTAACAGGGCGGTGGTTTTGTTTTGGTATTGCATTCGATTCATCAGGAGGAATTCCGACTATTCTGCTGACGGTTTGAATCCGGTTACGTGGAAGTGATCCACTATGGTGTGTATGCTTTCCTGGAGGGTTGTTTCAACGTCCCCTGGACATCCGGATGCGTTCCACAAGGTAACGGCGTAGAATGTGGGATGACGGTTTCAGATCGTGGATAGAGCTCTCAGGCATATATTAATGAGGGTTGGAGATATAATGGATCCTTGAGGTGGTCCACGGGTAATGTTGACTGGGGAGGAGAGAGAGACGGCGCTGCCTTGAAAAGGGCTACCCTACCTTTGAGAAAACTGCGTATGTAATTGTACATGTTGGGGCCGCATCGTGTGTCTTGAACGGACTTGAGTATGAGATCATGTGTAACATTATCGAGGGTCTTTTTTATGTCTGTTGCGAAAAGTGCCTGTGTCTGTGCTGTCTTTGGCTGCAGAAGCGTGCTTTGTAGTATGAGAAATACGTCCTGCGTGCCAGCATTATAGCGGTATGAGCTTGTGCGGAAAATGTTTCGTGTTTCCTAGGTGTTCTCCTTGCCTCTTTTGCGACTGAGAAATGTACGCCATGTTTTCGCAGCTAAAGTTTTCATTTGGGAGAAGGCGTTCAAGCATGCTCTGGCGTGTTTCGTTGCGTTCGTTGGCTGGGTCAAGTTTCTTTGCAGTGTCAGTCAGGCGGTGAAGTCTGTTCAGTCTTTTCAAAGCACGTTAACGGGATCTCTGTTTTGTTCATATCAGATTCTAGCATTGACGGTATGTGTTGGATATGTTGTTGATATTGTGGAGCTGCGTAAATGGTAGTAGTAGTGTGTGGTTGTAACATCGAAGAAGGAGTGCTTGGCTTACCAGTCGGCGTAGCTGTGTCAGTTTTTCTAGATGCTAGGCTGCGCACAGGGCCTTTACTCGAGGCACATCGTTGCAAGATGTCAGCAGCATTTGCCGATGCCACTGGCTACGACAGTGGTGCGTTAGGCTGCTTGCCCTGTGCTTCTGAGACTGCGGCGTCTTCGCTGTTTGCGATGGCTATTCTAGATGGTAATCGGGTGGCGTTGCGTTGCTGGGTGTGCTGCAATAAAGTGGAGTCTGGTGCTGGTTGCGCATTTTGATGCGTTGTATATAGATTCATTCAGTCTGCTTATGGTTTTTATGGATCGTTGGCTCTATGATCTCCGGGGCAGTGCAGGCAGAGGAGAAAGTACTGGGTCTTCAGAGTGGCCGAGTTAGATAAGTGAGACGTCACGAGAAAGAATATCGTTCAGGCGTGCTACCGGCATCATCATCATCATCAGCCTGACTACGCCCACTTCAGGAAAAATGCCTCTGCTATGTCTCTACAATTAACCCTGTCCTTTGCCAGCTGCGGCCACCGTATCCCCGCTAACTTATTTATCTGATCCGCCCACCTAACTTACTGCGTCCACTGCTACGCTTGCCGTCTCTTAGAATCCGCTCCGTTACCTTTAAGGACCAGCGATTATCTTCCATTTGCGTAACATGCCCTGCCCAAGCCCATTTCTTCCTCTCGATTTCGACTAGGATGTTATTAACCCGCATTTATCCCCTCACCCTCTCTGCCCACTTCCGGCCTCTTAACGTTACACTATAATTATTCTTTCCGTAGCTCACTGCGTTGTCATTAACTTGAACTGAACCCTTTTCGCTAGCCTCCGCGTTTCTGCCCCGTAGGTGAGTTCCGGTAAGATACAAGTGTTGTATACTTTTCTTTTGAGGGATATTTGTAAACTGCCATTCATGACCACAGAGAACCTGCCATATGCGCTCTGTCCCATTCTTATTCTTCTAGTTATTTCCCTCTCACGATCCCGATCTGCGGTTACTACCTGCCCTAAGTAGACGTATTCCCTTACTACTTCCAGCACCTCGCCACCAATTTCAAACCGCTGTTCCCTTGCTAGAGTGTTGAACATTCCTTTGGCTTTCTCGTTGTAATTTTTAGACCCGATTCGGGATACCGGCATGGATGTGGAAAAAAACAGAGGTGCCCAAATCTATATCTTCCCAATCGGAAGTTGAGGATAGCTTTGAATAGTTCGTACAAAGCAGGTTTTGAGACAGAAATGAGCTAGGCGAGCCTGAAGGCAGTCAGGAAGATGTGCCAACGGCAGAGGACAATCATCCAGCTTATATAATCGACATTAGCTAACATAATCAAGTTAATAAGGGAGTAATTACTCATTGACGTCCACCCGAGCGCAGCCGTACGGCTACAAAGGAAAGCTATACAGCTTTCTCAGAAACTTCGTAGTTAAAGAAAAATTCGTCCTGGTCCGGGGTACGAACCCAGGACCACCGCTACACCGGAGCAGTCGCTCTACCAATTGAGCTAACCAGGACGGCAAGCTTGGACCTCAATGAGTAATTACTCCCTTATTACAAATCTACTCCACCTTGGGGGATTCTCCGAAACATTTGGTCATAATCAAGTTAAATTTGAGTAACTTCGTTCTGTTTCATTACCCTCACAAATTACTTCCTCGGTATTTTATGCTGCCGCTTTCAATCGCTTTTACGAGTGAAAGTTCCCATCTAGTAGTTCATCTTGCCTCATTCATACATTATTTTGTTTGTTTGTTGTTCTTTAACGTGCACGGGATTTTAGCATCTCGCTCCCATCACCGCAACGCCACCTTGAGTCTCAAGGTGATGGTGCTTGGTGCCACCACGGACCCTTAGCCCCCTTATACGGAAGCTGTCATCCGCACCGTGGCGATAGTTTTTAAGGTGAATGTTAGAAACCATGAACGGCGGCGGTTGGAGCCATGGTCAAGTTCCGGCCGACGGGCTCCCCGTCTGTTTACGAGTCAGGGGCTCCGGGACCTTTCTGTAAATAAGAATGGGCAACACAGGTGACATTTCAGGAACCGTCAGCATACCTATATCGCATGAGTTCCTCTTCCTCCAAAAAGCCTGATGAATTCCTGAAAAGCAACTGCACCGTAGAAGGCTCCACTAGAAATCGACCGCACTGTGACTACTTTCCTCGTTTCCTGATATTTTTTAATTATTTATTGCAAGTACCTACAGCGCCCATGAGGCATTATGGGGGGATATTACTACATACAATAACACATGCACAGAAGATATTGGGAAACATGTCAGCAAGGATAACACAGCATACTAAGAGAAGACTAAAGGAGTTCACAAGTAGTATGACTGGTAACACATCGGCAAAGCGCTGGCAAACGCATGAGACCTGGAAGAAATACATCAGGTTATCATTTCAACAGCACTTTGGAAACCAGGTGAACAAACCACATCAATCGGAAGCTTATTCCAGTCCAGAATTGGGGTAGGAAAAACGAATACTTAAATACATTAATGCGGCATTGATAACTCTTCATCTTTTTCGTGTTGTCTAGCCTCTCTGAAATGTAATACGGCTGCTTTAGATAAGTGTTTTTATCAATACCGGTGCAATCATTGTAAATGCGGTTATTCTCACTCCCTAATAGATAACGACAAAGTTCCTGCAGTGTCTGTTTTTGTTATTGCTAGAACCCTTGATAGAATGATAGGAAAAAATTACAAAGCAAAAACACTTTCATCCGATGACCTTCTGGTTGAAGTTTCGCAGGAAGATCACTCTGACATCCTCTCAAGCAAAAGCAGTTTGCTCACCATCTGGTGACAGTCACCCCTCAAACGGAATCTAAACACTGTACAAGGTGGTATATCAGAATGCCATCTGACACGCGAAACAGGGTCTGATCTCCTGAAATGCTTCCGAGATCAAGGTGCGATTGCCCTTCGCCGCATTACTATGAGGCGAAACGAGGAAGAGGCGTTGGCATCCGATATCGCCTTAACATTTGAACGGTGCCGTCTACCAGATACTGTGAAATCGGAATCATCCACTGTAAAATCTGTCCCTATATCCCAAACCCGAGAAGATTTTTCAACTACGAAGAGTACGGACACGGATCCAAAACTTGCCGTGGAAATCTCATCAATGCGAAGAGCGGTGCCCATGAGCGCCTCACTGATAACTGCAGTGCCGGTCAAGCAGAATGTCCCAACTGTCACAGGACACACGCTGCGCATTCACGAACACGTCAGGCGTTCCAGAAAGAGAAAAAAAAGTAATCCAGATAAAGGTTGCAGAAAAGAACGTTTTCTGAAGCCCGGACGAAGCTCTAGCTTCTCTCCGGAAGATCCTACGCTGACGCAGCGTGCAGAGGCGGGCGCCGTCTGGGCACGCAATACACCATCGCCAACATTCCCTGTCCCAGAGGTCAACTTTTCACAGAGCTCTGAGAAAATACAGGCACGCGAGAGAGAGTCTCTCCCTCTTGACGAATCCACATCTGCTTCCGCGTCTCCAGTGGAGGTAATACCAGGCTTCTCAGCGTCGGAGACGCTGAAGGAGTCCCCCAAATAGAGGCGGATTTTCCAAGACCGTCTCAAACCGAAGACATCTGTCAATTTAGCAGGATAATAAATGCGGCTATATGTGAATAACTCCGGCTAGTTTTCGCGTCCTCGCTTACAACTATGGCTGTCGAAAGCATTATGCACTGGAACTGCCGAGGGCTACAAAGAAGCTGGTTGGCATCGAAATACTCGCGCAGTATCAACCAAACATAGTTTGCCTACGGTAAACTCAACGAAACTTTCTGGAGAAATATGTAGTGTACCGGAAGGACTGGCAAGGAAGTACCTCCTCATCAGGTGTCGTTGCTGTTGTTTTTCAGAATACAATTGCCTCTCAGATTTAGAGGCAGTGGCAATACGAGCACTAACATGTAGTAGAGTAATAACCGTATGTTGCCTATACATACCACCACATCATCAACTTTCCATTGACTAACTTGAAAAACTCATTTACCAGCTTCCGGAGCCGTTCCTGCTGGTCGGCGATATTCACGCACACCACCCATTGTGGGGAGGTATTAGAACCGATTCTCGAGTTGCGCTAGTCGAAAAATTCATATTGTTGTCTGGGTCATGCATATTCTATAGAAGAGAACCAACATGCTTTAATGCAGCACACAGCTAACGCGCTGCGATAGACCTTGCTATTGGCAGCTACTGTGAGGGCTGTTGTAGATAATCTCTATAGAAGTGACTTCTTTCCCATATCTCTAAAATGCACATAAAATATAAACCCGAAGGTAAATAATCCTAGTAAGTTTAAAGAACGGATTGCTGATCGAAAGATGCTCCATTGTCATCTTCATCAATTTCATAACTAGGTATAGATGAATTTCAATTCTTGGTCGCACTGTGTATTATAGGCGCTGCACAGAAATCCATCTCAAAGACACCAGTTGAAATACAAAGCAAACGTAGAGCAGGGCAGGATGCACACTGCAGAAGAGCTCGTGAGAACGAAAATAATTCGTTGTAAAAGTTTCGCTATAATTCTACGGTTGGCAACTTGAACTTTAAGCGAGCTAAAGCAAATGCAAGCGTACTCGATGTATCCAAGCGGGAAAGTTAGCAGTCGTTTCTCTCCTGTGTAAATTCTTACGCAGATACGCATAAAGTGTACTGTACACTAAAAGCACTTCGAGGGCATAGTGGACGTACATTACCTCTTGTTATCACTGCTGGCGGTACATTTCGGCACCAAGCAGATGCACTAGGCAAACACTTCTAGCTCAGTACATTATGCAGAAAAAATCAGGGGGCACTTTGGCTCACTAAAGTGCTGCAAGGCGAAAGCGTTTCCTGGCCACTGTTTGTTTTTATTTACTTTTTTATTTTTAATATCTTGTTTTTTATTTATTTTTTTGCTCCTATTCTTAATTTTATTGTTTTTTATTTTTATTTTCACATCTTATTTTTAGTTTTTATTTTCCTTTCCTTGACTTTACTCCTTTTATTTTATTTATAAAGCCCATGCATTCACTAGATGCGCCTTTATTAATGCTGGAACCTTGAGCCTATTAAGCAGTGACGCCGAAAGGCGGACGAATCTGCCGACGCGTCTGTCGACATTCCTGCCGACGGGTCTGTCGACACGGCTGCCGACGCGTCTGCTAACAACAGTATGGGGCATTAAAGGCTTTCGCCTTAATAGCCGAGCGTTCGTTATATCTGTCGCAGTTATACGTGTAAATCAAACGTGTGTTGAATCGGTAAAAATGAAAGTGCTCGTAGGTTGGACAAGTCCAGATCTTGCAGAGATCGTCCTTCGATTAATATTTTCGCTTCCTACGCTGAAAAGCAGATTTTAAGGATTGCTAATTAACAAAAAGAAAGCGAAGTTAGCATTTAAGAGGATTTTTGGGAAGGGGTACGCAAGGAAAAATAAAGTGTAGGGAGTTTCGCGAAAATCAGTGTCGAAGAAGTCAATCTCAAGCACGATGCTTCATAAACGGCAAGAAATACGTGTACCACGGTAATAAAAGCCAGGTCGCACCGGTCATGTGAAAGTCAGCATAATGAAGCGGTGATTTCTTTTCTCAAAATTAATTTCCGATGCATTAAAAAAAAGGTTTATGAAATTGGTGTATCCGTTGATATGGTTAGGCCGTCCGTTAATCTGGTCACGGGATAATGGTTAGGTAGTGAAGTTGCTGATTAAGTATAGTCAGATCGCTTTCAATGTTACAGAAAGCATAGAAACTTGTATGGCAGAGGTGCGTTCAAGATGTGTTGTGGGTTACATGAAATAATGCTTTCTTGTCACTCTTGTGAAGCTGCACTCTTTTTTTTTGTTTCCTGTAGCCCCACTATAATGCCTTTGGCGCTATGGGTTTCTGGAAAAAAAAAAAACCCTAGATGCCCTACAGGTGCGTCAACGTAGACGTGCTGGACCAAAACTGCTGAAGCGAGCATAACGCATTAAAAGGACTTACCGAGCGCTAAAACTTGTATTGGGAAATTGAAAGCAAGTTCCGGCAATGGCGTCGTGGCATTCGTTGGTCGCTCCGTTCGCACAGAGAACAACCGTGGATGTTTAAATCGCGACGAAAAGGAATATAAATAGGCACCCTACGTCACGTAGAGAGCACAAACAACGTATACTAGTGCACGGAGTCAGAAACTAGCCAGCTGATGTCGACGGACGTAATGCAAAATATGCTACGTTTTATGCGCAACAGGAGCTCTGTTATTGGTAAGCGCAACATGCGTTGATGAGGAATTCTATGAATGGCATCTTCTATTAATTTCCTGAACATGGTCGTCTTAGTAAATTACAAACGCTACTGAAGTTTCTTTCTCAGTCTCCAGCCAGCAGTAGGAAGTTCTTTTCTCATTTTTCAATTTCTGTTGTTTGCAGTCTATTAACAAATGAGTTTTATTTCATCATCAGGTGTCAGTGTGGTGCTAGGTTCGGAGACATTCTCGCAGAAAAAGACGTTGCCTGCTACAAAGAGTAACTGAAAGTACAAAGCGTCACTACGAGCTATGCGTGCTTAACAAAGCACCCTCCGTTACAGCTGTACTGTCTGAATCGGGAAATAGTGGAACTTGAATACTTACAGTTGACGTATTACTGCCCTGCAGCCTTGGGCAGCGGGAAATGCTTTGGTATACTAATCAAGACAACGACAATATGCAGCGCATACTTCTATTTATTTGTGCACATGCCAAGAGGGAAACACTATTACACGAATGCAGGCACTGTTGCTTCTTTCGTTGCTGTGTTCATAGGGTCTTCCAGCAGCTGCTCGAGGGCTTGCATACCAAAAAGAATGGACCGCCAGATTGCGCGCAAAGAGGGAAACTATAAACATTTGAAAAAGTCCTAATTTGTAAAGAAAAAACTTTATTTCGTTATTCCAAACCCCAAACCTAACTCTGACACTGAAATGAAAGTATAGGTTGCAGCAAGACAAAGCACGTTTCATTTATTGCCCCTTCAGTCCTTCGAACACTTTGCCTCAGACAGGATCCCCGTCAGAAAATCGACAAAAGAGAAGAAAAGCAGCTCAGAATGTTGCAACGGTAGCTGTGTGCACCGCGCTGGAAACTGCGGTTTCACCCTGCTGAAAAAAATCTATGATGCAATAACCTCATAGAGGCTTCCTCATAAAATATTACACAATTCGTATAATATTCTGTGACATCTTTTTGATGATTGCACGACTTTACAGAAATGTATGACATTTGTATGATAATTTTCTATGATTTGTATGATAATTCTATGATATTTGTGTGACGAACTCTATGAGCTTATTGCATCGTACAACTTTTTTCAGCAGGGCAAATCATCAGTGGCCAACGCTTCCATAACTGGCGAAATGCTGGACACCAATCAAAGTTTGTGTTTAGATGTGGTGACAGGCCAACCATTGGCCATTCTAAGGAAGGCCAAGCATGGGCAACAATTGGAAATGCCTTGACCATCATAAGGCCTTCACTCTAACACCACGTTAAATCCAAGCAGTTTCTTTGATTGTAGGCCAATCATCTTGGTCAATTAGTATTTTAGCTTTTTCCTAGAACCATTTTTTTCACTAACTGCAGCTGCTTCTAGATCCCTGGACCCTTCTGTGAGATTTATTAACTGTACACATTAATTTTGGGGCCACCACTTGAGGTACCTTGCTCTGTTCGTGTTACTCATACAAATACCGGGCGTAGCTATTTTCAGACTTGAACACATCATTGTCCTGTAAACCTCAGACCAGGCGGCGCTTAAAACGTATATGTACCTCTTCCTAGCACCTTTTAAAAATTTACTAGGAAGCACAGTCCACTAACAAAACTGGCTTTGAGTGGTTTGTGTTTTCGGTTTTTCTTTACTGCTCCCTCCTTACGTGCTACTAAAATATCAAGTGTTAAAGCTGGGAAAACGTTGTGATAAGTGTTGCGATGTGGCAATAGCAATGGCTGGACGAAAGTTGTGCGTTTATATTAGTGCACGACAAAAAAAAAAAAGAGGAAAATTTGAAGGTTACTCTGCCTGTGGCAAAAGACAATGAAGTCTAATTATGAGGTTAAAAAATTCGGAAAGATGTGTTAGCAATCACTAGCATCAGCGATAGCTCACCTATAAAAGATGCCGGGGTAGCTCTCTATCATGATGGAAACAGTGATAGGATGGGGCTTGAGAAGAGCTTCAAACATCAAAATCGGTTGTAGCTAAGTGGTACATAGTTAATGATAGCTCGAAAGTAAACAGCTTAAGTCGCTATTAATCTAGTGCGCTTTGGGCGCTTCTGTTTAGGTTAAAACACGATATACAGATTGCACTGAACGTTTCACTACGTCATCGCTAGCGCGAAAGATGCCGGGACTCGTTGTCCAGGGTGGGTGGATTGTGGTGTTGAGTATGGGTCTGTGGGTTTAGGGTGTTTAACGTCCCAAAGTAACTCGGACTATGAGGGACGCCGTAATGAAGGGCTCCGGATATTTCGTCCGTTTGGGATTCTTTAAGTGCACTGACATCGCACAGTACACGGGGCTCTAGAATTTTGCGTCCATCGAAATTCGACCACGCGACAGAGATCGAACGGTGTTTAGGAAAGGAATGGGCGCTGTAACTGTCTCACTTTTCGATGGACGCCTCCACCACGCCGTAAGGGAAGGGAGAAAGACAAAATAGAGAAAGGGTTGCCGTTGTAAATGTCTCCGGAATAATTCCAACCACCTGGGGATCTTTAACGTGCACTGACATCGCACAGCACACGGGCGCCTGTTAAGCTTCACCTCCATCGGAACGCGGTCCACGCTGTCGGCATCCAACGTGGAGCTGTACGGTAACCATGCTGTAAGGAATAGTTCGTGAACAAAGGAAAGGCACAGTAGTGCTAGGAGCTACGATCTCCAATCACACAGTGGGGTTTGTTTGCGGGTCAAATCAAGCTTACTCATTACTACATAGAAATTTTAAGTTCCAAGACGCGCAGTTTTTGGTCGAAAAGACTATATCTCATTCCCAAAAAGGACTGCAAGTCAAGTTAGACCGACAACGAATATTTCGATAATCGCAGTCGTAGAAATTGCAGCCTGCTGGTGACGCCATTAAAAAACACCGCTGTCCAAAATCGTCGGTCCCATGCCACACTGTGGCTTCATTGAGCGCCTGCCTAAAAGTTGGCAACATTCTGCAGGGTAACAGTAAATCGTTAATGGTCACAACAATCGATAATGCCCCGCTCGCTGTACGCATGAGGAGTGAGCCTAATAAAATCGATGTATGTTTGCATAATTGCATATCAGATGTTAATCTTATATCTATCGTACATAATGATATTTATGGTAGAGAGAGGGTGTGGTAGATGGTCCTTGGCGATCACAAAATGAACAAGGGAGGGGAATACCTCAGGTTGGTTAGGAAGACATATTTCCTTCTCAAAAGTACTGTATTAGAGGCAGCTGACATTTTTAACCATAGAGCGAGCAGTTTCTTGAGTTACTATTTCTTGTAGTATACAAAACACTTCCAACTAATAATTCTTTGCATGACTTCATGCCTTTCTCAGTGCACGAAATCCACGTTACGAGATGTCACCGGAAAGCACGTACTGGACAGGGCTAGTATTTTCTAACGAACTACGTCAATTCGTGCTTTGTTTGGTCGTGAATTGAAATGTAAGAAAAAACAAGAGAAGGGGCAGCCGGCGACCGGTTATTGCGTTTGAGTGAAACATCCTGGAAGCAAACGTGCCAATGTCTCATTGATTTTGTTGCCGAGTGCCTTTTTGTTCGAATATCCACACCAATCGAAAAATAATCACACGATAATAGCCCATGTTCAGAAGGACAAGAAGGACAGGACAAGCGCTTGTCTTTCCTCTCTTCAGCTGCTTGCCGCGTTGGACCTTGGTTTGTCTTCCGCAGAGCCATGCACTAGATAACCCGGACACCATTTTGTAGACTCTAATACCTCCCGGTTACGATGAAGGGGTCTTCACTTTCCCAGTGCGAAATCACTACTTCAAGAGGCCAAAGGGGAACACCGAGTTTCTGCGAAGTTTAACCTAGAAGGTGACCTCGGCAAGACCTAGTATAACAATAACCTATGCAGGTTGGAAGTAAATACTGCCGCGACTGGGTTTCTTGATCCCGCGGTGGTGCAAGCAGGTCAGCGTCGCTGGTCGCTGCAGTAGAACTCTATGCTGTCACCGCAGCTGATCACACAACCTGTTAAACTGCAACATACTTTTGCGGTGTGCACTGTACAACGTTGCCTTCGTCAACTTCTATCTTCGGGGAGAATAAATCAAATCAACTTAACCTCGATCATAGCTTAAACTGAGTGTTTTTCGTCAACAGACGTGCGGAAGACCGAGCAAAGCAAAGTCAACCAGGCTGAACACGTGCTTTGGCACGTCTTCTCTGTTTAGCTACGTTGAAACCGTACCACTTTGTTCCTCTTTATTGTGGCCCTCGGTATAAAATGAAGCTAAATGACACAGTAGGGCACTCTGTTGAACATTTCCACGTAATTTCTGCTGTAACTCTTGATGAATGCATTCGAAACTACGATCGGTGCTGATGGTCACTGGTGACATTGAAAATAATGTATGCTAAGTTGTTGGGGAGGTGCTGAAAACGGTGGTTTTGGCTAGAGCTTATAGCGGTGGTACTAGAGAGTTGGGCTCATGGCTGAGGTGGTGAGTGCGATGGCAACTCATGCTGGTGATGACGGCGGCTACGGTGGGCTTGTTGGGTACGTGCTCGTCAAAGTCATAATGGCGACTATCGAAACAGTTGGGAGGGTACGCTAGCCGGTAGCACTGGGTGAGCTGAGTGATACTGCGCCCTAATCGTGCGTGCGCAATTGCAACTGCAAATGTGAAGTGCACGTGAGCACCACATGTACCACTCGCACAAATGGCTTGATATTGATGATATTTGAATTGGTCGGCGTACAGTCTGCGAAATTCCCGGCGACGCAAATACGCTGACGATGAATACACCCTATTGGCGTTTGGACAGTGTTGGTGTAAAACGTGCGCAGCCTGAATTCTTGAGCACTGGGCCCCTTCGAGTTATGTACCAACACCCGCAGACATAAAATCAACGCTCGAGCGTATAGCTTGGAATTACGTATTACTGTCACTGATAAGTTCCGACCTATTGATGTCATACAGAAACGGCCGTATAAATGAAAGACAAGGGAACATTAGCGCATGTATTGTGCTATTTTTTTTTTTGCTTGTGTTTCCTCTATAAAAGTTTTTTTTTACCTGATGTTCGATACTCGGAGGTCCTTAAGGGTACCGGAGTGGTATCCAAGAGAAGGCAAACGTAGCAGGGAGCGGAAGAGAGTAAGCTGGGCGGATGAGATTAAGAAGTTTGCGGGGATACAGTGGCCGCTACTGGCAAAGGACCGGGTTAATTGGAGAGACATGGGGGAGGCCTTTGCCTTGCAGTGGTAGTCGTCAAGCTGATGATGATGAAACTCGGCTGCTAATTTACGTTCACAGAAATCTTGAAGCAACTGGCTCAAAACACGAGTTGTTACCTTATGCTTACCGTTCGATCGAATCTGGTTCCCCAGACGAGGTCATCCCGTCTATGTCCGACAGAAATCCCGAGTAACCTTGTGCTGTCAAGCCCTCCACTGATAACATGGGTGATTGTTTATTTAAGCAACCTCTAGCTCCACATTAGCACGGAGACAATCGTATTATGTTGTGGAGATGAATCGCAGACACAAGTCGTCGTCGGGTCTCCACAAATATATTTGGCAGGACGCGCTCCGCCAGGCGGGAACGGGACAGCGTGCCGCCGGCATGCAGTTAAGCAGCCACGAAATCAAGTCTGCGCGTGCTTGGCAGGCGTACTGGGACCGTCGTCGTCTTCTGCGACTGGACCACGACGTTACGCTATAGGGCCCCCCCTCTCGCGATGATGCCACAAGCGAGGTGTGAATGGTGAAAAGCGGATGCTCTTGGCGCAAATCGTACGCGACGAGGACTGGCCCGGTCGGGAGGGAATGCAGCGGCACAGTTTGCGACGACGGCGGTGTCAAGGTGAGCAGGTTTAAAGGCCTACTTGACCGAAATTTTTCAAACCGTAAAAAGGTTGTTTTTTCATAGTACACCCCCGTATTATGCTACCCACAAAACATTACTCTCCAGTTTCAAGCAGTTGCGGTGAAAAAGGCACGCAAAAATCGGAGTTTTCAATACCGAAACTGGAAAAACGGGCGCCATTGCCGCCCGCCGGAAGTGACGCATGTTTGAGACTGTACTCCGGACGGGTTCGGAGCGTCTGCTCGTTGCGGCTCGAGCAAAGCGCTGGTAGCGGTAGCGCGTGCAGCACTTTGTGCGATAAATACTGGTTATATGTGAAAACACACATCTTGAAACGGATGAAACGCCCTAGAAAAAGTTTTAAACGTGTTTTATTTGCTGTAGTAGACTAGAAAAGTCCTAGCTCATCCTCAGTGAAGATGATCGCGCCGCAATGCTTGTGAGCGCTGTTTGCCTGGCAGTATTCGATTACATGTAGCTTGTGCAAAGTTCGGATATAGCGGAGGAAGGAAGCATATGCAAATGGAGGCCAAGTAGAAGTGCTTGTATTATAAAGTCGGCTTTTTTGAGCGGGCACGCGCGTGCCAACAGCACATGTGCGCTCTGCTGTGCGTGCAATATGGTTGTTATCTTGATTAAAAAGAAATGACCTGCCTTCTCCTTTTCCATCTCATTTTTCTCCCCCGTCGAAAGGTATTCCTGCCTGCGCACAGAAATTTGGAATAGGTGCTGTGAACGCCAGTTAAATCAATAAAAACAGATGGATGTGTAAAAAGAGAGCTGAAGAGAATTAAGTGCTGCGTTAAGCGAAAGAATATGCCAGAAGCAAAATTTGTGTTGCAAAATAAATATATATTTTTCTCTTCGAGGACCGTGCCATCAGTGCGGTGCCGATGGTGGGCTGGTTCATCTTTGCGCGCCTCGGTCGGGCAAGCCACTGCGCGTTGCGAAATACATGTCGATTCAAATGAACAAAAACTTATGCGTTGCGTTATTTACAGTATTTACCTAGAACCACTTAAAGCCCGTGTACTGCAGGGACGGAAAGGTTTTTCTAATCTTTTCAAACCACACAACTGGGCAGAACGACGTGGTTGCCGAACCCCAGTCGACCGTATACGCCCACCGCCGCGCAAATTACCGTAGGTGTCTCTAACCAAACATATAAATTTGATATTTATTTGTTATGGTATTTATATGTTATGGATCACCAACTAGCCCGCCCCCTTACCCTGCTGAAAAAAATCAAAATTCTTTTAAAAGATTATCATTCAAATAACATGCGTGCAGTTCTCTGGGGTCTTGGAGACGCGTCTCGAATGGTAACGCTGAAGCTTCCTGTAATCGACCTCAAGTGTGAATGGCGTGAGGCCGTAAGAAAGTCGACGTTTTCAGTAACGCTTGTGTGGCCTTCCAGGATTCTCAGCCCGGCCTGCAAATCTTCGAGGCAGCAGATACACTCGGCGCACGACGGCATTATTGCGCATTGGGCAGAGCTGTACCTGCAATAAACGGGTGTGCATATGTTGATTCCTTTTCAGATGAAGCAGACCTCTCCTAGACTTCTGCCTGGTGTAAATAACGTGCCGTCAAAAGGGCGTTGCTCGATGACCAAAGCCGTCCACTTTAACTTCTGGACCGGCTTAGCTAGCTTGTGACAAGCGGTTCCCCCCTCCTCTTTATTCTCCCGATTAGAGACGCCTCGAAGCCTTCGGTTCGTGGCATGCTTTGCCGATCGGGCCAGAAAGACGTAGGTGCTCTGATGCATGATGTAGACCGGGACAGGTCTATTGACAAAGCCCAACCCACAAAAGGGGTTAACGCGAGGCAGAAGGGTCAGTCACCCACCATTATCCTTTTTGAAGAAGACAGGGGAATTCACATTAAAACTTGAGCTCCAGACAGCTGACACCAGCTTTCGAGATCGGGGGTGAAGGGCAGTGGCCGAGAGGTATACATGGTGCTTTCCGCATTCCTCGTATTCCCTTCCGCGGCCATGCACTTCGTCTACATGATGCCAGCAGTTTATTTTTTCTCGGATACCATCGAACTTCGCGGTGAAAACAGCCAGAAACGCGCCAGAAGAAGAGCTTACAAGGGGCGCGCACTCACTTCAGAACGCCTGAAACTGGCGAGCCGGCGATGCCGGTGTCTCAAATGTGCGTCATTTCCGGTCAGGTTTGTTAGTTGTTCAGCACACCGCTAGGGGTCTGCGTCGTCTGCTACAGAGGTTTTTGAACGCTTCTAATTGAAATTCTAGACGCTTCACAGCCTTAATATTAAATATAAATATTGTTAATAACATGCACACTATATCGAGCGCAAAATTAGCCGAAGTAAAGTTTCGGTCAAGTAGGCCTTTAAGGCGGTCAACTGAGATTGTGTCCTCCCGGCCGTTGATGAGCCGGAGAAAGTGCTTAGGAGCACGCCGGAGCACTTGGTAGGGACCATCGCATGGTGGCCGTAAGGGCGGGCGTACAGCGTCCTGGCGAACAAAGACGTGAGTGCACCGCTGAAGGTCGGGGGGGGGGGGGGGGGGCGACGTGGACACGACGAGAATACTGGCGCTGACGTGGTGGAACGACAGTGCTCATAGCGTTACGTAGACGGTAGCTATGCCCCCGGCTCGTAGGGCCCGGATCCCCGAGCTCGCCCATGCTGAAAGCCGATGTCGATGGACTGTCTAGGTCGACCGCAGGTACGAGTTTGGACGGTGGCTGCTGGACATCGGTTTTTTACCGAGGCAACAGCAGTCTGGGCCGGAACAGCAGCAGTCTGGGCCGCAGCAGCAGCAGTCTGGGCGCAGCAGCAGCAGTAGAGGTAGCAGCAGTCTGAAGTGGCTGCTGACTCCTGCTCCCTGGGGTACGACGCAAGTCGTAGCGTCCATACATTCGCATCCGTCGCACGAGGGGCTGTCCACCAGGGACTCGTCGTCAGAGTCTTCCAGGAGTAGACAGTTGTGGATGGCTGGACAGCAAGGTGTTATGACCCGGCTTGGTCTAGTCGCCGGAGGAAGCCGTCCAATGCTGTCTGTCATGCGTCGCGTTGAATAAGCGACAACGTTGCACGAAATCCAGTCTGCGCGTGCTCGGCAGGTGTACTGGGACTCTAGGCATAACCACTCTTTTCGTTTTTTTTTCGTTTTTATTCTGTTGTCTCTCATAGTATTTCTCCAACTGTACATAAATGTTCAAGATGAAATTACTGCAGTTCACTGTTAACCAATCCTTTCTGTATTTCCCTTTCGTTTTGTGTTTATTTTATGCGCTGAATGTCTTGTGCTCTCGAATGGGAGCAAGGGCGCGGACTCTTTGTCAGGCATCCATTTTCTTTTTAGTCTACGCCCTAGGCAACTGTACCATTGAGTTGTCCAAATAAACACTCTGACTTTGACTGTCGTCGTCTTCTGCGGCCGGACCACGATGGCACGCTATAATGTATTAAAATTTCATGCGTAAAACTTCTCTTAGTGCAGCTGAGTCAATCAGCTGCCACTGAGAGTGAACGCAGGCGAAGAACAGGTGTAGTATCATACGGCGGAAGAAAAAAATAAAACACAAATTTTAAAGGTGCGTGCTGCGTTGAAATTGTAGTTCTCGCACACTGCAGCTAAGTTGTTGGAGAGTACTATTGCTGAAGACAGGCTTGCTGTTTCGCTTTCCGAGCCTGTCTAGTGTGCTCCGACAGCAAAGATATGCTAATCTACAAGGCGCTTTTGTCTCCTACTACGTAAAAGAATTGCCAATAACACGCATAGCTTTCTGTACCCATTAAATTACAGAAATGAATTAGTTGTGAGCGCCCTCTGCGCGACCGATCCTAACAAAATTTGCACTGAAATTCTGGGGCGGACGGGAGTTCTTGAATACCGCTTGAACGGTTGCGAAGGTTTTTCTCTTTTTTCCTTGACTGAAAAGCCACTCTCCCAACTCCACATCCTCTTGAGCAGTTTATCCCGGAACATAGCGCTATCAGACTTGTAGCAATAAAATGTCCGGCGACAAAGCTTTTGTTTCAGGCACATGAAACTCCTAGAATTATTCAATTCATTTCTCGACGTGAAGCCGTTCAGGAGTGGCAGGAGCGAGATATTCCTTTTACGGCCTCAATCGTAAGAAAGGAAAAAAAACGTAATAATTTCGAACACACGTAGCGCGAACTTCCAGTATTGGAGCATTCCGTACCCATTTGCCGTGCGGAACAAATTCTTCTCTGCAGCCGTAGTAGGTGGGAAAAGAAGAGTTATACCCTCGAATTACATAAGGTCTGCATCCTAAGACTTACTCCGAACGACGGCGTGAGAACATAAGCAACTTTACGCAGAAAGTGACTGTCTGAAAAGGTCTTCCAGGATCTTTTTTCGACATGTTCTTAACTCTGCCGGGATAAAATTCTGCTCAGTGAAAGTTTTCTATCCTTCTAAGCAAAAAATGCACATGCGATCAAACAATGTCATGCGGACAATCGTGTTATAAGTAAGGGTGGAAAGTGTCATTTTACAGTTACCGTCATTCCGATCTCTTTCTTTAACGGTATTTACCCGTCGCCTTTTTGGTCCAGCGCTGCGAGAGATTCTGGAGCTGGAGGCTTCTCAAGGTCGCATGCTAGTGGCTGGATGATAGATGGAGAGGTCTTTTCGAAGAAGTAAGTGAGTGGAGCTTCCGGAGTGTGGGGGTGCGTGAGAGGGTGGTTGTGCGGAGCTCGCTGCAGGCATATGCATTTTTATCGGTAGGTGCCGGGTGGGAGCCCATCGAAGAGAGCTTCCAGAAAGTTGCAGCGTCCAATACATACACCCGCACGTACACACACATGCACACACACTCACACAACGGGTTTTGGCGCAAAGAGGACAAAACTACTGACGCAGAAAATGTGTCTCCGCCACCCTTCCTCTAAAATTGGTCTCAAGTATAAACATTCGAGTCTCTCAAGGAGCGCTGCGAACATCATGGCCGTCAGGTTAAAGGCGCTACTTAGGTCGAATAAGCAGACAGTATTTTGCAGTAAGTATAGTATAGTATAGTATAGTATAGTATAGTATAGTATAGTATAGTATAGTATAGTATAGTATAGTATAGTATAGTATAGTATAGTATGGTATGGTATGGTATGGTATGGTATGGTATGGTATGGTATGGTATGGTATGGTATGGTATGGTATGGTATGGTATGGTATGGTATGGTATGGTATGGTATGGTATGGTATAGTATAGTATAGTATAGTATAGTATAGTATAGTATAGTATAGTATAGTATAGTATAGTATAGTATAGTATAGTATAGTATAGTATAGTATAGTATAATATAGTATAGTATGGAATGGTATAGTTTGCAAGCCTTAACTTTAGCTCATCTGGGATTTTTACTCTCGCGCGAGAAAAAGGCATTCAGTAGGCCTGCAATACCTTACAACCGCACTAATAAATATATAGCTTGCGCCGCATGAAGGCAAGGAGAGTCGTTAAACCCGCCACTCAGACCTCTATGCAGAGAGGTAAGCTTTGGCGCATGAGAGGGGGGGGGGGGGGGTGCTTACTTTTGCCCACGACCGTACATACGGCTGGAACGCTAGTGTTCAGAGTTTACTTCACCGCTACCTGCACTTCTCAGAGCCTTATGCATCCAAAACACGTGTAAGGGCCAGGTCTTGAGGCCATGGCGTAGCATTGTTTCACACTACACACTGTGCAATAGCACAAGGTCGCCGTACATTACGCTGAACTTCGCACTCAACTCGAGCTCACAAAATAATTACAAGTTAAAATGCGGAGAAATCTTGCATTCCATTTTTCCACCGGCTCATTCAGTATGAGTATAAGCTACAAGGACATAAGTAAACTCAAAGTGCGTGGGCAAATGGCTTGATTATTCAGTACAGCTCTTCCTCAAAATCTTTCGCAGCGTGGGACACCTGAATTCCCTGACTGGCAAACGTCACCGCAATGCAAGCAAGTGTCCTGGATACCCACAGCTGTGCACAAAAAAAAGCAGTTACGTCTACATGTAACATCGCTGCTCCAACTAAGTACACAAATAAGTACAAAAATCCGTTAAAAATTGAGACGTCGACCACGAAAGCAATATCTTTATCGGACATACGCTGCAAAACAAAAACACCCTCGATTGTTGACGATTCCCTGAGGAGCCGAATTGATCTAGTTCAATATTACCCGTCAACTATCGCGCCCGCTTACAAGCCGAAATTGACCACATATATATATGTAAATTCGCAAACGCATATCTTTTTCATGTAAACAAACAATTCTCCGTAAACAAATAAAAGCATTGAACGCATCACAAAAAATGTAAAATAAAGGTACTCCTTCCTTGATGGAAGTTTTCATGTTTACTCCATGTACAGCCAAAACTTACGCCCATTGGAATAAACCTCGCACTAAAAAAAAAACAAGTTTGTGTACTTTTTCGAAGCAAAACCAACTTTTCCTCCCAGGAGCTCGCGAAAAAGATCTGTGAGTTGGCAGCATTTTTCATTATATTTTTTGGAAAACGAGCGCCACCGCAAAGCATGCGCATATCTGACCTTACACTAAACAAAGCAGCGTCCGAAGTGAAACGACGAAAACACCCTGGGGGAAGTGCGTCATAGTTTTAGACAGCGCGAAGGAACAGCACACGCTGCTTATCGATGCTGCTTCCGCCGGAAGATGTCCTTGTTGACATTCTTCAACTCGCGACATAAACTCCCTTCATGTTTACATAAACTCCCTTCATGCTTACTCAGTCCTTTCCTTTCCCCAGTCTTCTTGGGATCAGAACAGCGTTTGAAGACACAGCCTTTGCTATCTCAGTCAGGGCCAGTGACGAAGAAAGTACTTTTTTGAGCAGTTTTCACAATGCAAACGCGTCTACATTTACACAAAGGCTGTAGTACTTCCTAATGCTTAAAGTTTTAATGCCATTCTTGCGGTGGAATTTGGGGAAAGCTAATAACATCAAACTAATGTCATAAGAAGAAAACTCATGAGTTGCGCACAACTGAATCGCTAACGAAGTATGTCTGTCCACTACGCTGCTTGCGCCGAAAAGCATACAGCGTCTTTAGAACCAAGATCGTGTCAAGTAGCAATACATATATGAATGATTTTCTTTAAGATGAGAAATTTACAAAACCTTTTCCTTGCAGCTGGTACTATTGGTACCGCAACCTATGATGACGTATCTTGGCTTGTGTGGGGTCAAGTGAAGTTATGGATCACTTTTTCGACTCTCCAACCAAAAATAACGGCGTATTCTTCTGCCTAACTTTGACATACATGCCAGCAATAGTGATAATAGCTTGTGCTAATGTATAGTATATATACTGAATTCAAAGTTTCTAACTTTTCTTGCAACACCCTCTACGTAATGGTCCATAATTGCACTAAACCTGGACCTGCAGTACCAGCTCCGAAAGAAAGGCAGAAACAAACTCAGGACATAAAAAAGTTCATGTCCTTTCTTCTGCGAGTGTGGACCTCGGTTGGTGTGGAAGCCGCTCGGCTGACAATTTTTAAGTAGCTAAAAATTTTGAGCAACCGCCTTTTTTATTCAGGGATGCTTTTCTTTGTATTGTTACTGCCTGATGTATGTGGTGAGTGCTAACGTTTTACGAAGTTGTTGTACAGTCCGCATAGGCGGCTGTGACAGAAAACTAAGAGCACCCCTTTGTGCTCATATGCTGAGGCTCATACGAGATGGTGTTAAAACCCTAGATCTGTAGTCCCACCGTCATGGCATACCGGTAACCTAACTAATAAGAATGAAAAGCAAATTTGTACACTCCCATCAGAGAAGTTATGACGTCGAGTTCATACCTTCAGAGGTTTTCATTCATTCTGTCGATTGGAGATCCTCAAAGATAGAATAAATTTTGTAGAAGAGCACAATTTCTATTAACACGCAGCTCATCTTAACCTTCAGATAACAATGAGAACTTATAATGTTATCTAAGCTTTCCTCTGCATGCAGCGACACTATCGCGGTCTTGAATTCAAACCAAGAACCTCTGATTCTTCCGCAAAGTTTCTCTAAAACAGATATGACTAAGTATGTAGCCAATGCTACAACTAACAAGTCTAATATGAACGCCGGACGGGAATTGCGCTGCTCTAAATGTCATGAAGGTAACTAAGCTGGAGTAAATTTTAGTAAAGAAAAAATGTAGTGAAAGCGCACTGGAGAAAATTTATTGTTCAACACTGCAAAGGAATGAATAATATCAATATGCTACATAAATGCAATCTCGAAAATATCAACATTGTTGTTGGACTGTTTCCTTTACAAGAAACTTCACAGTAGACAGTACTCAATACTGTACATCAATGCGCACTGGTAAATTCTCGTGCCCAAATTATCCGCATTGCCGCTTAAGGCAATTAAATTTTCCGATTAAAGCCAAATCTGCCAAAACGACGTAGAACAGCCATAATGTTGAGAGGAAGTCTCTAGTAGGTCTCGAGACAGGTCACCTTGAAAACAGCGCAAAACGAAGCAGTTCATAGACAAGGGCCCGGGAAGGGCCAGAGCCTCACTCTACGTATGTAACACTGGTGACTACCGCGTTGCATTGAAGTCAGTAGCAATATCCGTAGCACTGCCGAAATGGTAACTTCCTAAAAGATTATGTGCGCATGGTGTGGTGTGATCGAAACAATAGGCGTTCGCTCTGTTGCTCAACAACAGTAACAGTCTGAAATGTAAGTCGAGAAGATATGAGCAGTACTGTTCGGCATCAGTTCCTGCCTGATGGTGTCAATATCGATGACCAGCTGCAATCCCGATCCCCTTCGCCCGTCCGCGCCGTCGACGGGGCAGCTGTCTATTCAACATGTTGGGGCGAAACTAGGCTTAAGTGACAGGCATCTGCCGCTGTGCAATTACGCGAGTGTAAACATTGGGCCTCCTATCCTTACTGCCCCTTTTCTATATAGAATGACGTATTTACCCTTACATAAGCACCAAAGCTTGCCGGAGTAATGATGTTTCCCGGCATTTTGCAATGCCGTCTTTTCCTAAACCCCCACCCTTACACTGTAAAGACCATATGTTAAGAGTTCAGCTGTTTACTTGTTCGACACGCATTATTTTTCTCGTTTCCTTTGCGTTACAAAATTAAAGTTCCGTTTTAACTTTTAAATTTCACTCATTAAAGGTCTAAATAGTAACGAAAACGAAATGTATTTGCTTCTTGCGCACTTCAGCGCTGCAGCTAGAGTTATAAAGTAAAAAATAAAATGTACGCTGTAGATACTACTAGAATAACCATCCAAAAATATGCTCACTGCTACACTGTCAGGAGAAGTTACGCACGAGTACACACACAACACTCCTGCGAAAATATGTGAGCTGGAAACAGCATGCTTTTAGTGTATTACGAGTATCAAATTTGATAGCAGGATCTTCTGACCTATAAAGCTAATAAAATCTGTGTCCTATTCCTTCTATTGATGGTGGGCTGTCCAGGTCACTGTTTACATTTGTAAACAGAGGCCTGGAGGCCTGGACAGAGGTTTACATCTTTACATCAGTAAACAGACGGGGTCGAAAGATATTGAATTTCTCAGCGCGGTGTTTTATCAAGAGAGAACATGAAAAAAAATTATTCACTTGAAATGTCGGAAGGCGTCTCACTTCGAAGCCGTGGAGGTTGCAAGTCATCGAAAGGAACGGAATGGAAAGCAAAAAAAGAAAGTTAAACAAGCTTTGTTTTTGCTCTTGGTGCAGCTCGTTTGTTCTAACAGAAGCTGCCGGACGTTTAGATGCCATCTCTGAAAGAAACCGAAGCAACAATGGAGAACAATATGCATTCCAAAGGCACATGTACACATGGGGTTTATTGAGTGCCTCCGGATAAACGGACGTTGTGCAGTGAGTAGGTTTACGGTTTTCCCGAGTCTCCTGGTACCACTGCAATAACAGCATGTGGTGTGTACAGCGCTTCCTTCCCACGCCAACTCCTAATGTTTTGAAGGCCGCATCAGTGCTGAAAGCGAAGAGTTATTTCATCTTATCCACAACGCGGGGAGCAATTCTGTATTTGTGCCGGCTCCTCCTGCACACAGAGATTACCGTGCATTTAAATATCATCTAGAATAAAGAATAAGTTGAAACCAGTTTAATGCTAGTTTTTCTCCGCTCTACTGAAGCTAAAGACCTACGACGACTCAGTGCTTTCAGGATGCGTTGAAACTTCCCTGCGAAGACCGGAAGCTCAACTCAGAGTGCCAATCTCTTTGTTTCTCTGCGAGTGGCCAATTAATAGCGAGGTTAGTGGACGGACCTTAGTCTTAATATTTCCATACTCAAAGTATACTCGAATTTTGAACATGATCTCAGTTGACGTTTGCAGAGTACTGTGCTAATCTTCGTATTTTAGGTGATTCCAGTGATGTTGCATCCATCTCTGCAGGTGCAAGAAGCATCTAACTGGATATTTATTTACACTGAGGGTTGCCACGCGGTGGCTTTCTAATCCACTGATTGGGAGCCACATACATCTTTATATTAACGGATGGCCTTGCCTTTATTCTAAAAAGCCATAAACATACCAGAAACTGACATAAACTTTTCCCAATGCCTCCGTACTGGTATGGTTCGGCCCCTACAATTACTGGCACCTTTTGGTTTCCGCCCTCCGCTGTTCTGTGAGACTCCTTCCCTTTTTGATGCGTGTTTCCTGATGATGCAGAAAGGTGCTTTACTTTAATCGCTTAATGTGCACTGCATGAAATGTGTCTTACCGGCACAAAGACCTGCTACATCGCATACACGTAGGCGCGGAAGAGTAGTCTCATGTAAAAAAATAGCACTAGGGACGTGGCACAGGACCGGCAGATACCAACTCTCGGCGCTGCGGTTATGAACACGCCAATGACAAAAGTGCCATGTGTAAAACAAGGTTCCGCGCCAGCCGTGCGGGCTCATTCTCACCGCGGCGTGACGCCATCGCGCAACCCATTTTTACTCGTGACTGTACAACACATATTGCTGCTAGTAAGAGATGGCGACCTTCCATCCCCAAAGTCAGCGGATGAAAAAGGGCTGTGAAGGAAGGACTTATCATGCGCTCAGACTTCTGTCTGATCTGATCGGTTCATGGTTCACAGAGCTGGGAGCGAGTGGCATCGTATTTTTTTTTTTGGTACTGCCATTGCAAACCAGCTTGAAAGCTGCTCAGCTCTTAGCTGAGCAATCAGACACTTCTACACTTATTCTCAGACAATTATCAGACACTTCTACACTAGGGTGCCACGGTGCAGAACTACGGTAACGCCAAAACGTGTGCTTGTTGGTTAATATATTCGAAGTAGAGCCCATCAGAAGGCAAGCGCCGTTGAACGCGAAGGAAACAGAACGCTAATTTTCAACAAATTTGTTGAGAAAAGGCACAAATATTTATTCAGGCGACTTTGTGGGGACATCAAACGACATGTGTATAATGAAATGGAATGATAACCACCTCCATTCCAAGGTAATGATCTTCGAAGGCGATCACCTTGGTTCTAATTGATTACACGCTTATCGTCTGGTGTTACAGCAATGTAGCATGCATAAATAGTTGTTTTTTTTTCAGCAAAGTTGAAGAAAGTTAGCGCTTTGTATCTCCTTCTCATTCACAGTTCCTTGTCTTCTAGTTCACTGCAACCGAGAAATGCAACACTGCATGGATGCACACTATTCGACAAGCGCTCGAACTACCTCGTTGGTAGGTGAATTGTATCTCAAATGTGATCTGTTGTAGCGACGCCTCCCTGACGCAAGAAAAAAGGGCCTTTTCCAGTTGTTGCTGCAAAGCTGGATTCTCCATACCTTTGCTGGCACCGCATTAGTGGTTTCAAAACTGCTGATCTCTTCTTTGTCATGTTTCCGCATCAAAGCAATTTATGAGAAACACCGCCCGCTTTGGTACCTATTCTTCAACATCCGGCGCCTATTCTCTATGGTGGCATGATGCGCGCTCTTTTTTCTACGTGCATGCCGCTAAGCATAGGTTCAGGAAATGGTTTCGTGGATGTAGGTGGTGAGTAGACACGGTAGCAGAATAACAGAACCGGAATCATTACTTCGCGAAGCCCCGGTACTCCCTCAGCATCTCTGTGCAACTGAAAGATTTTAGGGCCTGTTCAGACATCCGTACAGTTTCCCATACCACAATAGAAACCGAGTGGTCTACACAAGTTTGCAGATTTTCTGTGCCGGGCTGACAGTCACACTTTAGTGCAGAGCATTTCCGCCCTGTAAAAGTGCCGTGCTCTTAGCACTGCAGTATCCCTGAGGGCCTGAATGTGTGGGTGGCCACTCTGATTCGTTGTGTGTGTCTACCCATTTCCTGCACTTCACTTTGTGTGTGCGTGCATGCGTGCGTGCGTGCGTATCTGTGTGTTTACTAGTCGGACGATCTCTGCCTCAATTAGCCTTATGATGCCTGCTTCTGACGGGCTAGAGAGCGCAGGAGTAGGGTACACGTATGCGGATCCCATTAAAAACATTCCTCAGGTACGTTTGCCAAGAGGGACCATGTGAGTTACGAAATGCCGACCCACTCACCTTCCTGTCTCCTGGACGCTGAAAGCCCGCACTCTTGGCACGAAAGCGCACCATGTTTTCCGCGACCTGTATTAATAGCAGCTTAGCTATGGGTCCTACAGCTTTAGCGGTTTGCAACTGCAGTGCGGATATCTGTGCGGGTCTTCCTACGCAACGTAAACATCAGTGACGCCATCCTTCGAGAAATAACACTAAGCCAATATAAATTGGGCGGCAACAAAAAATCCACGATATTCCGTTAAATTCAACGAGTTGATAAGTTTAGATTTCAAAAAGATATTACATTTAAACACATGAGATAAACGATAGAACCTTTATCTAAGGTCACGCGCGTCCAAGAAAGGAGGCTAGCGAGGTAACCTCAATTGCGCCTATCGCCGGTCGAAGTGAGCAAAACATATTCCAGCCAACATTGCGTTGTTTTGCTCAGAATTTCCACTGCTACCCATGGGCGCTTACTGGTTAGCAAAGCTCGGTAATGAAGGTAATTATTTGATTAATAAGCATATAGGTGGCGTCAAAGAGTAAGTTTATAGCACTAACGAGCGGTTGGCAGTAATCGTGATTAAGCTAATAAGAGGTACAAATTGAAGGTGGCACGGGATACGCGTCTACATCCGGTCACAATCACCACACCTTTGGAACCTTCTATAAAGACATCGAATCGACACTGAGCAAAGTGAAACACAGTACACTGTATTTATAGGCGATTTCATTGAAAAGGTAGGCAAGAACAAGGCTGGACATCAGGTCGTAGGCGACTATGGCAGAGGCACTAGGAATATCAGGGGAAGTCATTAGCGTAGTTCGAAGAGAAGCAATTCATGGATTAAGATTACATTTTTCCGCAAACGTGAGAATAGGAAGTGGATGTGGAAAGGCCTGATTGAGGAGACAAAACTAAAAAATAAAATAATTAGTAAGTTGGTAAGCCCCGTTTCTATTAAAAATAAACACGGCATACCGAGTACCGCCTTCTGGCTGGAATTAAATTCTGTTGCACGAATGCGCCCTGAAGTGAATTGCACTTTCCTGCTCTTTGCCGTTTCAAAAGCAATGGAACTGGCTACGCCCTTCACGATGACACAATTTCCAGCGTAACCAAAGATTACGGATTTAAGCCAGCGAAATTTACATTACGTGTTTTTTACAAGCGTCATAGAGTCCAGGATTATTTTCGTTTTTGAGGCAAGCGTGGTAAAATTGTAAGGTACTTTTATGGACATATTGAAGGTAATAGTTCATTCAATTCAACTTCAACTCAGTTGTTTTATGACATCTTTCATTTCCATTTCTTCTCATGCGTAGCAGAGACTTTCTTTTAAGCCTTTAAATTGTCATATAAATACAAATAGGAACTAAGTACTTCCCGTTCTGAGTGCATGCTTGTGCATTGTGCCAAATTGCGCTTTTTTTTCTCGTTTAACCCCAGATTTGGTATAGGGATTATTCGCTGCAGAGTTCCCGCATTTAAGTATGCAAATTTAGATACCTTGACTGAGACACTCTTCTCGAGCTTCGTTCACAAGCATGCTGGCGGGGTCGGTGTTAAGATCCATAGCTTTTCAGTTGTACAGAAGGTTGAATAAGAAATGATCTATGCCTTCTCTCCTGCAGGCCTCATTTTATTCTTTTACACTTGCACTCTTGCTCCATTTTTTTTATGTTGGTTGTTGTTCAGCTACCAGCGATGAGCATCGCAGTCATGGCGGCAACAAAAGTTCTGTACTTTCCTTATTTCTTCATTGCGACTACCCTCCTAGCCTCTCCAGCGTCATTAACAAGCGAAACAATGGAATAAGCTGCTGCCAAGGCTGATCGCTGCTCTCTGCCCGTAGTTCTGGTACCTTGAAACATATGGCTTGGTTGCGGTTCATATGGGAAACCATTATCTTTAGAATAACATGAGCCCAGACTTCCCAATTCCCGGCTCCTATCAACAAAAAGCCGATGGGCCACCTGATAAGTAAGTTCTATTTTGAAAGTTTAATCTTGCTTTTACCTCTACCGACTGCTTCATCTTGATCTTCAAAGTTCTAAGCTAAACGATTTTTGAAAGGGGCAAACCGGTCCGCGAAGCACATTCATGATCATAAAAGTCGTCATCAGTCTAACTACACTAGCTGCACGACAAAAACCTCCCTCTTATCTATCCATTTAACATTGTCCTGAAGCACATTACTTAAGATGGTAACATTTCATACACATAGCGCACTAGCTCCTGCACCAGCACTGCAAAGCCATATATCAGTGGAAATTTCACTATTTATATCGCGTTAGCCGTATAGACTATCTCTTTACTTGGGGTCGCATTTGTACGCTTCATAGCAGCGATATCATCACAGTTACCCGTTTCTTCTCGACGTCGAATTGCGCAGAGTATAAATAAATTTCTAATCCCATGTCTAAGATCAGAACCTGAACCATGTGTTTCGATGCCCTATTTGAAGCAAAAAAATAACGCATCTCGCAATTTTGATCACTTCTGAAATAAAGCAATACGAATAATGTTTAGCACGCCCTTGGGTCATCTTGAAGTCTGCGTTTGGGTTGTGCTTAGAATACAAGCCTGACAACGGAAATATTTACGTCGTCAGAGTATTATCGGAGTGCTCGGAAATTTTCGAAAGACATCGATTTGTTTTAATGCCCTCACGCCGATTCAGCAGTTCAAATTCAAATTCAGATTCAAATTTATTTAGCATCTACAATAATGTTACAACACTCGTGATGCTACGGGGTGCTAGCAAAAAGCCTGTAACGGCTTCACAAAGGCCAGCACCCCGTTCACAGAGCAATACAGCAGTGGACAAAAAGATGTTGTTCTTTGATGCCTAAAACATTGCCAATGTATACGTACTCGAAAGTAGAATAAACCATCTAGCCCAAACAGAAGTTCTTCTAAATGTATACGTGTTTGCTCAGCACGCTAGCATCAGGTCCAATCAGTCTTTGTCAACAAATCCGAGTTAAATATGTACGCTGACCACTTCGCAGATCATCTGAAGGAAAAAGAATGCACAGGTTATATTTTTTAATGCGATGTTTATTGCCTCAGGGCATTCAATTACATTGATAATAGTTTGTAATAATTTGTAGTTTGATAATAGTTTGTACGACTTTTCTCAAGAATAAGTAGCCGCTTTCTCCACTGGGAGAGGAAAAAATAGCACTGGCTTAGCTCAGCTATGCCAGGATATACGTATCGAGAGGTACGGTATATCTGTGGTTAAGTCTAGTTGTTTTGCTTATCGTCATGGTCAGACGACTCGAGTTTCTCCCGTCTCCTACGCCGCACAGAGTCGTATGTAGAAAACCAGCGAAAAAGACGCATTCACAAGGAGGAGAAGTACACAGAACAACGCTGGAATTTCCAGCGTTGTCCTGTGTACTTCTCCTCCTTGTGAATGCGTCTTTTTCGCTGGTTTTCTACATACCATGCACCAACTGGCCCAACAAGCTACGCTTCTTCAATACTACGCACAGAGTCGGCCTCTCTTTCTTTGGCCGCCATGACAGTGTGTTTTTTCCACCGCCGCATCACCATCATTTGTACACCGCGACCCTCCTCCTCCCCTTTCTGCGCATGCGCAGTAGAGCACGGCGCGCCAGCTGCGTATCGCGCCTGCGCAGTCTCTCTCGGTCGGAGGCGAGCGGCGTCGGCGCGTGTTGCCAGCAGCTGTGACGTCACTCGGTGGCACCTCTCGGTCGGAGGCGAGCGGCGCGGTGCACCAGCTGCGCGGCTGTGACGTCACTCGGCTTCGCGCGCATGCGCACAAGTGGCGCCGAAGGCCTACAGCGAAACGGCGAGACTGCGGGTAATGTAACTGTCCCTACGAAAACTAGTGCGCGGCGGTCAGCAGGAGTGCGCCACTGTCTCTTCACATGCGACCAATGGCGTGTAGGGTTGGCGAGGACGTAGTCGCCGGATATATAGCACGAATGACGCGTAACGCGAGCGTAGTCAGTCGACACGGAAGAAGTAAATCCATACGACGTCAATGCTCAATGTCACGTCACGTCACAGCACCTAGAGTTTGTCGAAATGAAGATGGAACGAGGACGCGCTACAAAGGCTCAGTAACTCCGGTGGCGCCAAGTAGACCCCACAGTCAAAGGCAAGCGGGTGACGGAGGTTTCTAAACGACCTAGACGCATGCGCGAAAGGTCAGTCCCAGTTACTGTAAAGGCGAGCATCTTACGTGGCCTATTAAAAACGAAACTCGGCTTCGTTGTAGGCGTCCTAGAAAAGTGGTGCAGGAAACCACCATTGAATTTATCAGAAAAAGAGCATAATTTCTTCCGAAAGTCTGAGGAATTGAACCAAGTACCTTCTGATGGCGAGATTGCGCAACCCATAGACCACAAGAACGCATGACTTCTTGGCTTATAAAAGTGAACCTAGTGTATGCGTTGTCTTTATGCTAATAGTAGGTGTCTTGTGGGAAAGGATGGAAAAATGATAACTAAAAAAAATGAATTCTTTCTCCTTCAAAGCATGAAAGTAGTTCTAGTGCCCTTTGTAATTCTGCCGCGCCCACGCTAACCAGATCTAACGATGGCAACACTGTGCGGATTGATTAATGATAAATTCCTAAAAAATTCGTCACGTTTAAACTAGCTGCCTAAAGCTATCGATGTGCTTCGCACACAACAGAATAAATCCTGTCAAGTGTATTTATTATCAATGCTCTTACGTCCACCTGCCAATCAAAATCGAGGCACTTGGACAGGCTTAAACCCAGAAAAGCTGAAGTGACGTTCCTGGAGAAAAGGCTTATCTAAATCCCAGTTACTCTCTCCGTGGTGTCAATGTTTTGTGTGTCAGCACTTTGTTACAGTGGGTGGTTTTGTTTCGGTGAACTTCCGTTCGTCCACAACAGCAAAAGGTCACATTCGCTGCCTTTGCGCGAGATGCACCAGAAGCTGGCGACCTTAGAATCTTCAGAGCAAAGAGATTTTTTCAGTTCACTAAGCAAGAACTTCAAATTTCATGGTTCCGTTAGTTCCCGTCTCTGGCGGCCTAGGCTTACCCAGTCGAGCTTATCTTCCAAGTCCACCAAGCGCTCAGTGATTTCTTTAGACAAGGCCGCTTGCACTTCTGAATGGGACAAAAAAAAAAGCCGCGCCTTACAACAGGGAAAGGATAGAGAATGGAGCTAGATAAAGGAAGAAAGAAAAAACAGACAAAATTGCATTAAAGAAAGCGCTCCGCACGGAAATAGCAGAGGAATTGCTGTGCTACATTTTTTTTTCAGTGTACAGGCAGTTCTTTTCTTTCTTTCTTGAATACTTTGTAACACTGACAGCTTAGCTTGACGCAGGCAACGGCTGAGGTGATAGTTCGTGGAATTGAGCTCTTTCGTGTATTTTGGCAAATGAATTCAGAGTGGAGCCAATAGAGCCCCCTGTTTAAGTCTATTGTTCCACGCCTGCACAGCAGTGCCTTTGCGATTCATTGAACAAACTTGGCTGCCGTGGCCTAGAGTTCCTACATTAATGGTGATGGAAGAAGCTGAGTTCCAATTGTCTTGGTGGCTAAAACTTCATAACGGCTATGCGAAGTCGGTTACCAACATCCAGTCTCAAACTTTGTGAACGATACTTTAGGAAACTTTCAGATGAGAACCATAACAAAGGTTCCGCGTTTTGAGACCGATTTGGTCACCTGAGGAGGGAAAAGGAACATGGTGATATGTCTCAGCAACAGTTGCTAGTATCACACAAACATTCCTGGCTCAGGTAGAGGCTCACGTGCGTAGGTGAAATTAGGAAACTCGTGTGACGTACCATTCAAGTCGGGTGCACGATGAGTACAATTGAAAGTCGACACGGGAGACCATTCTCATGCCGTGGGCCCAACCGGCTGCTTGATGACGATGTCGAGGTGTATTTTAAGGGGTGGTATTTTAAGCAGTACCCTAATTTGGCCCAGGGGAAGACAAAGAAGAAGTTGAGGTCACAAGTGTTGGAGTACCCTATCACACGGCACTCAGCTGGCAATGACTTCCATTCTATAGTAGAGGACCAGAATAATTAAATTCACAGGTTTAAAATGGGCACGTGTTATTTTCTACTGTGCTAATCCTGGCGGTGGTGTTGTGTAATGTCTAACAGTCTTCAAAATAGCCACCAATTGCTTTAGATTTTACTCAAGCGCTAGTGGAGTAGGCGTATCACTATACGTGGTCTCATTTTCTACTCCACAGATCACAATGAAACGTCGCCGACAGATTCTTCCGTACTCGGGAAACTGACTGCTGCAATAATTTAAAGGGTAATTTTTTATGACAAAAATCGCGCCTCTTACCTGGCACCGTGCGCCTTAACGTGGTACTGCCTGCTTCTTAACCTCAGCTTGAATGCCTTATGCTATATTAGGGTGTTTTTACCTGAGAAGGGTTCGTTGTTTTTTTCCTTGTCCTCTAATGCACACCGGAAAATTTGCGGCAAAAATTAAGCCCCAGTAGTGCTTTTTACCTCCTTCTTTGTTTTCTCTTTTATCGCTGCTGCCTTGATCAAAATATTGTGCCAGTTCCTTGAGGTTTGTGCAGTGAGCGCATCCTCCTTTCCTTTGCTTTCTCTTCCGTCTCTGTTCTTTTCTTTTCCTGAAGGCATTCTTCTGGAACATGTTCGGGCTACAGTCTCTGTTTTTCCTTTCCATCTACTCTAGCTCTCCAACTTGAAGAGCTGTCCAGCAGCTGTATTAAAATGGTACACTTTATTCCGAAAAAATATTTTCCAGCTTTTTTTCTCCACACGTGCACTAGAACCGTAATAATTATCTGTATAAGATCTGCTCCCTGCTCATTAAAATAAAAGTGTGCACGTCTAAGACGCCTATGCATACATACAAGTACTGACTCTACGGTAGACCCTCCATGCGAGTAACAATTACCTGATTTGGTTCTTTAAATTCAATTGTGGTAACAAATTCAAAGAGCGCTACTTGCAAGTAAGTTACATCAACATCAAAATTAACATTGGTTTTGGAATACAATGCTAGAAGTCAAACTCAAAATAGGCAATCATTGGTTTCGATTTGGGATTGCAAGAGATTTTTTTGTCGTGCGTACTGTCTAATTTTCTGCTGGTGTGTGCTTTTACCGCTGATAGCCAGATCGCCTTCTTTTATAGGCCTTTTAATTTTTAAGACAATTACAACGGACTTTGCTATGCGATGCATTATTGTTTCCGATTCATCGGAACTTTTCTACATTCTCCAGCGGTGACGAGTACGCTTGATATGAACGCGCAAAAAGAATGCGCACTGCCTTTCGCCGTATTTTAGTTTTCCAGCTCGTCTCTTCCCAGTTTACCACACCATCTTAATGTGACATTCTAGGGAGCAAAGAATAGCCGAAGAGAAGCAACAAAGAGCAGTCCTCGGCAAAATAGCAACAAAAGATCTCAAGGAAACCTTATATATGACGCAGGCATTTGCGTCTGAAAAAAAAAAATCGAAAAATACGAAAAGCCCCCTCCATTGCATCCCCACCACGTTGTAAAGGAAAACAGCACTCCTAAGCTGGCACTTTTCCTCACTGCGATATTCGATCACTGAACGCCGCGCCGAGTTTTCCTGGACTGCGTCCCTGAGCACTGCTGAGAAATCCGATAAATCTCTCTCAGATTGGGCAACGAAGCTCCACTTCCGTTAGTATACGAGGCATAGGAAAGCACGCAAGACGAGATGGTAACAGCTATAACATTAAGCCGGCAGCGCACTCAGAGCTTTTCCCTATCTCAAGACGCATCCGGGTGGGGAAAGGGGGAAGGTGCTTCCCTAAACCGGTAGATTAGCGGACCAGGAGTGCGGCAGCTTAGTCGCGTGGCCAGGAAGTGCTGAGGACATTCTGAAAGCGCACACCTCCTGGGTCTAGGCTTTCTGGTTCCACATGTTCACTGGGTCCAAGTGCGTCCAATGTCCTTGTTTTCAATGGCGCCAGCGCTATTTTTCGACCCCGTGCTGCTGAGATAAAACTGTTTGCACGTATATTTGAGGCCTTGATGAAAAAAAGTGATCTAGGGAAGTGCTTTCGTCAGTATTTCAAAGGCGGGCCTGCGTTTAAGGCTGGGATAGGCAATGATCCATTCAGTCTCAAGAAAGGCGTGCTGACGACACCTTGAAGACGTCATTACAGCCTACGCAGTAATAAGAGATTACAGCGCTTCCAATAAAATGCGTCATGGTGCTCAGCGGTGGTAGAGACTTCTTTTGAGATATTTGGCGTCAGGTCCGATTTTCTTAACTGCCAGTGTGCGCTGGTTGTAACACATAGGGCAGAAAAGCGAGACGACACAAAGGAAGGCCGAGCAGGCGGTATGCTTTACCAGCAAAACAACTCGACCAGTTTATCGTTATTCTAAGTGTTCGTTAACTCAAGCTTGCCTGGCGGATCCAAGACTGGTATCTTTAGGCTTTTTGGCGAGAAGTCAGGTGGGTGCTTACTGTATGGCATATGCCTAGCTAATTGCGTGATGGCTCTCTCTCCCCATAAAAATCTTCTTGTCAACGGAAAGTGTCCTTCCTTGAAAGATTTCCTGCTCATTTCAGTTTACAGCGCTTTCCAGCGTGAAAGAAAGGGTACGGCTTTGACGGCAAATATTATCAGGTTATGGGTTCTTGGTTTAAACAAATGGTCTGAAGAAAGCTTAAGCTCTGACAAGCCTGTGTCATAAACTGTTGGACGGCACAATAAGGTTCATTCGGGTGCACTCATAAGGGTCACCACGGTAACACCAGTTTGGTGACGACAAAACACTCTCTATCATGATCCTCGGAGCGCATGAACGTAGGGCTCCTTAAGAAAGCCCCGAATGCGTCACAGAGGTTTGTATTCCTGGTCAGCACAGCGCGTGGTATGCACTGTGAGTGTCAAGCAACGCATAGCTATAGATTCTCGATATCAGTACTTCGCGAATAAGCTGCTGGCGCCATGGCAACATAGTATGAGGTGTCATGTATCCTCCTCCCCCTGTGACAATGTATACATGCCTGCTTCTAAAGGGAGTGAGAAAAAGCTTTCGAAATGATTAACATTTGCCAGAAATTAGACGCCTGCTCCTGTTTATATAAATCGCCTAAAATGTTCTCTTAAGCGCACTTTATTGTGCCTCAAAACCATTTTCAAACAATGCGGAATCATGCTGTTGCTTCCAACCAGCATAAAAAAATGTTCAGGTGGATGACAGAAATAAAGTTAAAAATTTCGGCCAGCTGGAGAAGCCAGTTCACTGCATCCAAAGCGGGTTGATCATAGGGCGCGGAACTGAGCGAGGCCCACTTGATAACTGAGCGTTTGTGTTGATTTCTAAAGTGCAGTTTTTGCGCAAGATGCCTCAGTTGGATATCTTGGAGTGCAGACTGTTGAAAACTGTACGCAATAATACCTTTGTTGGTATAGATTCGTGAAGCTGAGTCGATCTATCTGAGTTTTTTTTTTATCTGTGACAGGCGCAAGACGAGTATCTCATATCATCCTGTTCCTGCCCGGGAACGAACATGTAGCTCTCAGAAGCCAGCCAACCCGAGGCGCAACAGCTGTTCTATGTGAAATAAAAAAAGCCTCCAGAACCGTCGCATTCGGCGCACAGCCATGGTGGATGTCAAGTGCGCATACACGTACACAAGCCATACATATGTTCCGGAGTAGGCATCGGACGAACAATGCAGCCCAAATTGCTTTACTTCCAAGTCAATGTACCCGTTGTTGCATACGCATTGTTGTCTGATACCTCTTATCCCTTCGGGGAACTAATCAGGTGCATATGTAGGAAAAAGATAGAGAGAGGAATTTTTGTTCATTATAAACGAAGAAGCGTTTTAATAAGCAATGAATGTCGCAGGCCCCATGGTTTACTTTAGGCGCCGGTGTAGGTGAGGTTCCTGATGGCTGTTGAAAACACCGGAGCCAGAAATCGGAATAACTGAAACACTCCGTTCGCATTCCTGTCTGTTGTAAAAACAGGGCATAATTCACAATCGCGAAAATAGTATGGAAGGTAACACTGGGTTCATACTGGAGGAGCCAAGTTTCTCTCCGTCTGCATCTAACTTGAAAATCATTCCGAGGATCATGAGCGTAGAGGCAAATTATTTGGATAGAAAGCTAATCGATTAAAGGCATTTGAAAGTTTTTGGGGTTTTCGATGGGGCGCACAGTGGTGCGCCAACTGGCTGCCTTTAAACTCTAATAAAACAACTCTAATATCACGTCAACTACACCCTTCGAAGTTCCACGATATCCCACGCATCTTCATATAACTATTCAGGGG
The DNA here is from genome assembly GCF_055824585.1 of Amblyomma mixtum. Classification (NCBI taxonomy): domain Eukaryota; kingdom Metazoa; phylum Arthropoda; class Arachnida; order Ixodida; family Ixodidae; genus Amblyomma; species Amblyomma mixtum. The sequence goes on along the minus strand of NC_143020.1, from coordinate 80,887,714 downwards.
TCAGCCTAACACAGGATTTCTCTTAGACCACTCACATAACGAACATAACTAACAATGCTAACCGTGTTCTTCTTTATCTAAAAGATAACGCGTTTGGCACCCGCTTCCGTGAAACCATCCGCCTATTTAACTCTTGTGCGTCCTAAACTTGAATATTCGTGCTCAAGTGAAGTCACTGCTCCACTACATTTGCTCGCGTTCCGTCGCATCCCGTGAACATTGTTTGGCGCCTGTATTATGGTTGAGCGCACTACAGGTAATCCATACATTTGAGCGTGGATTGACAATGCTCACATAATGAGAAATTACGTCGATGTAGTGTATATGTCCACAACTCCGGCGCTTGCGATAAGCTGCTCGTGCTCACCAAGGCACCAAGAGCTGTCTCTTAAATGCCGGGGGCATATTCGGCCTTGCAGGAGGTGAAATGGAGGGTAAATGTTAGACGCCCATGTGCTGGGTGACTTCAGTGAACGTTAAAGAACCCCAAGTGGTCGAAATATTCTGGAGCCCTCTACTACCGCGTCCATCTAAGGCCCGAGTCATTTTAGGAAGTTAAACTCCGCGAATCTATAAACAGTGGAATCATACTGTTTGTATGTGCGTGACTATCATGTAGCGAGTGTGGAGTATAACGCCGCGGTGCTCGAAACAGGCTAGCATGCTAGGAGGGAAGCCGCAGTAAGGGGGACGGGTTGATTTCGAAGACCTGAAGTTTTGTAACGTACACTGGCATCCCACAGCACTGGGGAAATTTTTGCCTGTTGCCTGCATCGAAACGCGGCCGCAACGGCCGAGATTCCAACCGCGGACGTTCAGCTCAACATCCAGTGTCAAGGTCACTAACACACATGGACGGGTTGTAACCCGTGTTTGGCGTATAGACCGTTCGGTGCCCAAATGTGCACTCTATAGTTATTCGAAAGAAAAAAAAAAGTATGCCCAATCTGTATAAATATAGGCTGTGCGCGCCTTAATTTTTGTAATTCACGAAGGCAAATTCAAATACTTAATGTATTGTCTTTGAATTCTTTCTTTTTGCTTCACTAACGTTTTTAGGAATACGACTGGGCTCTGCAGCACGGGTACTGATATTAGTGCCATATCTCTGAGGAATTCATTCTTTCTGTCTATAAAAAAAATGGATACTTTAGTCCCAACGAGAAGCTATATTTACAGCAACCAGTTTGAAAATTCTTACCAGTATCAGGAGCACTATCCCAATTACTGCCATCATAATCGTCATCACCGCTCCATAAATGTCATCTTCTAGCCTGCCAGCGCCGTCATTGTCATCTAGGATTCCTCCCAGTGCGATGAAACTGATTAGCCACGCCTTGCACCTGGCATGACCGAGTTATCCTAGCCAGTCAACGCTCAAGGTTACACCACCCTTTTCTTGGTACGCCTCTATTATCCTAACAGACCACTAGTTATCTCTTTTTTTAGATTGCATGTCACGCCCACTTTGTTAATCTCTGCTAGCAGATGATTGTATCGAATTTCTTCTCTTACACAAACTTCTTTTTCTGCTCTCTTTCCTAAAGCCGCAGATTTTCTTTTCCATATTGCGATTATTGCATGCTCATATATGAGCGCCCACTTGCAGACTAGAACCTTCAATTTGGGCTCTCTACAGCGCTTGCACGTTAGAAGAGGTTGAGAAATAATGGTGCCGAGTAAATTATTTATTTCTTTTACGGCCATGACGAGAAAACAACACAGGCGTGAGGACAGGTTTTAGAGTGGTTCCTTCGTGGCGTCACTGTGATGTGATTATACGCTCCACTTCCTTTCCCCGAGAAAAGAAGCACTAGAATTCCAACTTTCTTGTACAATGGGCTCCTAACTTCGCAATGGAGCAGCTAACCATCATTACTTTTCTTCCATGGCATGTGGACGTTTAAAGAGACAATTTCTTGCTTTAAATGGATTACCGAGTCTGACAGTGCACAAGAGTCCCAGATAATCAGTTTCGTGGGGGCGTCTGCCTAACTGGTTCTTGCGGTGCACCCGATAATCCCGCATAATACTTATCAGGCGCACAAAAATTCTGAGAAAGTTCCCTTGACTATCGCAAGGTAGGAATTAGCAGTTATTTTTTTTTTCGGCAGTAAATACAGCAAACTAGGTGGGAGCTGTGGCTCCCTGCTTACCCAATAAAAGCAAATTTCCTCGGTATCATCATGCCAGCAGTAAAAGTTTACACTGTCTCTAGGCGGAACAGCTTGAGCGCTGCATATTCCATCAGTCTGCCAGTTCTTCTGTAGAGCAAATCAAATGGCATCCCTCAAAAAAGCGTCTCCTATACTGAAATCAGTCATGAAGGCCTCGTTGACCAAGGAACGGGAGCAGTAGACAGGATTCTGTCAATGGAAAAGAGATAGAGTTTGGCTTAGGAGTTGTTATCTCGACGGAAGGCATTCAGAAATTTCTGTTGATTTTTCGTTGCTTATCCAAAGTAGTTTTATGGGACATAAATAATGTAAATCATAAAAAGCACCATACATAAACGCGCTGTAAAATTCAGTTCAGCATGAACTATTTGGGAGTGCCTTTGAACCTGATGCAATAAACTATATAGATATTAACATGGCTGCCGCCCAATGCCATCCAGGCGAGCGGGCAACATGTGGCAGTTCGATAAATGTTCGCAAAAGAGAACTTTTACCCTGTGGAGTTTACCGAAGCTCTGAGTGCTGAAGGATGCCGGCCAGCTGAATGAGCAGTGGGTGATATGAGAACTCGTCTGTTGCTTTAATGACTACTCCAGACTGATTAAGTTTGAATGTTTTAATGGTCAAGAATGCTAGAATTAGCGAGAACATGGGCTTAATGAATCACGCGGCAGACTCAATTTCTATGCATAAAGTGGAATTCACTATGCACGAAATTACGGTAATCAAGGCTAAGTGAGCAACGTGGTTATGATTCATGGTTTAATACAGTACATAGTAGACAGGACTGCTCCTGTTTTCACAATAGCGGCTTTATCACAAATGTTTGGCGGCTTTATAATGCCGTAGTCCTTACAGTATTATCTCGTATCAGAGAACTTAAAAAGCGAATTCATCCAGTACTGTGATGTTTAAGTAGAACACAGACGTAACATTAGACTCCTGAAAAAACCCAATCTCTTAAGATCACGTGACGGTAGGCAACACAAACAGCCTCACTACGAACGGGAGACTGATTTCGATCGTCATAGTGACGCCAGCGCTCGTGCAGACGAAAGCGCCAATCAAGAAGAGGAGGAAGTGTGTGGAAGTGTTCTGAAAGCGCACGGTCACGTGTTCGTCCAGGATGTGCAGCGCCGCTGGGAGAACACAATCCACGGATATAGCCTTCTCGGTCCAGAACTTGACGGACTGCGATTGCAGATCAGTAAGTGCACCGCTTTCGGTCAGAAAGTCCATGCCGAGTATGACGTCTCCGAAGCACTCGGCTAACACCACTAACGTTGCCAAGAATGTCTGGTGTTGCACGGTTACCCGCGACGTGCACGCTCCCGTAGGTGTAATCAAATGACCCCCTGCAGTACGCATCGGTTGTCCGTCCAAAGCAGTTGTGACCTTTTTTAGTGCCGGGGCGAATTGCCCACTGATTACAGAATAATCAGGGCCAGCATCCACCAACGCGGTTACATCGGCGCCGTCAAACGAAATTTCCAAGTCGGCAGTTGGTGGTGTCTTATTTTGGGGATGACGAGGCATTCGGACTAGGCTGCGGTGCGTTGATGGAGTTCGGCATCGAGGAAAGGCATCGTGGCCACGGAGGGGTTCGTCAGGACATCGGCTAGTTTTGAGGTACGTCGGCTGAGGAATCGTCAGTACGGCTACGGAATTCGGCGTTGGTTGAGAAGAACGTTCACCTTGCTCTTTTCAAGGAAGACAACCGCCCTGGCGACGGAGATTCCTCTGTCCAGTAGCAACAGCTGCTTGCTTTCGACGACACGCTCAATATGCCATATGTTCTTTTAGCCGACGGTTACCATTACATTGGAACGTGGAGGCATGAATTTGTGTTTTATTGCAACTAGTGGGAGGGTAATTATGGAATCACAAAAACTATCGTGCGTAAGGGCGGAGGAAAGTGGGGTAGTGGGATGGTTACGTAAACGGATTTTTTATTGCGAGAAGATCTCTCGTGTTACTTGGCTCGTGCACAAACTTCAGCGCAATTAGAAACCCCTGGCAGAAACGTGGCATACGAATGACGTCATCACCCCTTTTGAGGGAGTCACCGCTGCCGCCCAGGCAACAGACGGAAACATTCCTCCTACAACGGCGGAATTCTACTCCCCCATTCTGAGAAAGGCAAGTTGACTTCCGCAATGAATGGAAACAGGTTTGGGGACGTCTTCTCCCTCCGCCGCACGAACTAGGCGAGAGGTTACCGTCCCGCCTGACGATGCGGATCGTGGGACATGTAAACATTGGCATGTTGCCTTCGTGAGATGCGCCAGAAAATATGGTGCTCGACTGTTGTATTCATGTAAACGCTGCTAGATATTACACAAAAGATAAAGTCCCCGCAGAAATGTCAATTGGCCTTCAAATTTCCGAGAGTCTGGTTGCGGCGCTACAGCGTCTCTATCGTTCGAAGCTGAATTGCTCGCGTTTACATCACCAGGCGAGACAGATAAGCGTGTCCGGAGGCGGCAGTTTGCTGCCAATGAATTATGAGACCAGCGTTCGTGTACAAGAATCCTACTTCGGTTCTACGCGGCGGAGTCATGCTCCTCATACGACACTTCAATCACCACGCGCGTTCAACGCCAACATTCATCGGCGCGATGCGTGCCGATCACAGCTTAAGATTCGCATCTCCAAACAATCCCGTCACCACTTCGCGAGGCACCGGATTCGAATCGGCGTTTCAGAACATGCCACGCTCAGCACACATATCAAGGTACGCATAGACATCCTGCTCTCATCAAAAGGCCGTGCCACAGTTAGTCAACTTGGACCCGCAAGCGCCATCACCGGGGCCCACGGACGCAGAAGACGCAGAGCGCTTCAGGTGTCCGTCGGACGGCGACCACGACATCTCCCCACAGTATGAGATGGAGCTCGCCTATGAACCAGACGAATAAAGGTAGCTTAAACACCATGCTGACGCTCCAAAAACTACTTTCATCACTCGACAAAGTGGTGTCATCGAGAAAAAAATAGTTAAAGAAATATTGTGAAACACCACTTTAATGAGAGCTCCGCAAATAAAAAGCTTAGAGATTGCAATATGAACGATCTGTCTTCCTGCGTTATCGCCACCTCATAAGATCCAATGTTACGCTCCGAAAAATAACGCAGCAGCACTACACCCAGAAACATTTAGCCGCCAAACTAAATTCAGCGACGTAACTCAGCCATACATTCAGCGACAAATAATGCTATTGAATTACATATATTAAGAATTTCTTAGGAGTCCCCATAGTTTTCGTTACGGAGACACACTGCTGCTGTCTCGTGGGGAATATAAGATAGCGAGGTTTTTTTCTACCCTTTTTTTTTGCCTGCGAGAAGAAGGAAAGTGTAGTGAACATTATGTAGTCCAGAATGTGTGCAGCTCCGCAGCTTACCCCTCTACACAGGCACCAACAATGCAAGAAACACGTGATTTAAACTGCGCAGGTATGGACACAAGTGAACAGAGAACGCAGCCAAAGTGAGAACTACATTCAGTGCCACATAGCTCTCTGCAAAGAAATATGAAATGCGTTGCACGTATAGGCACGCATTCTTGCGCCAGGCTTACACTTGCATTACACGCCTTGCATTCGGCAGTCTTCCATGTGTCGCTTTTAAAGGCGAAAGCCTTGTATTACGTATTATCAACGAAACCGGCGAAGTCGGTGTCCAGGAAAAGTGGTCCACAAAACACCCTATAACGTCATCAGCTAATGAAAAACATTATCTGTGAGTCAACCTGACCAAACCTAATAATACGAGCGAAAACTCAGTTAAGGCAACAAATGAAGGTAGGGACACGCCACGCGCTTTTATATAGCGAACGGTGCTTCATTGCGAAATGCAGCGAGTCACTTAATTCGATAGTTGCGAGGCAAGCGAGCTCCATCGGCTCAACACGCGCAGCTGTAACCAGGCGTGGCGAGTCGTGGGGCGCATGACGTTAGAGCAAAACCTCCGATCCTCCTGGTTTGAAGGTCAAATTCCATAGCCAATGACCTTCAGCTTTGTACGAGAGGAGAAGAGCTTTCGCTCCAAAATTTCTTCCCAAAGTGCAAAGAATTCAACCAAGGACCTTTAGACTCAGAGAAACAGTAGGTCTCAAAACCGCCATGTTTCTTCCCGAATAAAACTGAACCTTGCGTGCGCGTTGCCGCACGGCTCTATGCTGATGGGTAGAAAGGAAGGAATAAAATATAAACTCAGCAACTGGTGCTTTCCTCTTCAAAGCACGTAAGTAGTCTCAAATGCCGTCTGCAATTTCTCAGAGACTACGCGTGCGGTTCTAGCGGTGCACTGCGCGACGATATCAAGGCTCTCTGCCCGAAGCAGCTCTCGGCGGCTTGAGTCTGCAGTAAGCCTTTGAGTTCCAAACTTTGGTCGCCTGCGGGTCTTTGGAGCGACATTCTATTGATCGGGGGGTACGAAAAACGCCCGGTGTTTCCGTAGGGAGCTAGCTGCGGCTTGCGAAGTCAAAGGGAGCACGATGAGGTTATTCTCGTTGCAACCTCAGTTTCAATACAACACACATGTTCAATAGGCCCGGGTGTAAGCGGATAACTCGAGCTACGGCATCGCCTGGGAGCACATAGATGAAAAGCAAAAACAGTGCCGTTATACACAGCCCAGGCAGCACCGGCATGCTGGCTTTTTCGATTCCTCAGCGTGTAATATCTCACCCACAGGTAGTGAGTGACTTCTCCATGCTCACTTCGTTAAATGACGTTATCGATCCGTACCTGAACGGCGTCTTTCCTTTTTTCTTCATTGGAAAACCTGATCTATCTTTTCCGGTGTAGGGCAATCAACCCGAGATCTCTTACGGTAAACTTTCTTGAGCCTCCTCTTTTGTTTTTCCTTTCAAAGGCAGAGATGCTTTGTCACATTAAGAGTGTTTCTGCGGCAGAGAAAGCTCTACAGGCAGCGCATCCTAAAGCTGATTGGTGTGTTGTCGTTTACTAACGAATTGGGAATGGCTGCATTACGTGGAAACTTAAACTTGCTTTCTTCATTGCAAAGCCTGATTTATTTTAAGGCGGAAGCCTTTAATGTCTCATCGTTGTAAGCAGCAGTTGTCGACAGAAAATGTCACGCTTTTCAATTGGTGGAAACGTTCGTGACGTCACAGTGCGCGAATTTCAAACGGGGCCAATTGTACTTTGGCTAGTAACCATGCAACCAATTGAAGGGATCGTATAGTGATGCTCCAAGTAAGTGGGACTGAGCTTAGTTAATTGCTTAATTATCCAATTAGCCTAATTAGCTTTACTAGTCAGGCCATATAAATAAATAAAACCGATTAAGAAATTGGTCGAGCTCAGGAATCGAACCCCGGTCTTCCGCGTGAGAGACGAGCATGCTATCCACTCCGCCATGCCAGCTCGATGGTTTGGAATGAACAAAGGCGCGTCTAGTGAATACGGTGTCTTCACTCACTCTCATCCTCCTCCATTCCCTTCCGGCGAGGTTTAGGTGTCCACCGACAAATGAGAGACAGATACATTTCCTTTCCTCAAAAACCAATTTACCGACGAGCGAGGCGTAGAACCGAATGGGCGATGGCGTTCTATGGACTCCTTGGCAGCGTTGCAAGACGTTGTCGCATTCCACTCTTAGGGGCGAAGCTTAACGTCTTAACCACAAATCAGTGACCACACTTTAGGTCAAAAAAGTGCCCCTCTGAATTTTGTGACACAGTTACTGCGTAATTTCCTTTCCTCAAATAAAATTTTCATTGTCTTCATTACGGCTCCTCTTTATCTATCTTCTTTCACTCCCACTTCCTCCCTTCCTCTACGGTGCGGTTCAGGTGTCCACCGAGATGACAGAGAATTACTGCGCCATTTCCTTTCCTCAAAAAGCGTTGCGTTCAAAGGGCAAGGCATCGCGCCGAACGGGTGGTGGCGTTCCGTGGTCTCCCTGGCAGCGGTACAACGCGCTGTCGCGTTCCACTCCTAAAGGCGAAGCTTAAGCGTCATTAATTAGCAGTTAATTAGTATTCAGGCATTAATAAGTAATTAACCATTAATTAGTGATTTGTCATCAATTAGTAATTAGTACTCAATTACATGTGACGCCACCAGTGCCACAGAAACAGCGAAGGTGGTGCGGAAAACGCTTCCGCCTCTAGCCACTTTAGACAGTCAAAGTGCCCCCTGAATTTTTTTTTTCGGTGTAGAGCAATCAACCGGAGCTCTTCTATTTAAAACCTCCTTGCCTCTCCTCTTTTGTTTTTCCTTCGAAGGACAGAAATGCTTTGCCACATTATGGGCTTGTCTGCGGCAGAGATAGCCTTACAGGCACCGCATCCCAATGCACAAAGGTGTGTTGTTCACTAACGAATCGGGAATGGCTGCATTACGTGGAGACTTGAATGCCCCTATATACCTTATTGATCAATGCGTAATAAAATATTAGCGACTAGATATACTCCGAATCGGGAATGGCTGCATAACGTGGAGACTTGAATGCCCCTATATACCTTAATGATCGATGTGTAATAAAATGTCAGCGACTAGATATACGCCGTATTGAGATGTAAATGCTTCGAGGGAATGAGGGGCGTCTCCAGGTAGGTGTGTTCCAGGTAGGTGGTAGGTGCTGCAGGTAGGTGGTAGGTAGTGTGTGTTCATTGTGCGTGTGTTTTTTATGCTTCTTTTATAAGAATTGTAGCCCCTCATTATGTATTGCCCTCGGGCCTTTAAGGATGTAATAAATGAAATGAAATGAAATGGCGCTCCTCCCTTCTGCCCCTTGCGTTGGCAATATAAGGGTCTTTGTCAATAAAATATTTGTGAACAGAAATTTGTTCTAGTCTAGAACGTGCGCAGCAATGTACGGGTGGTAGTGAATATGCTCGATCCAACATTAAGGTCTTTTAGTGTGTGGCAGATTTTCAGACCCAGGCGAGTAGTTTTCAGCATGCAGTTGATCTCACGAGGTATATGCGCAAGGATTGTCACAGTATCTCATGCATACATATGTTCTTCACGCCGTATTTTTGGAATTGGCTGCCGTCCTTCAATTGCCTTAAGCTATGCAGCGTGGGTAGCTTAGAACTTTTAGGAGACTTTCTTCAACGCAACTAAACAAACTGCGCAGCTTTTTTTCGTACATGCTTCCACACTGAAGACTGGCAGATGTGTATAAAGCACTGGGCAAGGCATTTCTTTATTTATGTTTAGGTTTTCTTACCTTATCTTGATTACTTTATCCCCTGATCCGCCACGCAGCAACTGAAATCGAGGAGCAGTTCTACGGGTCAGAGTTCCCTTGATTGTAATAAACATCATCACGTTCCTGCGCCCACTTTCTCTCATTATCAATGATGTTTTAAGCACTCTATTAAATGTTGAACTTTTTTCGTAGTCACAAAAACAAACACTGAAATATGCGCTCTTTTGGAGAGGCATCATTTATAGTTGTGGAATATGATGCCCTCCAGGACGTGATAGGGAGCGCGAGTAAGGAAGTACAGGCGCCCAAATCTTTAACTGGCGTGCGCGAGCGGCGACTTTTCTGTGCGTCATTGCCATATGACGGAGCGAAGTTGGAAACAGGATGAGGCTAAGCGCATGCTCACAAAGCACGCTCGGCTGGGCCCGTCGTCTGCTAAGCTGTTCCTTCTTAAGGACGTCACCCCTTATTATCGCGTTTCGACGAGCAGGCAGCGTGAGTAGACGAATGCTTTTGCTCGCATTTTACGTTCCGAAGAAGAGCGTTGTAGCAACCAAGCGAGGAAATAAAACCGAAAGATAGGCCGAACACTCCCAGTCATGCGATAAGCCGGAGAACATGGATCGTTCATGTGTTACTTGCTGACGCGAAAGCTTTTTTTCATCTGCACGAAGGGCGCTTATCAACGCTCTGCGTGCTTTATGCTTCAGCGTGGCGACGAAACTAAAAGGCCGCTGCGAAACTGAAGTGAAGCTGCTCTGCAGCCGTGCTCGCAGCAGTTCGGAACAGTTATCAAGATTCCACTCCGTGTATGTCAAGCGACAAGACTCCGAATTATAGGGATGTCCTTGGGCGGCTCATCGCAGAAGGAGATGCTAAAGCAACTGGAGTGGCTGGGACTTCAGTGGGCAGAATCATACGTGTCTACTGGGACGAAAGCCGGATTAAGATGCTCCTCGCTACCTCATCAGGAAAACAAAAGAAGAAGATTTGCAGATTGTTGCCTGAGCTAGTGATAACCCTTTCATAACGATAATGACCCATGTTCTCCATTCATAATGATAACGACCCATGTTCTCCGGCTTATCGCATGATTGGGCGTGTTCGGCATATCTTTCAGTTTTATTTCGTCGCTTGGTTGCTACAACGCTGTTCTTCGCAGCGTAAAATGCGAGCAAAACCATTGGCTTACTCACGCTGCCTGCTCATCGAAACGCGATAATAAGGGGTGACGTCCTTAAGAAGGAACAGCTTAGCAGACGACGGCCCCAGCTGAGCGTGCTTTGTGAGCATGCGCTTAGCCTCATCCTATTTCCAACTTCGCTCCGTCATACGGCGCTGACGAACAGAAAAGTCGCCGCTCGCGCACGCCAGCTAAAGATTTGGGCGCCTGTACACATTACGATTCTGAAGTTTATCAACAAAGCAGCGAAAAAAAGAGGGATTTAATGGTTTTACGGGCACGCGAATATCAATACATCTTTGAGCTCACAGAGAAGTGGGATCCTTTGCTAAAGCCATTAGGTACGGTTAAGGATTGCGAAGGAATGAGCACAGAAAAATAAACACACGAATATTTATAGTCTGTAGCGGATAAGTGAAGGGAAAAAATTTTCAACAGTACGCCAATTATGACGTATTACGACGAGAAACGACTGAGGAAAGGTGAAAAAATGTGGCAGCGCCGGGTTTAAAGTGAGGTTAGCTGACACCGTTAGTTCTCCGCAGTGAATATTTTCGGGCCTTGAATGAATCGAAACGTGATGCATTAATGAAGTGGTATATATCTTGTTGTCGGTGAGCATAAAAGCGGGGTTCATTCAGATTTCTTACGCGCCTATTTTCAATCCCTTCGAGGAAACAGGACCTCTTGGTCCCACTTGAGCCGTTTATACTTAAGCCATAAGCTGGACAACAGTGTTACGTTTCGGGCGATTCGTCGAACGACGAGCAAGCGGCGACTCCGAAGGTTGTCTGGAACGCCTTTATTCCAACTCGGCAGACGGGCAGGAAAGAGCGGCGCAGCGCTCTGTCGTGGCGTTTACATAGCATCTCCAGAACACCGGCGCGCCTCGCACTCGGCTGGTCCAGAACGCCGGCAAGCATCCCGCTCGGCTGGCCCAGAACGCCGGCGCGCGTCTCACTCGGCTCGCCCAGAACGTAACAACTCCTCTCCCTCACTCTCAACTCCTCCTCCTCTTCTCAACTCTCAGTCTGACAGCCGCGTGCAGTTGCAGGGATCAACGCTGACGACCCTGGCCAGTGGGAGCAGCCGCCGAAGCCGACGTCCGGGCAGGTCACCAGGATAGTCTTGCAGGCACACGGCCAAACACTGCTCATGTCCAGATGAGCGTCCCACCTTCCGACTGTACGCAGTAATCTCCGAGTAATCCGCCTGCAAGGCCCCAAGATAGGCACTCTTCTGGCCTCCTGTATCTGTGCCTTCCCACCGGTGGTCCTTGGTGTGTGGCAGTTCCACGGAGCGGTACTTCGTGTGAGGCAGTTGATAAGCAAGATGTCGTCTTCGGACAGCGCTGAACCCCCCGCAGTGGCGGCGGAGGAGGACCACTCGGTGTTGCAGCATCCCATCGAGCTGGGCGTGCAGGGCGTTCGCCAGATCGTGCAGTGCATGGCCGGCGGCACCCGCGTGGTCAAGGATGTGCTGCTGAACGAATGCAATGTGCTGTTCGAGTGCAAGGTGTGCCGCAGCCTGTTCCGCAGCCTTGCCAACCTGTTGGCCCACAAGCGCGTTTATTGCAGCCAGCACTTGTGCGAGGCCATGCCGCTGTGCGCCCTCACCTCACCCGTGCCCATCGAGCAGCAGGAGCAGCTGCAGGTTCAGCTCTCGCCTATTGCGGCCACCGCGAATGCTGTGCGCCAGAGCCGCTGCTAGCCAGACCAGAGCCCCACCAGCACCGCGGTGGAGGCGCAGAGCGGAGAACAGCAGCTGGGCCGGGGACCCCCGTCGAGCCAGGCGTCCTTGTCGCGCACCAGTTACCTGTTGTCACGCAGCGACTGCGACCTGTCGTGCCTGGCGTGCTTGAGCTGCGACACGGCGTACACGTCGGTGAAGACACTCTAACTGCACATGTTGTCACTGCACTTGACCACGCGGCGTTACCCGTGCCCGCTGTGCCGCGCCAGCCTCGTTCAGATGTGGAGCGTCACGCAGCATCTGATGAGCGTGCACGGCCAGACCAAGGAGCAGATCGTCAAGCTGCGCGACAGCATCCGCGGCGACGTCCAGCTGCGCAAAAGCCGACTCCAGCACTTGGTGGACTGCCTGCTGCGCAGCAACGGGGCGGCCGCTTGCGGACGCTGTAGCCGGCCCTCGTGCGCCTGCCGGCTGCCACACAGGCCGGCGGCAAAGAAGGCCGCCCGCAAGGGGGTGCCACGCCGACGGGGAACCCCCGCTGCGACGGTGCCAAACAGGACTGCCAACGGTGCGGCCGAAAACAGTGGTGAAAACAGTGCTGCTGCGATGCCGCCGCCGGCCAGGACTCCTCTGCAGCGCGGCGGCAATCGTACAATCGCGCCGACTGCCGCAGCCACATGAAGCGACGCAGCGCTCTGCCGTGGCGTTTATATAGCATCCCCAGAACGCCGGCGCGCGTCCCACTCGGCTCGCCCAGAACGCCGGCACGCGTCCTACTCGGCTCGCCTAGAACGCCGGCACGCGTCCCACTCGGCTGGTCCAGAACGCCGGCGCGCGTCTCACTCGGCTCGCGCAGAACGTAACAGGAATAATTGCGTGAAGTTGCTTTGCATATTTCGAATAGCCTCTCGCTGTGATTAAGGAGGCTCGAATATGCAAAAAGATGGTTCCATAGTAAAGATGTCCGAACCTCTTCTTGGCCCCAAAGTTTTCTTACACTGCTGCAGTTGAGACTTTGCCCAAAGTACGCGCGCCCTCAAAATTTCCTGGGTTTATGTTTCTGGCGTGTAAAGTCACTTAATAAACCAAGTCGACGGTGTCTTTGTGTTTGAAACGAAAACGCCCCCATTCGCGTTATCACCTCCGGGCATTGTATTCAGGCGGGAAGGGTAATTACAGCTCTCCAGACTGTAACCTAAAGCCGCCGCGGTGGCTCAGTGACTATGGTGTTCGGCTGCTGACCCGAAAGACGCGGGTTCGATCCCGGCCGCGGCGGTTGAATTTTTTTGGAGGAGAAATTCTAGAGACCCGTGTACTGTGCGATGTCAGTGCACGTTAAAGAACCCCAGGTGGTCGAAATTTCCGGAGCCCTCCACTGCGGCGTCTCTCATAGCCTTAGTCGCTTCGGGACGTTAAACCCCATAAACCAAACCAGATTGTAACGACCAGTTTTTCACTCTGGAAGGCCTGACCATTGCCGATCTTGAAGCGGGCAGTCTTGTGGGGCGAAAATTGATGCTACAATTGAGCTATTGCCGTCACTTTTTATGTTTCGAAGGAGTGAAAGCAGCCTAGAAGCTTTTTGAATAAACTTACTCGTGTCGGGGCTACAGGAATAACTTCTTTTCCATGAATTGCAATCAAGCAATTTATATGCATAGGGTCTGCTGGAAAAAATCAGCATAGGTCCAGGATGTCCATTCTCCTCCACAGCCTCCACGTCTCCGCTGGTAGAAGGAAACGCCGCTTGAACTTTTCGGAGGTATCCTGGTTGTTTAAGGCAAAACGGAAGTCGCAATTAGCAAGTTTATCTCACACGTCAGCAGCTAGCATACTCAAGCGGCATTTTATTTATCCTTCTTGTCCATTAACGAATGAACATGGCTCAGAAGCCCCTGTCGTTCCGAACGCCGTACATAAGGCGCTCCATATACACCCCCTAGCGTGTTGCCTAAGGGCGGCACGCAAAGAGAAGAAAAGTGTCGAGGAAAAAAAAATTCGCTTTGACTTAGCTTGGTTAAGCCCGGTAATTGCGAAAGCAATATCCGCACCTACGCCATGGTAGAGCTGGTAGTGTGGCTGGTGGTGGTGCTTGTGGTTAGACTTGTAGTGATGCATCGGTTATACAATCCAATCCACTCCTATCCAATCTAATCCATTATGATCTACTCTAATGTAAAGCGACCTAATCTAATCCAATCCAATCCAATTCAATCCAATACAATCCACTTCAATCCAATACAATGCAATCCAAAGTAATGTAATCCAAACCAATCTAATCCAATGCAATGCAATGTAATCCTATGCAATCTAATCCAATCAAAACCAATCGAATCCAATGTATTGTAATCCAAACCAATCCAATGCACTCCAATCCACTCCAATGCAATGCAATGCAGTCCAATCCAATGCAATCCAATGCAATCCACTGCAATGCAATGCAATCCAATCAAATGTAATCTAATCCAAACCAATCCAATACAATCGAATGCAATACAAACCAATCCAATCCGACCCAATGCAATCCCCTCCAATCCAATGCACTGCAATACAATCCAATGCAATCCAGTCAAATCCCATTCAATCCCCTGCAATCCAATCCAATGGAATGTAATGTAATCCAAAGCAATCCAATCCAATGCAATGTAATCCTATCCAATCCAAAGCAATCCAATCCAATGCAATGCAATGCAATCCAATGCAATCCAAGCCAATGCAATCTAATCAAATCCAATGAAATCCAATCCACTCCAATCGAATTCAATCCAATGTAATGTAATCCAAACTAATGCAATGAAATCCAATCCAATCCACTCCAATGCAATCCACTCCAATACAATCCACTCCAATGCAATGCAATCCAATGCAATGCAATCCAATGCAATACAATCCAATCCAATCCACTCCAATCCAATCCAATCCACTCCTATCCAATCCATTTCAATCCAATCCAATGTAATCTAATCTAATGTAATCTATTCTAATCCAATCGAATCCAGCCCAGTCCAGTCCAATCCAGTCCAATCTAATCTAATCTAATCCAATCTAATCCAAACTAACGCGTTAACACGTTTTGACGGGCTAGTTGGTTAAACATCTTGAATAAACAGCGCGAACGAAGACGAGCACAAAAAATTACGAGGAACTTCAGCGGCTAAAGTGGTAAAAGGCGAAAGGCTGAGCGCTGCATTCTGCTAAGCGATTGTTCACTTCACATTTTGTTGGTGCATTAATTAACTGCCAATTAATGACGCTTAAGCTTCTCCTTTAGGAGTGGAACGCGACAGCGTGTTGTAGCGCTGCCAGGGAGTCCAGGAATGCCACCACCCGTTCGGCGCGATGCGTTGTCCTTTGAGCGCAACGCTTTTTGAGGAAAGGAAGTGGGGCTGTAATTCTCTGTCGTCTCGGTGGACACCTGAGCCGCACGGTACAGGAAGGGAGGAAGTGTGAGTGAAAGAAGAAGGCGGGGCCGTAGTGAATAAAATTAAAATTGTATTTGAGGAAAGGAAATTACGCATTAGCTGTCTCACATATCTCAGTAGATCACTAGTGGAAAATTGTATTTGAGGAAAGGAAGTTGCGCAGTAACTATCGCACATATTTCGGTGGACACCCGTCAAAATTCGCGCGTGGTGACGTCACGACAATTTGGACCAATCTGAAACGCGGACAAATACGCCTTGCTCGTCGGTAAATTGGTTTTTGAGGAAAGGAAACATATCTGTCTCTCATATCTCGGTGGACACCTAAACCTCGCCGTAACGGGATGAGAGGAAGATGGGAGTGAACGAAGACACCGTATTCACAAGACGCACCATTGTTCATTCTAAACCATTGAGCTGGCGTGTGCGGAGTGGTAGCGTGCTCGACTCGCACTCCGGTGGTGGTGAAAAACTTTAATTTGCAGAAAGAGTTTGAGGGTCAAGAAACCCTGCTACATGGTCGGTATCCTTAGTCCGCGACACCCCACGACGAGACCCCGTCTCGCGCCCGCTTTACTAGAGCCCTTTGAGACTCCAGCGTGGAACAGTTGAGGAGGGCAGTCTCCCATGCCTCTCGGGTGGGGTTGGTGGAAGGGGGAAGGTGAGGATTCCGAGTACATGCCCACACCATGTGAAAGATATCGCAGATCTCTCCACAGTGCGGGCAGCGCCCATCTGTGTTCGGATCGAAGTGTTTTGCTATGGCAGGACAGAGAAGAGTTCCTGTTTGCAGGCGCCGCAGAGTTCGCTCCTCTGCCTTACTCAGCCCCTTGGCAGGTACTGGGTAGAGACGGTGGCTGTCGCAATAATGAATTAGGATTTCGCGGAACCGCAGAAGCGGTTTATGAGCTTCTGAGCCAGGAGAGCTAGGATGAGGAGCCCGGTGTGTGAGCGCTCGGGCGGCCGCATCAGCGGCCTCATTGCCTCGTAGACCCTGGTGGCCAGGAGCCCAGATCACTTTTGTGCGAGTTGGATCGGCGGGAGCGCGTCTTAGAATTTGGGAGGCAAGAGGAGATATTTCGCCTGCAAGATAATGTTCACAGGCCCGGCGAGAGTCCGTGATAACTGTTCTCGATTTTGGATCGGCGGCAGCGAGAGCTATTGCGACTTCCTCCGCTCGCGTTGAATTTGGGGCCCGAAAAGATAGGCCATCGGCATTCATTCCCCGGTGGACTACGGCAGCTGTGAAGAATCCCGTGGGCGACGGCCCTGTGATGTCCACGTAGTAGACGCCCTCTTTATATCCATACTGCCTCTCAAGCGTGCGAACCCGCGCTTGTCGTCTGCCTTCATGTGAAGCCATGTCCATGTTACGAGGGAGCGGAGCGACCAAGAGCATGTGGCGCCACAGCACCGGATGTTCTCCGTCCCCTCTGGTATGCATGTGTGTTGGATGTGTAAGTGGTTTAGCAGGCGACGCCCAAGAACCGTCTGCGATAGCCGCGTATATTGGTTCACGAGGTGGGCCTCCCGCAACTCCTGATAGGAGTTTACCGCTCCCAACGCCTTCAGTTTGGCGTTGGAGGTAGCCACCGGGAGGTCCAAAGCTCGCTTTGTTGCCTTCCTGATGATGGCGTGAATGCGCTCATCTTGTTGTTTGGTGGTGCGTAGGTACGGCACGGCGTAGAGGATCCGGCTGGTCACGAAGGCATGGGCGAGCCGTAGCGCGTCCCTGCCCCACAGACCACCCCGCTTGTTGGAAACACGGTGGATCATGCGCCCTACCTGTTCACCTATGCTCTTGAGTTTTGCTATAGTAGAGTCCGGCTTAAGTTTGTTATTGATGAACAGACCCAGGATCCGGAGCTCTGCCACTTCTCTGATGGGACCGCCCGACAGAGATATGTGTAGAGACGTGTTGTCCTTGTGGTTTGTCCTGACGTGTAGAAGCTCTGATTTGGCGGGAGCACATTGGAGACCACAGTCGGCAGCATATGCATCGACTATGGAGGCGGCCTGCTGAAGGCGGTCCTCCATCTCCCCAAGGCTCCCCTCGGTGGTCCAGATTGTAATATCGTCTGCGTAGAGTGCGTGTTTTATGGCCTCCACCTGAGCCATTCGGCCGGGCAGGTGCATCATGGTGATGTTGAAAAGGAGCGGTGATAACACCGCCCCCTGTGGTGTACCTCGTGTACCCATAGAGTACGGGCCGTATTCCTCGTCCTCGATCCGGAGGAGTGCCTGACGCACAGAGAGGACGTCTGACATAGGCGAAGGCCTTCGCCCCGCAGTTAGTGGTATTCAAGTTAGAGAGTATGGTGGCATGTTTAACATTGTCAAACGCACCCTTAAGATCGAGGGCGAGAATGGCCTTGTCGTTTTGTTGCATGGCTGTGGGTCGAGACCGGGGTTCGATTCCCAAGCTCGGCAAATTTCTTGCTCCTTTTTATTTATTTATCTCATCTCACTAGAAAAGTTAATTGGACTAATTGGTTAAGTAAGCAATTAACTAAACTCTGTCAAGCTTACTTGGAGCATCACTATACGATCCGTTTAATTGGTTGCATGGTTAGTAGCCAAAGTACAATTGGCCCCGTTTGAAATTCGCGCACTGTGACGTCACGACCGTTTCGACCAACTGAAAAGCGTGACATTTCGGTCGACAACTCCTGCTTACAACGATGAGGCATTAAAGGCTTCCGCCTTAAAAGACAAGAAAACGGACGACACGGCGCTGACTAACAACTGAGGGTTTATTGCTGATCATACAAGTATAAATACATAGATGTCGGCTGAGAGGGGAAGGTATACAATGTGCAAAAAAAACAAAACATAAATGTGACAACAGCAACAGAAGCGCGCTAGAAATCAGCGGAGATTATCAGCCCCCAGGAGTGACAGCTCTTTTTGCAGTAGTGTTAGCGAAGGAGTCCTTATACATGCATTTCCCTGCTTGAATTTGTTGTAGGCCTTGATAATTTCCCTCGCAGTTTTTTCCCGATTTTTGGCAATGACCTTAGTTTCATTATATAGCGGTACGCACTGTTTTTTCTCCGCTGATTTCTAGCGCGCTTCTGTTGCTGTTGTCACATTTATGTTTTGTTTTTTTGCACTTTGTATACCTTTTCCTCTCCGCCGACATCTATGTATTTATACCTGTATGATCAGCAATAAACCCTCAGTTAGTCAGCGCCGTGTCGTCCGTTTTCTTGTCTTTTGTGCTCGTCTTCGTTCACGCTGTTTATTCAAAAAACAATCTAACGCAATCAAGGTCAAATGAAGGTCAATGGTGGTCACGGCCGCAGCACGATGGTGGTCACGGCCGCGGCACGGCCAAGGCGTGAAGTGCAAGTAGTATTGCTTTCGCAATAAAACTGCTCAGAGAGCGCATATACAGAGAAAACCGCTAGAATGCAAGGTACTCTACCCACGTCAGCATAGGTTGTTCATATCATAGTCCTTCAATGTTTTTTCTGGTCACGAAACTCCGGCCAAAGTTTCATATAGGGACAGCGCGCGCCGCTAGTGGCGCGGCTGTCGGCGAGGGGGCAGGAGTCGCCGCGCGAGCCCTGCTCGCAGCGGCTGTTTTCCGGCCAACAGGCTCCTATTCGCTTGGTAGTTGTGCTTTCCGGGGATCGGTATTTGGGCTTAGGATGGACGCTACTTTACTGGTTATCACTTGAAAGCTTGGCTGCAACATCAAGACACTAAAAACCCTGTGCGATCGACGACGGCCGCTGTAAACCTTGTTAGCGGCTGTTTTCTGGCAAATGAATAACGCGCTTGTGCTTTCTCTCGTTGCTTTTTAAAAAAAGCAATTTTTGTACATTGGTACAGCCTTCGCATTCATTTTTACCGCAACTTGCCTACAACGTGATTCTGGAAGATCTAGCGTAGCGATCAGTAACATATCTATTTGTGTCCGGGTTGCGCCATTCTCGGCCGAGTCTTCGCTTTCATTAAGTGCACAAGGCTGCGTAAGGCTGGCGTTTACCTTGTGAGGAATACTGCCATCTCAATAATGCTGAAAGCAAGACGTTATGGCGTCATTTTAAGAACTGGCGTGCGCGCTACAAAAGCGATCACATGACGAATGCACCGGTAGTTGATGGTGTTATCTCAAATTTTTTTATGACACTTTCGGAGGTGGCAAAGCCAGCTGCTGAAGACTCTTGCTACATAAGCCATTTATTTACACTTTGTCGCGTTGTGACTACGAAGGCGCTGAGGAGTGCAAGGAAATTGTGAATTTTTGTTGTTCATTGCTGATGTGGTAGCTTCGCGCTACCAAAATAGGAGACAAGCTGTGAGCGGCCACGCAATAAACCAAAAATGAGCAATGATAGAAACACAGATAAACATGTACAAAAAATAAAAAGCGCTAGCTGTTTAACGCGGTTAAACCGAGCAGACGTGCGAGCGCATGCCTGGTTGGCTCATGGTTTTGCTTTGATGGGTCGTTGGCACGTCTGGCGACAATATTAGGCTGAAGTTAAGCTCTGATCGATGTTAAGCTGGTCTGATGTGTTCGTTCCGAAGGTGGACATTGATGAAGACGACTCTGTACAAAGCGCGCAGCGCGCGAGAGTGTGTTGCAGTTAAGTTTTTTCCTGTTTGGGTCTGCACGAAATCCCGGGCAATCAACCACCGTGGGTATGCGCCATCGTTTTTGAGGCAACAACAACAACAGCTTGAGGCGTGATCAGCTGCAGCGATAGCATAGTGCTCTCGTGTAGTGGCCAGCGAAGCTGATCAGTTCCCGCCAGCGGGGGGTCCAAATTTCCAGTCGCGGTAATATTTATTTTATTTTTGTACCCTTAAATTCAGGGAGGCCACAAGATTCTTGGTTGGTTTTGACCCCGTGAAATAGGGCTTTCGCACCAAAAGCCATAAGCACATTGCAGAGTAGAGCTGTCTGAAATGCAACATCGTCACAGATTCGTGCTCAAGTACGCTGGTTGGCCTTCGGATATCCGTGAGACAGCGCCGGGCCTGAGTGTCAGCTTCTCGCGTTGCGGCGACACTGCTTCTCCGTTGATCACGAACTCGTGAGGCCGAATTAAATCCGCGGGGCAAAATGGCTCTCACAGACACGGATATACTTGGAGTCTAAGTTAAAGCCACCGCTTTCCTGCCGGGGTATCGGCCGCTTCCATATTTTACGCTGCTCGGCGTCGCTCGGTAGACAGAACAGCGAGGCCTTTTCCTGCGTACCTCCGTAGCCGGAGCGGCAACCCGTCACGCAGCAAGTATTCGACATCGCAGGCTTGCACGACACGTGCACTGTACTTATTTTGCAAACGAAGCCAAAGCGAAAAGGGAAAATAGTTGCAGCCGCACCGCCGGCGTCCCAATCCGCCCGTAGACTCGCGGCCGTAGAGACGCTCGCTTCCTCGCGTCGTTGCCCCCACACGACTCTCAGCGCCGCCTCGTGGAAGGCGCGGTCAACATATGAAGCTCTCCCATAGGGTTACGGAGAAGTTTCATGACCATAAAAGCATTGAAGGACTATGTTCATATTGAAGCCTTTTGGGCTGCAGAAAATGCGGGTGTGATAGAACAAGCAACATAGTAACATTGCAGGCATAGGAATAACACCCTTGAAAAAACAAAAAGGACTATTGGTACTACCATAGTCCTTCAATGCTTTTATGGTCATGAAACTTCTCCGTAACCCTATGGGAGAGCTTCATATGTTGACCGCGCCTTCCACGAGGCGGCGCTGAGAGTCGTGTGGGGGCAACGACGCGAGGAAGCGAGCGTCTCTACGGCCGCGAGTCTACGGGCGGATTGGGACGCCGGCAGTGCGGCTGCAACTATTTTCCCTTTTCGCTTTGCCTTCGTTTGCAAAATAAGTACAGTGCACGTGACGTGCAAGCCTGCGATGTCGAATACTTGCTGCGTGACGGGTTGCCGCTCCGGCTACGGAGGTACGCAGGAAAAGGCCTCGCTGTTCTGTCTACCGAGCGACGCCGAGCAGCGTAAAATATGGAAGCGGCCGATACCCCGGCCGGAAAGCGGTGGCTTTAACTTAGACTCCAAGTATATCCGTGTCTGTGAGAGCCATTTTGCCCCGCGGATTTAATTCAGCCTCACGAGTTCGTGATCAACGGAGAAGCAGTGTCGCCGCAACGCGAGAAGCTGACACTCAGGCCCGGCGCTGTCTCACGGATATCTGAAGGCCAACCAGCGTACATGAGCACGAATCTGTGACGATGTTGCATTTCAGACAGCTCTACTCTGCAATGTGCTTATGGCTTTTGGTGCGAAAGCCCTATTTCACGGGGTCAAAACCAACCAAGAATCTTGTGGCCTCCCTGAATTTAAGGGTACAAAAATAAAATAAATATTACCGCAACTGGAAATTTCGAACCCCCGGTGGCGGGAAATGATCAGCTTCGCTGGCCACTACACGAGAGCACTATGCTATCGCTGCAGCCGATCACGCCTCGAGCTGTTGTTGTTGTTGCCTCAAAAACGATGGCGCATACCCACGGTGGTTGATTGCCCGGGATTTCGTGCAGACCCAAATAGGAAAAAACTTAACTGCAACACACTCTCGCGCGCTGCGCGCTTTGTACACCGTCGTCTTCATCAATGTCCACCTTCGGAACGAACACATCAGACCAGCTTAACCTCGATCAGAGCTTAACTTCAGCCTAATATTGTCGCCAGACGTGCCAACGACCCATCAAAGCAAAACCATGAGCCAACCAGGCATGCGCTCGCACGTCTGCTCGGTTTAACCGCGTTAAACAGCTAGCGCTTTTTATTTTTTGTACATGTTTCTCTGTGTTTCTATCATTGCTCATTTTTGGTTTATTGCGTGGCCGCTCACAGCTTGTCTCCTATTTTGGTAGCGCGAAGCTACCACATCAGCAATGAACAACAAAAATTCATAATTTCCTTGCACTCGTCAGCGCCTCTGTAGTCACAACGTGACAAAGTGTAAATAAATGCCTTATGTAGCAAGAGTCTTCAGCAGCTGGCTTTGCCACCTCCGAAAGTGTCATAAAAAAAATTGAGATAACACCATCAACTACCGGTGCATTCGTCATGTGATCGCTTTTGTAGCGCGCACGCCAGTTCTTAAAATGACGCCATAACGTCTTGTTCTCAGCACTATTGAGATGGCAGTATTTCTCACAAGGTAAACGCCAGCCTTAAGCAGCCTTGAGCACTTAATGAAAGCGAGGACTCGGTCGAGAATGGCGCAACCCAGACACAAATAGATATGTTACTGATCGCTACGCTAGATCTTCCAGAATGACGTTGTAGGCAAGTTGCGGTAAAAATGAATGCGAAGGCTTGACCAATGTACAAAAATCGCTTTTTTTAAAAAGCAACGAGAGAAAGTATAAGCGCGTTATTCCTTTGCTAACAAGGTTTACAGCGGCCGTCGTCGATCGCACAGGGTTTTTAGTGTCTTGATGTTGCAGCCAAGCTTTCAAGTGATAACCAGTAAAGTAGCGTCCATCCTAAGCCCAAATACCGATCCCCAGAAAGCACAACTACGAAGCGAATAGGAGCCTGTTGGCCGGAAAACAGCCGCTGCGAGCAGGGCTCGCGCGGCGACTCCTGCCCCCTCGCCGACAGCCGCGCCACTAGCGGCGCGCGCTGTCCCTATATAAAACATTGGCCGGACTTTTGTGACCAGAAAAAACATTGAAGGACTATGGTACTACTAACCTGCAGCTAACTTTCGGTGAAAATCTCTTCCAGTCAATAAACGTCGAAGAGAGGCATTCGTCAAAAAACAACTCTCATTTATCAGTGGTGTGCACGCGTCGAGATTAGCGCATCAAATATAAAGTAAACCTCCATTCAGCCAGAAGTTTGGCAGCGCTGTATGTTCGATTGAAAGGGAAAACAACGACATAGGAACAGCGATGCTTTCAAAACAGGAGCCGCTTACGCGGAACTAAACTGCTACTGGAAGATATACCGGCAACTCTTTCTTGAAACAAAGGGATATTGTTTCAAGCTTCACTTCGTTCGGCCATAAAACATAAAATCAGCTTTTCCGGATTTGGACCTAATATTGTGTTATGTGCGGATTAACGTTCTAAAGCTGCTTATGCACTATAAGGAGCTCCGTAGTGGAAAGCTACAGATAAGTTTGGACCTCCAGATGTACCTTTGCCTGCACTGACGTCAAAAAGCACACACGCATTTTTCACTTCGCTTTTTTTGACATACGGGTGCGCGGCCGGTCTTCGATATTCTATTTTTAGGCGCAGCATCAGTACTTTATAGCTACTAAACGCTTGGGCACCAAAGTTTAAGAAACTTTCACTGAAATAAAAAGAAAATAAATTCTCTTTACGAGGGATTAGCCTACAGACTGGAGACGTTTGTTATCGGTGAGTATCGGGAGGCAGCTAGCAAGGCTTGTGAAACGAATATTATTGAAGCTTTCGTAATAATGTTACTTGCAATCCGAACCAAGAAACTAAGAGCCTTACGCTGTAAAGTATAAGTGATCCTCTCCGAAATCCATATCTTCGAATAGCCCCATTACGAACAGTTTTGGAGCTATCGTCTAAAACATGTCGTTGTAGAACCGCTGATGCAGCCTTTGAAAATGCTTTATTTATTTTCTTCTTACCATTACATAACTACCTTGTATTTGTTTTTGTGTACTGTTTCCTTACGTAGCTGATTCGTACTCGAAAGTCTTCTCAAAACAAGAAAAAAAATCATATAAGGTAACCTCGCAGCCTCCAACGGCCGGCGTGGTAGCGTTTAAGACACCGAAATATCACATGCAGATAGCAGGGAATCTAAATTCAGGTTTGAATTCTAAAATTACGCCGTAAAAATGTCAGCAAATGCTGAAATGCCGGTAATGATTACGGTACTTATATTTTTGCAGCGCTTTACAGGATGCGTAAATTAGAGATAACTACAGCAGTAGCTTTCTACAAAGCTTCATTTATGTTCCTTTGTAACATTGAACAGACACAGTTCGTTAGTCAAAAAAAAAACAACCAACAGAATAATACCTTCTCTCTTCAAATGTATCTAGGGCATAGGCATCTTTTTGTCACCTGCAGAAAATATTAACCACAGATGATGGCAAAGAATGTGAGAGAGTAGCTCAAAAGATAGCGAATGGCAGCTTCAGCGAGCCATAATCATAGACTTCCCGTCTATCCATTGTGATCCTCTAAAAAACGCAAATCTTCGCATAGCCCTCTTACCAGAGAACGTGGACCGTATATGACATTTGGTTCACCGTAAGGTACAAGCTTCTCATCAACAAACCCCTCCGAATCATACTCTTATTTATACCTACTCAGCATGCACTATAATGGACGCAGTAGCATATATATTCGTCACCATCTGCCAAACCATCTTTACACAGACTCTGATGCCTTTCTCTCATGCCACTCAAAACTTAATCCTTACCGCTTGCTCATTCTTGGCATCTTAACAACGCCGGAAATTTTCAGAGATGTTTTGAGACCTAGCCACTCGTAATACTTGTGATAACAAAGTTAGCTTTTCTAAGAGAGCCGATCTCTTCTCACAAGGGGTGTCTGAACTCATGGGACGCCTTTGAAGTGAGTAAGTTGTTTTCATTATTGTCGCCATCTTTCCCTATGATTCCTTATAAAAGAGCGCCGCGCGTAGCAGTTCGCAGTGGCGTTAATGTAGGCGCATGGCACTTCTTGAAACACTAACGAACATGGCTTCTTTGGTTTTCTTTCTACAGAGGGTGCATGCAGACTGAAGTGCACTTGCCGTTATCACGCTGTCCTGAGTCAGATAACTTTCAGAAGGTTAAGCATGAGAACTTCTTCATCGGTTAACTGCGCAGCAAAGCATTTTTGCAAAGTCTCTTAGGGAAGAAAAAATACATTAATTTTTACTGCAATACACTTTGTAACTGAAAACAAGCACAGCCGGAAGAGTCCTACCTAATAGCGAATTTTGGTATGAAAAGTAGAACAAGGTCGTTTCCGTCTGTGCTTTTTTAGCGAAAGCTACATTGCCCACGAACTTGCGATTTCGCTGTGGGTATGCTCCGAGGAGGCAGAAACCGACCTTGAGCCGTTGCCCAGCAACCGCCGCAGCTGGTGGGCGGCACGCGCTCGCCGCGCCATCTGGCATGACGTCACAACACGCGCCTCACCGCAGAGCCGCCGCCACCATTTGGTATGACGACAAACCGCTTGCCCCGTCGTAGCGCTCACCTCCGCTCGCTTCGCCAGGTGTGTCGCATGAGTGATAACATGACCGAGGACTGAAAAGGAGAGCTCGAGTGCGCCGCAACCTTAGTTGAGGTGGCAATACGGGCGGCAACAAATCTGCTTAGCTTTCGCTACGCATATCTTGGCATAGCCGAGCTAAGCCACTGCCAGTTTTTGGAAGCAAATTCGACGAATGACAAGAAGGGACAAAATGTTAGTTGAATGGTTAATTTCACAGACAGGCGAAATGTAAGGCAGCTGCACCACCACTACTTATCTTTTTTATTTTGTGTTCTCCTCGTTCCAATGGTTACAAGAGCGTTCCGTAGCTTTCCATATTTGATCGACGTTGCGGGTGTTTTTTTTACGGGAGAAGCGAAAACTACGGTTTGCTGTTTTGTCAGGCAAGACGAGGTGGACGACTTTAGAGTCGTATAGTCTTGACCTAGATTAAGTTTCGAAAGGTAACGTCGGAAGGTGAATATGTAACACACAGACGAGCTCATGGCGTGGTGTAGGGCAACCGAGTTTACGATCTCGCTTGAGAACTGAATGTTACGTTGAAACGAGGGCGACGAGCTTGGCCTACAGGCGATAATTGACAACTAGAACTGAAAATAACGAAGTGCATGATGCAAGAAGGAGGTAGGTAAACAGGAGGTTCAAAAGTATCTTCTTGCGGGCTGGTTGGTCTGAATCGTTCATATTTAAAATTGCGCGAACAAAACAAGGACCGAGCAAGTCTGAGCTTGTGTGTGTTACTGTGTTCTTGCTCGGTCCTTGTTTTGTTCGCGCAGTTTTTAATATAAACAGGAGGTGTACCACAAGCTTTTCCATGAGACCAACAGCCTTATTAACGTCATTTCATGAAAGTCTCCATAGCGAAAGTCATTCACCCATCGCAAAATGCGATAACAAAATTGTTACAGTAACCAGCAAGCGCTGTCAAAAGAGAGAGGCCCTCTTCTGCACCGCCCGCGCAGCGACTCCGCTAGACGCGTGGTCGTGGAGGCACCAAATCTCTTCTGCTAAGCCACCTATCTGCTTCAGCTGGGGTACATTGGGTAACGTAAAACATTTACTCCAGCTTTTCGCTGTGCTTTTCAAATGAGTATGATACGCTTCTGTGCAGCTCAAGTAAAATTTGTTGCTGGAGAGTGTCCGTCGCGTGGTGTTCGCTGAAGCTACACGAACTCTGAGGATCGCAATGGCGTGGCTAGAGTAGAAATTCTTAGGAGAAACTGGTCTTAATGGACAGCAGTAGGAGCTGCAATTTATGCACGCTACGCAGGACAGGTACCGAAATATTTCTAATGTCTGATCTGGCATTTTTTTCACTCTCTCTGTTTTGCCGCCTCATTTGATCCGATTAATGCAGTTAGCAAAAACATTATGCCTCTCCCGTAACAGAGAGTAGAGTAAGCATGAAATGCAGGACGATCCAGAAGCGTACGCGGACACGACGAGACGGAGCCTTGACAAGATTGTGTATGCAGCGCGTTCGAAACTGTGTAAAGTGCGTAGAGGCGAAAGCGTTTTCCGCACCACTTTGACTGCCTCTGTGGCACTGGGGACGTCACCACTAGATTACGTCACACAATTGATAACGAAGTATTGACAAATTACTAATTAGTGACTAATTACTGGTTAATTACTAAATACTAATAAACTGCTAATTAATGACGCTTAAGCTTCGCCTTTAGGAGAGGAACGCGACAGCGTGTTGTAGTGCTGCCAGGCAGTCCATGGAACGCCAGCACCCGTTCATTGATGACGAAGTAATAAATTATTGATTACTGACTAATTACTGGTTAAAAACTAAATACTAATAAACTGTTAATTAATGACGCTTAAGCTTGGCCTTTAGGAGTGAAACGCGACCGCGTGTTGTTGCGCTGCCGGGCAGTCCACGGAACGCCACCACCCGTTCGGCGCAATGTCTTGCCCTTTGAACGCGACGCTTTTTGAGAAAAGGAAATTACGCAGTAACTGTCTGTCATCTCGGTGGACACCCAAACCGCACCGTACAGGAAGAGAGGAACGTCAACACCCGTTCGGCGCAATGCCTTGCCCTTTGAACGCAATTCTTTTTGAGGAAAGGAAATGACGCAGTAATTCTCTATCTCGGTAGACACCCGAACCGCACTGTAAAGGAAGGGAGGAACGCCGCCACCCGCCTGACGCGATGCCTTGCCCTTTGAACGCAACGCTTTTTGAGGAACAAAAATGGCGCAGTAATTCTCTGTCATCTCGGTGGACACCCGAACCGCACCGTACAGGAAGAGAGGAACGCTGCCACCCGTTCGGCGCGATAATAAATAAATAAATTGGTTTTTTGAGGAAAGGAAATGGAGCAGTATCTGTCTCACATATATCCGCGGACACCTGAACCGCGCCGTAAGGGAAGGGAGGAAGGTAGGAGTGAAAGAAGAAAGAGAGAAAGAGGTGCCGTAGTGGAGGTCTCCGGAATAATTTCGACCACCTGGGGATCTTTAACGTGCACTGACATCGCACAGCACATGGGCGCCTCTTGCGTTTCACCTCCATCGAAACGCGGCCGCTGCGGTCGGGTTCGAACCCGGGTACTCCGGCTCGGTAGATGAGCGCCTTACCACTGGCCACCGCGGCGATGCCTTACCCTTTTAACGCAACGCTTCTTTGAGGAAAGGAAATGGTGCAGTAATTCTCTGTCATCTCGGTGGACACCCGAACCGCACCGTACAGGAAGAGAGGAACGCCACCACCCGTTCAGCGCGGTGCCTTGCCCTTTGAACGCAACGCTTTTTTGAGGAAAGGAAATGGCGCAGTAATTCTCTGTAATCTCGGTGGACACCCGAACCGCACCGTACAGGAAGAGAGGAACGCCACCACCCGTTCGGCCCGATGCTTTGCCCTTTGAACGCAAGGCTTTTTGAGGAAAGGAAATGACGCAGTAATTCTCTATCTCGGTGGACACCCGAACCGCACCGTAAAGGAAGGGAGGAACGCCGCCACCCATCCGGCGCGATGCCTTGTCCTTTGAACGCAATGCTTTTTGAGGAAAGGAAATGACGCAGTAATTCTCGGACCTCTCGGTGGACACCCGAACCGCACCGTACAGGAAGGGAGGAACGCCACCACCCGTTCGGCGCGAACCTGGCGCTTGTATGCCGGTCCTGTAGGAGGGCTTAGAGAGTCTCGTTAAATCTCGTACGGTGCCCGGATGTTCTCGTTTCAGTGCCCGGATGAGTGGAATTCAGCGCACGGATGTAGGCTGTCGGTCTCGGCGTGACGTCACCACACTGCCGACAACGGGAGCTAAAAGCATATCATGCTTAAAACATTATTGGGAACACTGAAGCGCGGGCCTCTGCAGGCCTGCCATGCTCCCGTTGGTATTCTTCAGGTCGGAAGCACGCCGCTTGTGGCTGGCATGTCGACTGCTTGGGAACATTAAACAGTGATTTTTTGGTTAACCAGCTCGTGGGCGTGCAGTGCGATAAATGATGCAGCCATGCCCGCTGCACTACTGCCGGACGCCCGCCGGCCATTTTCCAGCCATAGAAATTAGACGACGCGAATGGTTCTCGAGGCGGGCTTCTAATATGAAAGCGCGAAACATTTCCTCCTGACCAGAAGGTCGTCGTCAACAAAGTGTTCAGTCTGGACTATATACGCTTTCTCTATATACGCTATATGCGCTTTTCGACCGGCCCGGGGATGGGGTAAGGCATGCGACTGCTTATGAGCCGTTATTATCAGCCCTTAACTGCTTCTTCGCCACCTCCTGTTGAAACTCGCACGCATCAACGAGCAAACTAGTCTGCCTCGAAGCGAGGCGAGGCTACCCATTCACACCAAACTAATACGGTGGGTTCCACGCCCGAAACAAAAAAGATGCCCAGGCTTAGCTTGGTTAAGCCAAGAATGCGTTGCATATTGCGCGGTCTTTTTGCGCGAGGTATTGCTTGGCGGCACTCCATTTTCTCAGCAGCTTTTCCTCCGTGACGTATAGATGAATGGATGGACGGACTGACGGACGGACGGACGGACGGATGGATGGATGGATGGATGGATGGATAGGAGCGCCCCCTTTGAAACGGGGCGGTGGCAACCGCCACCATGCTCAGCCGGTTTTTTTTTCCTCCTTTTGCTTTCTTTTCTTTTTTTTTCTTTTTTTTCGTGTTTACTGTGTTTGCAATTCTCACCAAGAATCGCCATCATCTTTACCTACGGTTTTTCCTCGGGCTGTCGTTACGTCACGTCACGTGTTTTGGTGGCTGCCCGGCCGCGCCCAAGGGCTGAACTGAGTGATCGCAATATGCTACGCATAAAAAATGTTTTTGAGAAGCCATATCGAACATGCCGCACGTGCAGCTGAAGGCCACTGTTTAAGAACCGGAGATTTTTATTAACTGCATGGACGCCTGAAAGCAGTACAGCGAAACTTCGCTTTAACGCAACAGTTTATAACTGAACGCTTATAACAATGTAATATACATAAGATATTAGTAGCCATTTTCTTTGGAAGTTTTCGCGCAAGTCCATGTATCCGTTTTCTCTCTTTTACGTATTATGATTTTTCTACTGTGTGATACAACGAACCACCAATGAATCCCAGTGGCTATTTCGCGCTGAGCATGCCGATTTATATTCTTGCCCTGCACTTCCCTACTGATTACATAGGTAAACTCAAAGACACCACGCATTATACTACCTATCGAGTCCCACATATTACGTGCGGAAAAACTTCCCGCTTGAAGTACGGCTACCATGGAGCGCTTGTCTGAAAAATTCACCACCTTCAGTGCATATATTTATGATGGCGTTCCTTCGTTCGCAGAAAATTTGAATGCGCAGCACGCTGAAGGATGCAGCGTTGCGTTTTGCACACGGCCCGCTCCCTCGTGCTTCGCCTCAATCTGGTTGACAAGGTCCCTGTAGCTAACCTGCTCTGCAAGCGCCTCGCTGCACAGAGCGCACTGCCAGCGCACTCTGGTTTTCTGGTTCCATGTGCACCTTAATTTCCTGTATCGCAGGTTAAAACCGCTTTGCAGTGCGCTTGGTACACCTGGTGGTATTGAGGTTCCTCCACTTTCGCAAGACCAAGCGGCCCAAAACGAAAGCGTGATATATTTTACCGTTCAACAAAAGGCCACCGTGGTTTAAGAGTCCGGTCTGGAGTAGGCTTTCTCAATTTCAAGTGCTGTGATCCACGTGATGGCGAGCTCTACGGCGAAGCGGAGAAGAACAGGTACTAGCTAAAAAAGCAACCTGCACAGCCTCTTTCACAGCGGTTCATGCCGGCTTCAGCGCCTACGAAACAAGGCTAAATATTCTTAGCAAGTTTCTCCATCACTTGTACAGCATTATTCCTCCACTGTACACATTCCAGGCGCTGGAACATGTGCGCCGCGCTACAGAAACGGGCGAGTTGACACAAGGCTCATACAGTATGTTGGTGTACGCATATTCGCCTCCGAGCTGGATGCTGGGCGTACGCTTTGAGGCAGTCGCAACGTACATCGGCGGAGCGCTAGATGCCAGCTATGTTGTCATTGGTAAACGCGGCGGCGGGAAAATGAATCGGCATACGGCAACCGAGGTTGTATACAGCCACATTGAAGTGAAAGCTACAGTGAAGAAGTGCGGTGCCCGTTCGACTTCGTTATAATGAGGTTGAACTCTCATGCCCCCTCCCCTTACGAGCACATTCATCAGCTGCTAGAACGGAAGGCGCGCAAACATGCCCAGAGCGGTTTAGAAGTACTTCTTGCTGGGCGAGTTTGTGCATGCCTGTTGCTAAGACCGAGTTGCGCAAACATAAGTAACAAACACAGCGCGCTTTCCTTCATCGTCTTTCCTTTGTTTGTCTTTTATGTTTGCCAAACTTGTTCTTGGCAATGCCTAGAGCGGCCGACGGTTCGTAGGAACCTATGGTTTTCTCTTTCTGTATGCCTAGTTCTTGTGGCTCGCGTAATCAATGTGGCACCCCTTTACATTTACCTCGATATAAAGTATGAGCGCTACCAACGCTTATTTTCGGTGCGAAACTTTCTGATTTCATCATGTGCAAATTCTCACCTCATTAGTATTCCCTGCAATCCTTTCTCGCGACTTTTCTGCCTGCGTGAAGCGAGAGGCGCGAATTGACAGCTTCAACGCAATCATAGCGGCATTGTGAAGAGATAGGCAAAATTAGGCAAACTTTGTTCGGCGGAAACTTACAAAGAGCCTGCGCACTACACAGCCAGTAATTCACTTCCACTTCCAGCTCCACACGCACGATTCTCAATGTGTTGGTGCTTTCGTAATCCCCTAACCGCAGTAGACAACTTTGCTAGTTTTTTTTTTTTACAAGTCGGTTTACGTTTGAAAGAAAAGAAATGGCTTTCTTTTTTCTTGAGTCACACACGTGATTAGGAAGGCCCATTGACTGGACCGGCAGAAAAAAAAAACACGAACAATCATCGGGTAATAGAAAAAAATATGTAGATAAGCATGGACGTTTAGATGAATTTCAGTGACATCTCCCAAGTACCAAAAGCCTAAGCTATGAAAAAGCACTTCGCAGTGTGCAATAGCGTCGTTGCGTACTAAATTACGGAACACCGCGTTGCTAAATAAGCTCAATCTCCTTTACAACTTTATAACTATGCACGGCGGTGTTTATTGCAAAAAGTTTAGTTGCGTTATTGGCACGCACCTGAACGTATTTGACGGCCAGCTGGCAGCGAGTGAATTATGACATATTTTTTTACGGATGTATTGCCTTAGTCCATTACAAGGCACGCACCACACAGAACCGGCGATCCTCGCGTTAGTGACAGATCAGTAACTTCGTAAAATTTGGAAAAAGCTTTCTGCGCCGCTTCGCCTGACATGCGCATAGGCTTGACATACAATCCCTCTATTCGGGCTATTTTAGCACTGCCTATACCGAGTTTTTCCCCTAACATGGTCTGCTATTTTTAAAATTAGGCGCTTTAAGTTGGATGAGCGCTTTTTTGCGCGTAACACTGCAAGCAGTGTAGCGCATCGGGATAGAGTTAAGGGGTTCTAACTAGTAGGTTTTTAACTATTGCTGATATTTGCTATTACTGCTAGTTTACTTTTATTTATTTATTTCCAAATACTGTTAGCCCTTGCGGGCTGTTACAGGGTGGGAATGGTATAGTCAGTCAGTACAACACAGTTCCAGCTCTTTTAGAAAAGTTTCAAGTGAACAAGTTTTGTTGAATACGAGTCGGTCAAGGTTATTCCATTCTATAATTGTTTTAGGCAGAAACGAAAACTTATACACATCAACTCTCGGCATGTATGACATAACTGCGAAGGGATGGTTAGTACGCGATGACAGTCTTCCGGGTGATCGCAAGTACAAGTTAGAATCCAGATTGAACATACTGTGATAAAGCTGATAAAAAAACTTTAGCCTACAAATTTTTCTGCGAATAGCCGATGTTGGTAACTGTGCTCGTAATAAAGCGCGCATGTTCTCGTACGCCAAACTTATTAGGCGAAGGCGCCGAAGGTAAAATATTTTCGAAATTCTTAAAACTGATGTGGATAATACGCGTGGTGGGTTACATGCCTCGGAATAAATAACGAGACTAACACTAAAAAAGAGTTAACTTCATTATTACTTAACCATCCTACAAGTAAGCACGTCTGAGCTGTATTCTCATGCACTACACTGCTGACAATCCTACGCCTAAAAGGACGCTCTTTTATTAACCCAAGAAGATTATATATTTTTTTTAAATTGCAGAACTTCTTACGTACAACACCCGATATAATCTTACTTTGAAGGAAACAAAATTCGTTGATAGTCTGCTCTCAACTAAATATGATTGTGCAGTTTGTTTATATATATATAAAATTTATTTTTCTCAAGGCTTACACAAACATTGTATAGGGGAGGAGCAAGAATGAAGCAAGTGCTTTGAAATTTTTTTTAAATAAAGAAAAAGACAAAAAGTGGCAGTTATCCCAAACACACATTTCGCTGCAAAATGACACTGGCTGCAACATATGAGTGAACATACATTAAACTTCATTCATGCCGCCTTATCAAAAGAATGAAAAAACAAAATGGTCGCAATCAGCGGTATGAACGCGAACTGTAAGCAGAAAAAAATTGAAAGGTGCTGTTAAGTGAAATGCGAGAGCGATGATTTTCGCTGATAGTCACCAAGGCAGCCGGCAAGTGGCTTCATTCAGGGCAAGTTTTTTTTTGCAGAAACGCATCTGAGTACAACATCGTGTTTTGGTCAGGTATGGCAACTCAGGAAGGATGGTTGTCACGCATAGGAACGAGAAAGGGCTTTATGATTAGGCGCGATCTGAGTTGGTGCTGTGGTGATGGATGTTACGAAAAAGACAGATACGAGAAAACTACCGCTGAACAGTAAGCGCGACACATTTTGACTGCGTTTCTTCTCAGTGACTCTTGAAGTACGATGGTATCTATTGAGAACAAAACAAAATCTATGATTTTGTGCCCTCTGTATGGTGTTAACTTTATATGGCCTGGTTCCGAAATGAAATAATCGTACTCATATTAGGTAAGACATAGGTGACATGCTTAGTGGATACCTGGTAATAGGATCCACACGCGCACCAGGCCATTTTTGTTGGTGTATCGTTTCCCGGTCTAGTGCACATTCATGATTCACAACACAACAGCAAACACGGACAAAAGGAAGACTAGACAAAAGAAGCTCTTGTTTTGTCAAGTCTCCCTTTTGTCCGTGTCTGCGGAGCTGGTGTGAATCATGAATATGCATGGTGTTTCACCTATGACTTTACAGTTTTCAAAGATAGGCTGTTCGAGTTACAGGAACGCTTTTTGCGGCATGCATTCTAGCAGTGTAGCACATCAAATACAGCTAAGACCTCGTAACTAGTAGGCTGGTTAACTAATACTGAATAGTTATCTTTTTAACTATTACTGTTAGCCTCCTTAATTACTGTGAGACTTGTAGCCCACTGCAAGTAATATCAATATTGTCACGTAGTGGTGACTGCAGTCCGGCGAACAAGAACACAGCGAGAATGCCTTCGAAACGGAAATCTTTATTTGGGCTGACTTGCGCCCGCAAAGAACTGAATCACACGGCGGCGGCGTAGCAACAAGCGTGCTCGGCGGTCGTCGAACAGAATGCCCGCCGCTGTCGGCCGTGCTCTTTTCAAAGCCGACAGCGAATCTTCGAGATAAAGCTTTAGAAGTTACTAGAACATTCTGGCGCAAACTAGAGTCGGCTCCGTCCGGATGCGATCCATCGAGATAATTCTAGGCGCGTCTTGCGTCACAAACGAAGCGATAAAGCGGCGTGCCGGCACCCTTGAAGCATGAACAAATAAACACAACAAACAAACGCTACAGACTCGCGGCAATATCGCTTCTTAGAATTTCGAAAACCCGGTTACCCTCGGCGCTGTGGCCACAACAAATTTGGGCTTCAGTGCTCCAAAATACATCAGTTTTCGAGAGGCTTGCAGGCAAAGCAACCTCTCCAGTTCACGTAACTTGTGGAAATAGCCAGAATTTGCAGCGCCACAGCGCCGAAAGTAACCGAGTTTTAGAAATTCTATGGATTGATATGGATGTTAGGGTGGGTTACAGGCCTATCAATAATTAAGAAACCTAACAGCAATGGTTATAAAGGTAAGTATCCCAGATTGGTTAACCAGCCTGCTAGTTAGCGCGTCTTAGTTGTATTCTTACATACTACAGCGCTGACAACGCTATGCAGGAAAAAAGCGCTTTTCTACATCAAACAGCCTATATTTAGAAGTTCTACAAAGCCTTAGATGAAACACCCTGTATACTCATTCGCCAAAGTTTCTGCACTCATTAGCGCATTCTCTCCTCTGTGTGGGCAGAGCAAGGAACGGGAGGACACTTATGTCCCTCCTACGCAATGCTGCAGGCGTGTTGTGTCCTTTGTCACACGCGTGTTGTTAACAACGGCTGTGGAAGCGGCGCATGGGCCATGTTTTGACAACTTTCGCGCTAATCCACTAGGGTGACACAGTAGGCGAACAGACATGCAGGACACTGGTGCTTCTTGTCGAGTTTCGGCACCATGTGTGCTCCGGCTGGCCATGCTGACATAGTCTTCGGGGCGAAGCGGCGTTTACATTACGGGATTGAGTTGAGTTGAAAACCGGTTACTGGGTTCATGTAAACACGGCAGAGTCGGGTCCGGGAGTCGAGGGAGCGAGTCCAGTCAACTCCGCTGCAGGGGGTGGGTTGACTCGCTCGAACACATCGCTAGGTAGCATGTCAACCGGATCTAGTCGAAGTGTCGGATTAATGGGAGGGGAGACGATAAATGCGCAACTGTTTTTCGCTTGCGGCATTGCACCTAGTAAAGTTGTTGCCGGTGGTGTTGGTCCGGTGGTTTCCAGCAACTGGATGCACCGCTTGAAGGGCTTCTCGATGAAGTGACTTCCAGGCGAAGCGATTCAAGGAGAAACGAAGAACTTTTATACAGGCTATTTACAGATGGGTACAAGATTCAGTACGGTCGAACTATCCGCGGCCGGCCTAGCCGACCGCCTTCACAGAGGCGAGGGACACCACGTCCCAACAGTCGAACTGGCGCGCCTTGCACCAGCTCTCAACGGCCGCTACTCCGCGCTCGGCCCGACCGAGCGCCTGACAGCTACGAGTAGCTAGAGCCAAAAAGCCCTCGGGCGCGGGTCTCCTCGAGAGTCCACTCCGATTTTCCCGCGCCCCTTTCCACACGCAAAAATAAACAGTGCTACAGCTTCCCGCCTGACATCAGTTTTAACGAATAAGAAAGCTCAGAACTGATGTCAGCGCCTTTTCCCTCACCCCGAAATTCCTCCCTACGTGGCTGCGCAATCCTCCGCCAAGTGGAGCGGAGGCGCGCCAGACGTGTGGGGCCAACGGACACTTTCAGCTCCTAACCGTGCTGGCCTAGTATACCGCCCGTCGCGTAACGCGACGAAACCGAGACCGTTCTCGCTTGTTTATGGCCGGCGGCTTCTCCCCCCCGGGAGGCAGGATTCCGGGAAGATGGGGGACAGGAGCCCAAGGTCGATGTCGGCAGAGAGCCCCGCCATCTGGAGTGGCAAGGGAAAACGCAAGAACGAACGGGGAGACCAACCGAAGAGCATGGGCGTTCGAGCCGCTCCTCCCCTTCCAACGGCACGCACTAAAACAAAACAAAGAAAACGAAACAAAACGGGGCGCGCAGCCTAGTCCACTCTCCTCTCGCGGAATGTTCGTAACACATGTACAAAAAGAGGCGGCAGCGTGCCGAACCCTACACCTTCCCCCCAAGACTCGGCTAATCTATTAAGAGATAAGCCGAGGCAACAAACAACAAAAAGGGTTCGGCAAGTATAGCAGTTCAGTACATCGGCACGAGTAAGCTGCAGGAACCTGTGGGCCAGCATGCCGCGGCCTTTCGTCACACACTTCACAGATACATGCTAGAGAGTCCACTAAACAAACACACACAGAAAACTACCACTTTCGCTGGGTTGGATCAGGGTGTGTCTCTTAAGTCCAACGTGTCAGTGTGCACTGTTCCCTGGTCCAGTTTCCCAGCGGTCACTGCGGGACGTCAGCCAGTGTACTATTCCAACAAGCGTTGGGGATCCTAGACAAGGCATCCGCGTTACCGTGGTCGACTCCCCTGCGATGCTCAATGTTAACATTGTAGCGTTGGAGCGCCAGAGCCCAGCGCGTAAGCTTTGCACTTTGGGGCACGCTGCTCGTAAGAAATGAGAGCGGATTGTGGTCAGTGATGGCTGTCACGGTGGCGGCAAACACCTACGTCTCAAACTTTTATTTAATGCCCAGAATAACCCGAATTCCTCCCTCTCGATTGCAGCTCCCCGCATTTGCAACGGTGTGGCTGGAGAAGGCTCTCGGCGCCTCAGTGCCGTGGCCAGAAAGCTGCACTAAACATGTGCGCACTGCTACTGCCAACGCGTCGGTAAAAAGCAGATACGGCTTTCGCGGGTCCAGAATGGTCAGTGAAATCGCCTCGCACAGAGCTTTCCTTAGGGCATTCAAACATTTCGTAACAGGAAAACAAAGCACGTACTGAGCAATTGATACCACTTTGTCCACAATCACTGACGCACACAAGGTAAAATCGGCATAACTCCCGCACAAACAATATTCGATCATGTCGATAGTCTCTGAACACCGAGTCTCTCCAGCTCTGGATCGCCCATTCCCACCTATATACCGCATCCCGGCTTTACTCGAGCCTTTTGTTTCAATCTCTAGACATGCTACCAAGGCTAGCTGTGTCGCATATCTAGTGCATGGCTCCCGATCACAGCAAGGCCAAGCAGTTAAGGGTGAAGGGGCCCCGGCCAACGCGGCCGACGATTTAAGCGGTGTCCTCCCGGGTCGAACACCCGCACTTGCTGTGTACGACCGAACATCCCTGCGGCACAGGCAGTGCGCGCAGAGACGATATTCTCTTTCCGCAGCGCTGTTTTTGCTTCAATTGTGACACCGGCCATCAGCGCACTCAGGCCGCGGGTTGTCACTCTAGACGCACTTTTGTGCGCTGAGGGCCCTCTCACGCATGGCATTCTCAGCTTAAAGTGTGCCGGTGTTCCTTTGTTCTGCTTACTGCGACTGACGCATTCCCTGTCACCGATACTGCACATCCCTTCATCTGGAAATCGCTCTGCTGCATTACTGCCTGTACCTGCATTAGCTGCCTCAGAATCGGCTCTCAGCAGCTGCGACACGGGTTCCTCGTGCGCCACCGCTGCTACTGAGGTCGCTGTTTGAACCACGTCATCGCTGCAACACACCTGATGCACTATTTCCATGTCGGTGGGCAACAAGAGTTCCCACGGGACACCAGCGCCTGTCCAGTCACCCGTGTCCTCATGCTCAAGCGGTTCAGCGCAAATGTCTTCCACGCCCGCACGCGCGCCAGCTACCTGGCCACTTTCGACGACATCTTGCTTGTCACCCTGCACGCTCTCGGGGCTCATCTCAGTACAGGCAGGTCGGGATTGCTGTTTTCTTTCAACCTGAATGTCCGACTCAGCTACATCCGGCAACTCTGCGTCAACGCTCTCTGAAGTACTTGACGGGACGCGCCATTCCACTCGCACGCTCTCACTTTCAACCGGCTTCATGCCGTCGCGACCAGCCCGCTCATCTGCAGCATTGCTCTGCGCCTTACTGACATCTCTATCTGAAGGGGATGATCGGCTCCGAGTTCGCTCTAGCTCATCACTGTCAGCCATCCGCTGGGGTAGGCTTTCGCATTCGAACGCCAAGACTGGCTCGGCGTCTGCGTCTGGCCCTGATTCATCTGGTCTGTCTTCACCTGGCGGCGACAGAGTCCAAACCGCCTGCGCGAGACCCCCGCTGTCCGTTTTGCGCGAGCTGTGCAGCCGTTTCCATGCGTCTGCGGAGATTAGACAGTCGGCGTGCGTGAGCCTGTCGGTGAGCGCACACGTCACCGGTGTCGCATCGTCCACATTTTCGATTAAGTGCACACGTCACCGGTGTCGCATCGTCCACATTTTCGATTAAGGAAGCGCCGCGATACAACATCAACGGAACAACTGCCAGTTTCGCCTCTACTTTTTCTCCGAAGGCGGAGATGAGATCGATTGTCCCATGTGGGGACACAAACTCTTCAGGTACAAGGCTTTCGCGCACTACGGTGATATCTGCGCCGGTGTCCACAATGGCGCTGAAAACTGCCTCCCGACAGCTGATTTTAACGTCCCTGAGAGTTGGACGCGTGGTCTCCGAGGCATGGGTGGACACGCGTGCCGTTAACCTATCCTCGCGCGGCGGACGCTCTCGTTTGTCAGCTGTGTTCTCACGATCAAATGGGCAGTTCGCAACAACGTGCCGCCAGCTTCCGCATCGGAAACAGCCACCCGATCGCGATTCCTTTCTCTTTTCTCCTCCTGGCCTGACTGCAGCCCTTACGTCTCCTCGTTCTGCCCCAGGCTTCTGAGCAGGTGGGGCCTCAGACCTCGGTTTTGGCCGGTTATCAAAACCCTTAAAGCTGTCGGCTTTCCTCTGTGCGCTTCCCTTCCCGGCGGCTTCCTCGTACGTCTGTAGCAATGCGGCTATCTCATCCGCGTTCAGCCATTTCTCACCCTCGCGCAGCTTGACATATTTCCGTGCTTCTTCTGATAGCCCCTCTTTGAGCTGGTCGGCGACCAGAAGCTTCAGAAGTCCGTCAAAAGTCGACACGCCCCGAGACTTTAAATAAAAATTTAAATAACTCTGGACGCGTGTGACAAAACCCTTCAAAGTCTCTTCGCGCCTCTTGGTGGCCCCTGAAAACCGCCTTTGGTACTCTGCGGCTGAAAGTTTTAACTCGTCTAGGACCACCGTCTTAAACTTATCATAGTCCCTGTGCTGTTCTGCGGTGAACCGAGTCGATAAGTAGGTCACCCGCTCGGCCAGCACCGGGAACACAAGCTGCGCCCAGTGTTCCTTCGGAACGTTGTAAGCCCTGAGCGAGCATTCCACTGATTCGAACCAGACGGGCACTTCACCGTCTGCAGGCAATTTGGGGAACGCGCCGGCGAGTAGCTTAGCGTACTGTCTCAACCGTTCGTCTTCGGAAGGCGCAGCATTCTGGCTTCGAGCACGAATGATTTGCATTTCAAGCTCTAAGGCTTTTATCTTTTTTTCGTACAATTCCAGCTCTTTATCAATGTTTTGGTTACGCCGTGGCCTCGACACCTCATTGCTGCCCTTGTCACCACCGTCCCCACTGTCACCACTGTCACTATCGCTGTTCATTGTGGATGCCTTGTCAGGGTTAAGATGCCCAAATCGGGTTATCATTAACTACGCCCGCCGTAGTCAAACAGTGACCGTCAAGAAAAAGGAACCAGGGAACTCACCCGGAGCTGCTCGCAGTGTCCTCTTTTCGGGCAAGAATGAAGTCGACCACCTAAGGAGCCGATTGAAGCCGCTAGCTGCTGCCGTTGCTCGGGGATGCCACTTGGCGTCCGCTGAAGGTCGTGTCCGCTTCAATTTCCCAATTGCCGCCGTTGCTCAGGGATGCCACCCTCTGTCCGCAGAAGGCCTTGTCTTCGGCGTTTCACGCCCGATGCTCCTCGCACCTTCGTACCCTTAGCCTGTCGTCCACTCGGTATCTCGCCTTATACCGAACTTCGTCCTCTCCTGGGGGCCGCTGCAGTGCACCAGTACTGTCGACTGCGCCAGTAAAGTTGTTGCCGGTGGTGTTGGTCCGGTGGTTTCCAGCAACTGGATGCACCGCTTGAAGGGCTTCTCGATGAAGTGACTTCCAGGCGAAGCGATTCAAGGAGAAACGAAGAACTTTTATACAGGCTATTTACAGATGGGTACAAGATTCAGTACGGTCGAACTATCCGCGGCCGGCCTAGCCGACCGCCTTCACAGAGGCGAGGGACACCACGTCCCAACAGTCGAACTGGCGCGCCTTGCACCAGCTCTCAACGGCCGCTACTCCGCGCTCGGCCCGACCGAGCGCCTGACAGCTACGAGTAGCTAGAGCCAAAAAGCCCTCGGGCGCGGGTCTCCTCGAGAGTCCACTCCGATTTTCCCGCGCCCCTTTCCACACGCAAAAATAAACAGTGCTACAGCTTCCCGCCTGACATCAGTTTTAACGAATAAGAAAGCTCAGAACTGATGTCAGCGCCTTTTCCCTCACCCCGAAATTCCTCCCTACGTGGCTGCGCAATCCTCCGCCAAGTGGAGCGGAGGCGCGCCAGACGTGTGGGGCCAACGGACACTTTCAGCTCCTAACCGTGCTGGCCTAGTATACCGCCCGTCGCGTAACGCGACGAAACCGAGACCGTTCTCGCTTGTTTATGGCCGGCGGCTTCTCCCCCCCGGGAGGCAGGATTCCGGGAAGATGGGGGACAGGAGCCCAAGGTCGATGTCGGCAGAGAGCCCCGCCATCTGGAGTGGCAAGGGAAAACGCAAGAACGAACGGGGAGACCAACCGAAGAGCATGGGCGTTCGAGCCGCTCCTCCCCTTCCAACGGCACGCACTAAACAAAACAAAGAAAACGAAACAAAACGGGGCGCGCAGCCTAGTCCACTCTCCTCTCGCGGAATGTTCGTAACACATGTACAAAAAGAGGCGGCAGCGTGCCGAACCCTACACACCTCCAAGACAGCGGTGCCATGCCGCAATCTTGGAGGCTGCCACTGCCCTCTCCCGGTGCGCTAGTCGACGCTTGGTGTCGCTGCAGTAGAACCGGTCTCGACTCGCTAAACCCGAGCTCATGTAAACACGCAGTGGTCGAGTTGGGCTGACCTTGCTCAACTCGATCACCTGACTACACCCGCAGCTGTCAGGTTCATCTAAACGAGGCCATAGACTTCGACGCTGGGCCACATAAACTTTTTAGGAGCATCTCAGTCCTTGCGTACGCGCAACCGGGTCTGGAAGCGTTATGACGACTGCCACATCAGATTTGGCTGATGATGTTAAAACATAGTACGCAAACCTGTTGCTTCCAGTCCCGGTCTTCAGTCAAGAATTCTGGTGCCAATAGGTGGCAGACAATTTACAATAGTGTTATACTGCTGCCAAGCCGACACGTACAATAAAAGCGCCGTATTATAGCACATTGAGGTTTGCCTTTACCGCAAAAAGAACCGCAAAGAAATTGGCAGCGGTTTAGCTCTGGTTAAACCTGGAGTATTTCGAAAACAACGAGGAGAGAGAGAGAGGCGATGAAGAGCGTGCGGCCGCGGCCTCGGCACGCTAGCTATGCGCCGCTACTGCGCATGCGCAACTGGCGAGCGCGGCGGCGGCACCTCTGAGTCACCCGCGCAGCGATGGCAGCGGCGCGCCTGCCATGTGCCGTGTTACGTCACTGCTCCTCACGCATTGGCAGTAGAGACCAGATTCTTTTACCCTCGCACGCAGGCTGCTGGCGCGCCCCTACTCTCGACACCAGTCGCCATCTATCGGCGCGCGCGGCCCGATGGACTGCGGGTCGCGCCGGCGCCGCACATAGAATGCATGTTTACGTGTTCGCTTCTGTCGTTGTAGTGCTTCAGCATAACATATGAGGGTGTGCTGTGCGTCACTACTTACATTTTTCCTCTACCAGACAGTACTGCGGTTATCTTGCGCGCAGTTAGTCGTTAACGTGACATCTCCGAGTTTTTTTTCCGTTCATTTGGTTGTAAGTGCGGCGAGGCAGTGCCCGTCTGTCTCGTTGTTTGTGCCCACCATGATGATATTGATATTGATGATTAGCGCTCGTGTCCTGTCTTCACCTTTTCTGTGTCTCG
Source organism: Amblyomma mixtum (assembly GCF_055824585.1). Classification (NCBI taxonomy): domain Eukaryota; kingdom Metazoa; phylum Arthropoda; class Arachnida; order Ixodida; family Ixodidae; genus Amblyomma; species Amblyomma mixtum. Next base: position 80,844,587 of record NC_143020.1, on the reverse strand, counting down.
TTTTTCGAGTTACGTTTTTCAATGATGATATACTGCTGGCTCAGGATTCTAAACGCTGGCAGTGCAGCGGCGACGCTGCTCCACCGAGCCGCTGGTGCGGCGGCGCTGCTCAGGGAAATTCTGGAATAGTATTGCAAACAGCAAGGATTTTTCCCGCGGAGTAGTCGGCCAGGTAGCGTACGGACTGGAAACCGGCACTTCTAAGCAGATTTCTGCGCGGGCGTGTCGTTTGTTGCCGCCTTTTACGTGCGCTATCTATCATCTATGATAATTTTAGGCACAGGAATGTGGATTTATTGATTTGATTCAGTGGTGTAGTAACTGGATAGGCGAGCTGCAGACTGAAGGTTGTCCCGACGAGGCGCGTGTTTTCGATCACCTCCTTGCGCTGAGCTTGCTCTAGTTCCCATTAAACACATTTCATGCACAGCATTGTAAACACGACCGCTACCGATTTCAGTTGCTCTTTCCGCACGCACGTCTTCGGGATCAGGGGGGTTAAAGAGTTTACCGTAGTGTGTTTCTGCTTTTGCTATCTACCTTAATCATAGGAAAATATGCGTGATTTTAATACATTCATTCACACTTAGCCAAACGCCTACGCAACGCTGTCACACGCGGCGAGAGCTACCGAATAAAATGAACGCGACTTCGGACCTCAGAATTCGTGAAAGCTGCTAATATCCATTCAAGCTTTGATAATTTGAGCAAAAGTACGTTTTTATGCATCCAGGTGGCATAAACCATGACAAATTTTGTTTTTGTTGGCGCTGCGACTCAGTTAAGCTCACAGCGGTAATTTGTTGATAAACTGGCGCACCACACATGCGACAAGAAAGCCCTGTTTGTGGGTGGTACTTTATGGCCGAAGGATTAAGAGTGCATTGGAATTGGAACTGCATGCTAGCCGCACACCTAATACTTGATATTGAACAAAAAGATTTTTTTTTTTGCTGTGGGGCACCAAGACGGTAGCGATATAAGCACGAGCGCATTCTAAGCGTCAGCACAATTCACGTGAATGTCAAACTAAATGTCATTAAAACGCATCAATGTGCTCCCTTTGATAACGTGAATACTTCCTGCAACACAGCCACGCTGGGGAAGTATGCTCGGCAATGTATTTTTTAGCGCCCGAAGCGCGGCTATATGCAGGCGCGGCCGCCGAGCTGCCGCAGCCCCGCAGTCCCCAAAGAATTGCCCGCACCGCGGCGCACCAGTCGGCGAAAAATGGCCGCGCCCAGGAGCGGCTCTGGATTCTGGTCGGCTCCGCGAAATGGCTCAGCGACTAGCGTAGTGTCACTTTCGCAACAAAAAAACGAAAACTTGACCAAGGCGCTCGCTCGTAAAATGAGATTTCCGTGCGCCAGGATCCGAATTATTGGGTCAAACCTTATACAACATTTCAAATGAGTGCTCGGACTATTTCTTCGTGTCACCACTGTTGGCTAACACATTAATATATCAACGCCTTTTAACCATGCGGTATACGGAGTTAACTAGGTGCGCTTTTTGTCGTCGCTATGAATATTGCTAACAATGTGCGGAAAGTGCGCAGTGAACGTTTCGCGCTCTATGTATTTTTTGACTATGCCGGAAGTTGGTTTCGTTGCATTCTTTGTGTCCAGGAATCTGAAAAGTAAGCTTTCTTATGCGCAGTAAACTTGATCATTATCTGGGCAATATTACTCTTCCTCTGCAGTGTTGCTTATAGGCCCACGTAACACGCGAGCAGAGGCTGCAAATGGGGAATAACTGCGTAAACGTGAAAAGACCCTAATCAGCAATGAGGGCAAATTTGAGCGTTGTGCGCGCTACTGAACTGATCCTTGTGGATCCTTTGGCCGCGCTATAGCGAAAGCCAATTTTTTCATAGTAAACATCGGCCGTGATAATTTGTCAGAGACGCCTGAGGGCTCGCACAGGATTGCGGGCAGCCTAAGAGGGTACCCCGCATCTCGTTATTTTAAGCAGGCACCACGGCAGTAATGAATATTTCGCTATGTAGCGTTTTACAGGCATGGGGGCTCGCTGACAACCCTACAGGAAGCGCATTCCTCTTCAGGCCTTGATATAGTAGGCAACTTCTTTTCTAGAGACAGCCGCTATTTCTTTCACCAGGAAGACGTATGCCGCCAGAAAAAGGCTATGTAGTATTAACGCTACCAATAGCATCTGCATCTGTGGGACACCAAAGCTCTACAGAGCCACATTTTCTACTTTGGATTGACTATCTGGATGCGATTTAAAGATAATCCTAGACAAAGTGTGATTTCCTTCCTGGGCAACACTACACTGAAGATTGGTGATCTCTCTTCGCCTTTACATACTAAAGAAGTGAGTTATATGCCGACAACTGATCAGTTTGTCTTCCCTTGGGATTAGACCTTTTGCCCTGAGAGATCATTGGTTGTCTGATCTTCGCAATTCATGTTCCGAATTGTCCAGTTCCCTTCCATGATTTATCGAGAATACCATACACTCATATCAGATCCCTGACCCATCTCCTCTCTTTCTGTCCCTTGACATCTGCCGTATATTTTTCTCTCCGTGTCTCAGAGCTTCTCGTTTAATTTTGAGTATTTTCGTTCGCCTCGAACTTTCTGCCTTAAGTTGACTAGTGGCGGGACTAAGCTGTTTTATACTTTCCTCTTGACGGATATCAATAAGCAGCTTTTTTCTCCTTGACACTGTCTCTTGAGCATTATTTCTAGACCTCGAAAGTTGTTCAGGTTGACCACTTCTTTTTAATGTTTCCTGAATTCAAGGAAAGAAAGCGAGAAAGCTGAATCCCATGGTATACAACAGCATTTCGTCTAAATGTATGCATAAGACGTTTCTTAAGCGTTGGTTACTCGAAAATGGCGGCAGCGTGCAAGAAAGGACGGATGAATAAAGAGCAGGAACAGGACAGAGCGGACTGACAAGAGATTAAGTTTTTAAGAAGCCACGCATATGTTCAAGTGGGAAAACTAAACAACAAAGAAAAAACAGGTATACCATAAGCAAACAAAAAGAAAACAAAAATGAACTCCTAGGCAAGTCGCCCAGATGGAAGTGCAAGGCCTTCTATTGCGTCTCAGTCAGTCAGGACATTCTTGCACGAAACATTTCGCTCCATTTCACTTCTGTGTTTGTTCCATAAATATGTTCACACCCGTCCTTCGTTGTTACCTCTGGCATCACCTTTCCGCTCTTCACAACGTTTACACAATCAACTCAGCTTCAACCGGATATATGGGATGACCCTGCCATTTAATTCCTCTGCATTACCTAGAACAATAAAACTCTGGAATGATCTTCCTGACAACATAATCTCTTTCATTGATCCTGGTGAGTTTAAAAAACCTCTATATATACATTTATTGCCATAGTGATGTTCGAAATGTACGACAGTTTCATTTGTTCTTAACGTTGTTTTCCCATGTACCACTTCTGTTGCCCCTGGTTGCTTTTTTTTTTCGCTCATGTTCGTGTTTCGCTTTTTTTTCTCTCTATTTTCGTGTCTGATGTTATTTTAACTCCGTTTTGTATAAATTTCGTGTTCCTTTCTTGTATTTGACTTGTACCGCGTTCTTGTACCGATATTACGTTTTTTTTTTCCATCTGTATATACCTTTTTTTCGATTTGCCCCCCTCACCCAATGCTCTTCGGGGCCTGTGAGGTACTAATAAATAAATAAATAAATTCATTCTCCCTCCTTTCCAGGCTTTCTGATGTCTGCTCAACACATGTGTCCTGCTTCTTACTGCGAAAGGCTTCTGCTTTTTCCGGGATATATGGCTCTTCTCTTTTAATACAATCTGCGTATGTTAAAATTCAAAGCGCTGTGCCACCTTCTGTAGCTTCAGGCGAGATTTTAAAGGAATGTTTCCGTTTGCCGAACTTCCGTGCTCTCCATAACAGGCAGTAGCGGGCCGTCCGGACTAGCCTACATACCTATTCCACACAAAGGGGCATTGCATTTTCGATCACCCTCCCAACACGGCACTGGAGGTTGCTCTTGAGAAAGATGACACCGCTGACTGTGCCATAATGTTTGCGATGAATTAGCCTGAGTTCATTTCTCCGGAATGAACTATCCGGGAAATCCTGTAGTGCAATATTGATAGCTATAGTGAACCCTGATACTCACAAGTGGAAGTGCAAGATTTCAATGTCGCCTTACACGCCGGCAGCGCGGCGACTCTCTACATTACGGCCACGAGCAGGTTATTTTCATAAGAGGAAACCAGGTACATCGCGAAAGTCCCGAAGGCTTTTTCATTAAGAAGATACTGGACACGTGTCTTGCTTACCATCGATAAAGAAAGGAGAATGCAGTCCTGGAATATGTGCACACATCTCTTGATTGATATATGTGACAGGAGCACAATGTCAGCATGCGTCTCCTTTTCTCTGACTGCCTAGCCCAGACGACCTTCCTGCTTGCATTGTTTTGCTTTCAATATTCTAGCAAGTACTCCTTTTTTGTGAATATAAGATCCGGTCGGCAGTCTACGCCGTGCTGTGCTGCCTTTTTCCTTGTCCGTCTTCTTTTGTGATGGGCATGTCCCGTTTAGTTCAAACAAACTCTGCGAGCTTTCCGTCCTTCAAAAGATTATTGAATGAACTGACAGAGCTTTTGCTTCCCGCTTTTCAACTTTCACTTAACTTTTGGGCAATTATGACAAACTTGGAAGGCAAAGATATACTAGCACCATATAAAATAAACCCTCTCATGAAGCTGATTGACTTAAATACAGGTTGGGTATCAAAAAGAGATTGTTTGTTTTACGGCGAGAATAATTTTAATGCGCGAATAAATGTGCCTGTCTCTCAAGTGTAAAATTTGTACCCCCGAAGCTTTGGTCACCTTAGGTAGGGACACATTTGTCTCTACGATGAGATCGCCTAAATAATTTCTATATTTTTTTTGTCGTAAGAGTAGCTATTTGGAACAATCACTAGGAGCATGAGGAACAGTGTAAAAGTAAGTTGGTATTCTTTTAGGCCATATCTGCATTGTTACGCACGCGCTAAAGTCCTAGCAGCTATAGTACCATAAAGGGCATTATCCATGCGAACGAAAAATATTGGCTCAACTTGACTAGAGCTCAGCTAAAATATTCGGCGATAGCCACCGGGGATCGCAATTGAAAATTTCAAGATTTCCTACTTCAGCTTAACCGCAACTATTTCCTAAAACAAGACACTCGTTCACAGACTCGTTTCCACTCCCATCTCCATCTACAAAAGGGGTTTGGGCAAGATGTGATTCGGCAGTCGCCAGTATTGTATTCTTGGTCGCACTGTTCGCCCAGAGTAGAGGGAGGAATCCCGAAAAATCTGCGTCAAACTGAACTTCGGCTACCTGCTTTCACGAACCTCCCTACAACCTGCTCTCTTCGCGTTATCGCCGGCGCCGCTCTCGCTTCTGCGTGGACTTCGCCGACCCCCGCCTTGACGGGGCAGCATATTCCGCGAGTCCCCTGTCACTTTTCGTTCCGGTGCTGGTAGGACTTCTGAGAGGGATGAGGCGTTGGGGGGGGGGGGGGGGGGGCAGCTTTTGGAAGGTTGTCGTGGGTGGCTGGTGGCAGCTTGTGGAACGGGGCGGTGAGGGCCTGGTGGGGGGGGGGGACTCCACTTTTTTCAAGAATTAAGCTTCTTTGATACTTAAATGTAAACTGAAATGGCTTGCTGAGAATTTGAGGGGATCCAACGAATCGGGTGCGCTGAAGCTTCTAACTGAAGCACGGCAAGTAGTTTTGCGCTAGCACTGAAGTGCAGACTTCATACGGGACTATATACGGGACTATATGGGCTATATGTCATACGGGACTATATGGGCTGATAAGGGGTGCTGTTGAAAATGTGTTCCATCACGATACCGTAAAGGTGGGCTCCAGAATACGGTCTGTTATGCGTGTACCGTACTCAGAAGGGTAATAGAAGGCTGTTGAAATCGTTTGTTCTGAGGCACACTGAAAATACTGCGAGTATTGCTTTTCTGTTACAGAGCGAAAACATCTGTATAGCATAACCATTTTATACACGTAGCGTTCCCACAGACAAAACCAAGTTCCTTTTCGTGTGTTTTCCCTCGGGAGACCTTTCAATATACACAGCCATAGATTACTTCCATACTGCGCAGAAAAATAGGAAAGAAGCTTCCTGGCCTCATGAAACAAAATTTAAACCGGTTTTTATTCAAGAACTGCATATAAACTTCGTGCACTGTAGTCATGGGCTCGACAGAATTGTGTCTAGCAAGAGGGAAGCACAGAGGCTGAAGAAAACCGATATTCGGCGAGTGAATGTTTTTTCAACCACTAACTTTTTTCAGTTTTTGGTAGAAAGTTTCCGCCAGCACAAGGGTATGCACTCCGTCGAGTTCAATTTTCTGACTTTGCACAGGCTTGCTGTTGCATATTCTGAGAAGAGAATTGTCGGAACTGCCGGTTTCTGCACCGACACAGCATGAACCACTCTTCACTTGAACATTATGCCCATCCCTCATATAATACCCCACACCAAGGGCCATTTGAGGTACTAATAATAAATAAATAAATAAATGTAATACGCTAGCGTTTCCATTTGCGCAGCCTTATAGATATTCGAATGTCTCGTTCAAATTTTACACCAACCCCTAGGCAACAGCGCCAAAGGTATACTGGCAGCAGCCAAACATACTGGCAGAAGCCAAAGGTATTCGCGCTTTCGGGACATCTTTTCAGTCCTCGCTTGCAGATTGAACTGCAGTATTAACATAAATACGAAAGGTTTCTTTCCTGCACAGGCTGGGAAGCGTTGCTGCTCGCTGGAAATTACATCAAGTTAGGTTAGGAAGTACAGGCCCCGACAAACGTATACTGTGCAAGGGTTTTGCTTCTAAGTTCTTTAGTGTGGCTCCTTTGCTCATCAAGCCGCACAAACCTTTGGAGGATTGAGGACGCAAAGAGATTCCTCTTTCAAGAGATTACGTTCGCTCAGAATGCATAACGAGGCATACAGCAAGGCCTCACAAGCACACCCCTTAGGCTGCGTACTTTTGACGGGAGGTGTACGTACGTAAATTTGGCAGAGCTTGCCGTTACCTGATGGTCCTTGTTTTTGAAGGGGCCTAGGCGTATTCACAGTGACTGAGATCTCTACGAAGAAAAAGTGTAGCTTACAGTACTAAGCCGTAGCTGAGTTTTTTCTTTAGGTGAGCAATTTTTATCGCTCTTCGTACAGAACAACTTAGCGCACCCGTTCCCACTGTGACAGGCAGAAAATTTGATCCTGAATTTGACGACCACCGGCAGGTGTTTCGAGAACTCAGTGGGAATGCGCTTTTACCGCAAATCCTCGAAAATAAGTTCTGGAGTTGCAAATGCTTGTGAAAATGACTGCGCAATAATTTAAACTCTACTTATTTTCCATTTTACTGCTCTCAGCACAAGTTTAACACCCCGCGTAGGTGTTCTCTGCTAGAAAATATTCGGCAATAGCTGTTTCAATAAACTCTTTCCTGTGTTAATTCACGCCGGTGGCGAATGTTACACTTGCAGTTCTAAGACGACACAGAAATTCACTATCAGGTCTTTACAAGAACGCGGATAATGGCGTAAACAGAGATACGCATTGCCGCCTTTTTTTACAGTAAAAGCCGTTATAACTTTAATTTAGGGATGTAGCCTTGCATTCTTCTGACGAATTAACAGCGTAAACCGTAAGACCTTAATGGTTAAGTCAATTGCTTTGTACAGCTTAATTATTTGCTTTTCTTTTAATTAACTTAGATAATATCAAGAAAATTGCCGCTTTCCACTGTGGGCAGGCGGCGAAGAGTACAACAGGAAAGTTCCTCTCCACTTTTGGGGATATATGAAAGAGGCGAAGAGAGAAATCGAAGACAGAAAGAGGCGTAGGCGACGGGTGACCCAGTGGCCTTGCAGGTTAAGGCGAAAGTGGAGGAATGCGCAGGCGCTAAGTGGCTGCCACGGGATCAACCTAGAGGGTGGCTACCATCGAAAGAGGCGGTGACGACGAGAGCAGAAGGTTACTTAACCTGGGGGTGGCTACGAGGCAGCAGACCGTGAAGCAAAGCAAGCATGTGCGAGCAGGATGCGGATAGGAGAAAAGCGGAGAGCTCGAGAGGAGGCGAAGAAAACGAGTCTCTAAAAAAGGGCGCAGTGGCTTCCAGAGCGCTCACGGCGGACGGACGTGTTTAACGAGCGCTCCGGCGCGCTGCGCAAGATTCTATTTCTCGGGCAGGCGGACTTCGGCCCGCCCATGGGCCCGCCGTTCTCAGCTAATCTCGAGGCACAAGTCGCGCCGAATATGCTCGCGCACATACGCGGTTCCGACGTGAAATGCAGCTGTGAAGTATTTCTCGCTGTCGAGAGAGAGTGCCCCTGCGCGGGGTCTCCCGGCCACTGCGCACAATCACTTACAAAAAGAAGTAAACTGTATGTGCATAACCGCGCGCACGTAGCGTCCTGTCTCGGACTAATCGCGCGCGCGGCACACTGCACTAGCGGCCGGGGTGGGGCGCCCGGCCGCGTATACCGTCCGAGGTAGCACCCATGGAGCGTTCGTGTCCCGCGTGCACTACCTGGCGAAGAGCAAGCGGGAAGACAAGCCCGCCTGCTCAATGAACGCACAGAGGCTCACCATTGTTCTGTCACGGGTGCACGCACTGCCGCGCGGCCACAGGAGCGCTTCGAGACTGTCCGGAATGATTCCCAGCTCCCTGTAGGCCGCGAGCATCTCGCGACGCAGTACTGCAGAAGCAGCACAGCGAAGGAGTATGTGCTCCAACGTCTCCACTGCGCCGCAGTTAGCGCACGCGTCGCTCTGGGATGGTGGCCGCTGCGGCGAGCGAGCAGTTTGCGCTCACCACGGAGCCGTCAGTGAATACAAGCAGATGGTCGTGCAGTTGCTCGTAGAGCGAGAGAGCGAAACCGAAACCGAAATCCGGCTAAGAGCTGCTGCTGCCTCGTCACGTGAGAGCCTATTTCCCATGATGCTTTCTATTATAGTTTTTATGACTAGGCTTCAAGATTGTGACTTCATGCTCTCTCCTAGTTTTTTCTTCCTCCATGGTGGTGTGCATTGCGGGGAGGAGAACGAGAGAGTGGTTGTAGTGGGCGCCGCCTGATGGCACTGCATGCGCGCCAAGCGAAGAGGAAACGTAGCGGAAACATAGTTTGCTACTCGCTTACCTGCGACTTCTATAATTTCCATGCTCATAATTACTAATATACACCACAGTACATGACTCTAAAGCACCCTTCTAAGACAAACACCGTATTCACTAGACGCGCCTTTGTTCGTTCCAGACCATCGAGCTGGAGTGGCGGGGTGGTTAACGTGCTCGTCTCGCACTCCGGTTCACCAGCTCGACCAATTTTCTACTCGATTTTATTTCCTAATGCTTCTGAAATTTTTCGCTCACGGCCAACGCCGGCGACCGCAGAACCAGGAAATTCAGAATCGGAGTGGTTTCAAAGCATCATTAAGGTTCCTTTCATCATTACATGAATGGACTCTAAAAGGCGCATGCTATTCCTTTTCGTCCACATCAATCCAACTGATCGCCTTCAGCTTCTTAGCTTTCGCTTTCTTCTTTCGTGGGACATTTCCATCGGCTTCTACCGCGTACCGCAAAGCAGAGAAGACATTGAAGGCACCGGTGTAATGAGGCAGACCGGTCCTCCTTTCAGCTGCCAATCAATGTTCTCCCTCTTTTCACGACGTGCTAATGAACCAAGCTCTCGGAACGGCTCAGACAGAAACCCGAGCAGAGTTCCGTCAGCTGGCAGCTCTAATTTGCTTGCGCGAGGGACCAGAAAAGGAATGGGGGCAGAAAAAAATGCATTGGTAATTTATAATGCCGCATATCGAAACGGAAAGCTGGTGAATGAGATTCGATGTTTGTGCATTCTCACTAAGCGAAAGCGGGTATGGGTCACTGTTGATATGTGGGATCGGAATTTCGCTGCGGACAAAGGGCACGGGTCGGTTATTATTGAGAAATCGCGGTATCTACGACATCAAATACTTGCCACACGCAGCCAAACCTTCCACGACTGGCGTCAAAGAAATGCTGGTGCCACAGAATTGGGAAGTACGCACTCGAGAACAAGAGATGTTTGCTTTCTGGTTCGAAAACACGACGTGGTACTTTTATAAACGGCATAATTATAAAACAGCATTTTAGACGCATAATGCAGCATTATTGCGGGAAGGTACCCCGAAAAATTAAATTTAAAACAAACGTGGAATATTTTTAGAACCTTTGAGACACGTGTGGAAAGAATCGGAGCATGCATGAAGAGACCAACAAAGCGGAAGAATGCGTTTTATTTAGCGATTGCGAAACACGCATCGAAGCATTCATGTTGCATCGAGTACAGTGAGGTTGTTGGCAGTAAATTCTCAAAATAATTTGGCCTAATTTTAAGCGAAGGAGAAAAAGTTTTAGAGCATGGAACATGAGTAAATTAAAAGTGTTCCAACAAACGCATGGAAAATGCCATAAGGTACAGTAAAATGAAAAAAAAAAGGAAATTGCGAGCACGGTTTCAGTCTGCCGAATGCACTATACTATACCTAAAAAATACTTACTTAGAACGAGCAATTAAAGTCAAGCGAATAAAAACAACATTTGTTTCCAAGAGTTGTGGAGAAAATTTAGAAAACTCGGATCAGTCGGATTGATGCCATGCATCTGTGAGAGATAAAGGCGGAATGGAACATAGTATCGTAAAACATTTTGCCGCAATCTCAATGTACCCCAACGTTAAGAGGCGCAAGCATGCAAGAAATTACGCCTAGTCCGTTTTCGTAACCATCTAGTCACTGAACCGCTGTCAGCACCCCATAACACCTACCTGGGTAACGAATATACTGTATTCATACGCCGAGCTCTCAGCGTTAACCGCCATCTTCCACATGCGGCTCTGGTGATACCAACCCGCATTGAAGCCTGACTGCATCAGCAAGGTAATAAATGGCCATGGATATGCAGAAAGGATTAACAAAAAGTGCGGAATAAGTGAGAGAACAAGAAGGCAATCGTAAATTGTATCGAGAAAGAATGACGATACGGAACATACACACAAAAAAACATGAAAACAGATTATTAAGCGCCTGCATTAATCGTAAGAAGCAAAGAACGAATTCTTGCCACCCAATGCTGGTGCGGCTTCGCTTTGTTTAGGTTTCCATTAAAAAAAAAATAGCTGCTCCACACCACGGACGTACGAAGACTGAAGGAAACTCGCACATCAGATGTGCTCATACGAAAGAATCTTTGATGAAACCTATTCTGCAAGTCTTCTCGAATGTTTATATTTCCGGAACCCGCTGCTCTTGCTTCTTCGTGTGAAACCGTATGCGCGTGTTGGTAAGTAAAAGGTGTATTGAATACGGTGCATGGAGATGTGTTCTCTAGGGAACACATTCAAAGAACCCTCCCTCGGGCTCTGCCCTTCTTCTTTTCTTTCTTTTCATTTTTACATGCCTAACCCAACCCTTTTGACCCCTAGGTGGTCACTGAAAAGGGACGCTTACAACATTACTATTCAGTAGACCTCTGCTGCGTAGACGAATGTGATAAGGAATAGGCCCACATATAACAGCAATACTGATGAAAGAAACAGTACGTGCCGTCGAAGAATTCGCCGCATCGTTAGCATAGGCCTGGTGATCAACAGGGAAGGTTCTGGTTACGATACACAAGAGTGGTATCCGGAAATGCGCTCGAGAATTGAAAATATGCATTCATTTTCTACCCTCGGGTGTCCCATATTCGAAGAATATGAGAACAGACTTGTTTCTTAAGTCAGCAAACATTTGGAACTCCGAATACAAGAAACAGGAATACGGGAATCTTTTCGCAGGAAAGTTTTAATTCTTTCCTCTTTCTTTCCACAAAACCTAACTTAGCTATGCCCCTCCATTTCAAAGAGCTTTCTTTCCACATAGTGAAATTTCGGCGCACAAAAACTGCTTTTATTTCAAAATGCGAACTTAGAACTCGGAAGTGCTAGAGATTCGTCCAGCTGTTTACACGGAAAACGTGCGTCCTGTGGCACTGTCGCTTCCGCAATGCAACAGAGCCATTTATTGTGTAGAGTTGCATTCTGATTTATTACATTTCATCCTTATCATTTCTGACACGAAAGCGTTAACGAACACGTGTCTCGAAATCCCGTGCCGTCTACTGCCATCAAAGCTGCAGAACTATAACAAGCATAGGAGGGTTCTCACATGGCTTCCAGCGTGGCCGTTCGATGACGTTTGACGTCACACCACCGGTAATAAAGGAGGTACTACATCCGCCGTTTACAGACGAGGGTGGCGCAGCGAACACTCTCAAGGTTACGTTCCTCGTAAACATCAATACCCCTGAAAGCAGAAGACTTGACAGCCGTCGCCGTAGCTAAGTTGGTCGAGCACCAGATGCGTAATTCGGAAGTCCCACCGGCGACATATGGTTGTTTTTTTCTTCTACTTTTATTAATCTCCCATTGATGCAGACTATGTTATTAAAGACAGACGTCGTCTATATCTCCCCCTCATCCATCACTCACGGTGCCGGAGGCTCGCCTTCTTCGGCACATCCAAATGAAAGCAGTCATCACCCCATGCCGCCTTTTTCTCTATCGCTATCGATCGGACCCTTCTTCTCCCAACAGCCCCTGTATCTATGCGGACATGAACAATTGCTTCTTCTATTGCCCGGCTGCTCAGCAGCCTGGTTCCTACCTTCCATCTTCTCTATCCATCACCACCTGGCTCGACAGGCTTGGCGCTGAAACGGACGAACAACAGCGACTTCTAGTCGCCCAGGCCTGTAAATTATGTCCGAATAAAGGTCTACTATATATATGTGCGTGCGTGTGTGCGTGCGTGCGTTTGTGTGCGTGTGTGCGTGCGTGCGTGCGTGCGTGTCCGCGTTTGTGTGTGCGTGCGCACGCACGCGCGCGCGTGTGTGTGTGTGTGTGTGTGTGTGTGTGTGTGACTAGAAGTCACACACACACGCTGTGTGTGTGACTTCCTGACTAGAAGTCACACACACAGCGACTGAGAAACTGAGTGTTGAGAAACGCTCCATTCAGGTAAACATTTATTGGGAGTCGACTTTTCGGACAGAGCCAGTCCTTTTTTAAGGACAGGCTCTGTCCGAAACGAAAACAAATGTTTACCTCAATGAAGCATTTCTCAATTTCGCATTTCACCTCTAGCAACCACGTACGTTTATCTTTTATTGCTATATATATATATATATATATATATATATATATATATATATATATAAGAAGGGGCGAAGATCGGATGGGTCCGGTAGAACATAAACGTAATTCGGTTGACACACGGTAGAAAAACAACTTTATTTTAACGTTTCGACCAGGGTCTGGCCTTCGTCAGACGAAGGCCAGACCCTGGTCGAAACGTTAGAATAAAGTTGTTGTTTTTCTACCGTGTGTCAACCGAATTACGTTTATATATATATATATATATATATCTGTTATACAATAAAAACTGCAGACGACAAGGGTGATTTCTAACCATTATTGCGTATACAATGTTATCGTCCGGTGGCTTGGTAAACGGTTTCTCAAAAGCGAACTTACTAAAATGGTAGCGGTGGGATCTGGCGAAACGATGAGCGCTATACCGAAGAAGGAGTCATTTTCTGTCTTCTTCCATTCGGTGCAGTGAACGAATGTTGTTTGGATAAGCGCGAAAGCCAAAAATGTTGAAAATGAGCTTGGATCTCAGCCGAGTAACTCGATAAGCTTGTCTCTAAAGCAACACAATGTACGTACGCGGAGATGAGAGCCCACTAAACCATATGTAGGCACAGGTAACCTAAAGTACTGAATGCCACAGAAACTATTTTAATGCTCCTACCTCCCAACGACTCATGCTATCTACAAAGTTCCTCTACCACAGAAGAAGTGATACCAACTTGTGCCCTTTGTTTTCAACAAAAATTCTGAGAGTGTATCGATTCATTTGCTTATTCTGGCTCTCGGCTATATTGCCCTCTCTTCCCAACAGACAGGCACCAGCATAGCCAGCGAAATGAAATAGCACGAATACTGCACAGTATTCAACTTTTTAAATACCATGTGAAGCTTTTCGTGGTATACCCGCGCTGCAGTTCCAAAACTTTTCCAATCCTGGATTGAAAGATTTTAACTTCTTTTTAATGTACGGGATTTTATTGCAGTGGCATTAAGATGCGTTAAGGTGCGCGACAATTTAGACATCTGCGGCCGGAAACGAGGCAGACATAAATTTTCTCGTTAATATCCACAGGTATGCAAAAGTTATTAAGAACTCTGATATGCCGAAGCACCTGCTGGCGGAGTAGTCTAACGCCTTCCTTTTGTTTTGCGACAAATAATGTGCCAAAGCACGAAAGCCCGATTTGTCAGATTGTTTCCTGAATGTATGCTAAAACTAATAGCTCCATCAGCAGAGGCTGTGTTTTTCCGCGCGTAATTGTCAAAAATTACTACGATACTTATCTTTTGCCTGCACGAATCTAGGGAAGCTGCCAAGTTTAAGGCGTTCCGTTATCTTTTTGAATGGGAGGCAGAAAGTGAGCCGTGATAATAATCAGTCGAGTCTCCCGGCGCAGTATCGCTGAGTTGGTATGCAATGCACAGAAGCGTGCATAAGTGCGGTGAGCGATAACTACAACAAGAAAGGTAACAGGATAGTGAACTGTGCTAGTTGAAATGCGTTCATTGCTAGACTTTGGCGCTGAAGGGGTAGCTTTGCAGAAGCTTGACAATAGAAGCACACATTTACTGCAAAGACACAAATATTTTCTTTTAAAGAAAGAAGAAAACAATCACTGACGCCGAACCCGCCAGAGCGCTCGTCCACGTCCCGTGACCAGTACACCTGCCAACTGCCAGAGCGCCTGTTAACTCGTCACGTGATCATATTACATCACATACCCCGTCCACCAATCAGCGCTCGGCCATGGAACGTGGTTTCACGAAGACACGCCCCGTCGACCAACCAGTCAATTTTATAACAGACCACTCCAGACTCAGCCAGTTTTTTTTTTCTCCCGTGATGGTGCCCTTAATGTAATTCCACTAAAAATTTCAGTCTGTCATTCAGTAATGCGTGCACTAGCTTTTAGAAATTTTACCATTATTTGCAGCGTTTGTGATGAGAGAGCGCTGGAAGCTTTTAATGAGCAAGTGACTAGATCTAGGAGTGTGCGTTATACGGGCGCTGTGATGTGATTAGCCAGGCATGAAGCATGGCAAGCTTCTGCGATGGGTGAAAGGCTTTGCAGCCTCATGCTAATGATGTCAAAGAGAGTAGACGCGCAAAATATTCCGTGAGTCTTGCAGCATGATAATGAGGAAGAACTCCCACGCAGAGCAATTAGGCAGCTCTAGTGGCGGTACCTATGTCAGCCCTTTCTAGCAGGCGGTAGTGTTAATGAGCCCCAGAAATACCAGGCCACGCTCATCTAAATTTTGTGTCAGTGTAGTTGGATTAGGGAGCAGGATTGCAGTCCCGGTTAAAGCGGCCCGGTCTAACAAAGTAGCACATATGTGACGGAGGTTCGACGTAATTACCTCCGCGTCTAATTATCAGCCATACGGGTCTGAACTCCGCTGTGTGTCGCTCGTGGATAGCAAAATCGTGCGGGTCTGAACTGAGTAGTGAGCAGTTAGTAGATAGTTGATCTTTGCCGTATTTATTCCTTTGTTTTTTTTTTCTTCTCAGATGCAATGTACAGATCTTTATTGCACTTTAGTTTCCCAGGCCATTCTTCTGAAGATAATGAAAGAAACATTCTCATTCATGAACAATTGGGCCCAGTGTCACAGCAGCGGTGGGCTTCAAGTTAATTTTTTTATTATTTTTTGGGGGGGAGGGCGGGGGGGGGGGGGGAGGGGCGAGCGTGAAACTGACAGGAAGCATTAAATTTGCTAATCTAACTCCAATGAGTGCAATTCTCAAGAAGTGCGTTAAAATTGATTGTTCAACCTGCTTGACTCTATTACAAATCTTATCGCCCTACAATTCGACATTTGCCTCTCCCTCGTTTGATGGTAATCTCTGTATTTAACAGCAAATATTTGCAGTATAAACGCTCGATGGTTCATGTAGCCAGTGTTGCAAGCAGGAATGGATGAAGAGGCATGTAATAAAGAGTTTTCAATGGTTCAACTTTTTCCAGTATGGTTCAAAGCAATTCAAAAGTGGTCAGTCGGACATGCTCACTTGATAGCCGTTATGGCTGATTTCACACTATGGAAAGACAGAGAGAGCCACATTTAGTTGGAGGAAAAGTGGAGAGGATTGCCGGCGGCAACGTAACCATGCTTACTAGTCCACATCGTGGGAAAAGGGACGGGAAAAAGGGAAAGGTAGAGAGAGAATGAAACGTGATGAGGTCATACTACAATGTATTGCATGGTGTAACAGGTACAATAATGTAAACACAGACACTATATGGATCTCGTCTCATGTATATTCGAGTTTAATTGCAGAGAATAGCGATTGGAGGAACTACTTCTGCCGCGGCATTCAAATTCATTTCTGCTAACTACCACGATTATAGAGGATCACCTAGCAGTTTCTTTTTGTGCGCACCAACAGTGTAGATCCACCGTAGCATCTTGCAAGTCCTAGTCGGATGTAGTTTATGCTAAGCATCCGCCTTGCTTTTATTCCTGGAAAATGAAAGCTAATTTTGTGAGGAGAATGCTGTCGCTGGCCAACCCTACAACAATGTCCTGCAAAATTTTGCAATCCAAATCGGCTGGTCATTTTTGCCCTGTACCTCGAAACCTGAAGGTTATTTTAAGCGCGAACTATGAATTACAAAGGTTGCCTCTCTGAGTCCCGATATACGAATAAACAAAATGACTTTTAAGATAGTGATTGTCACGGCAGGAAGTTAATTGTGGTCAGAAGACAGCAAGCCTTCACTTATTTAAAAATAAATGTGCTATTGTTTGTGCTATAGCCATACCCTACCGAAACACATACCAGAAATGTTTTTGTTATCAAAACATTTTCCTGTCGTATTTTGGGACCCTACAACAAAACTTCTTGTAGTAAGAACAGGATTTTCTGCAGTCGCCCCTAGTGACGATAAAGCCAGTTCTTTCGGAACAACAGACAACTTTGAATTACTACAGAAAAGTTAATGGTAATAACAGGACGACGAAATTGTCTGTTGTATTTTGAAACCGGCTCCGCTGTTCTTTTCGACTGTATTTAGTCGGCAGTTTTCATGCATGGAATCCGCCGAGTATATACCGTGACCATTGGTTCATATCCGACGGAAGAACTTTTTTTTAATAAACACGGCTGCGAAAAAGTTTAAGGTAGACTTAAATGCAGTTTCCATGTCTTCAGCTGCTTGAATGTTACGTAAGAACGAGTTACATCTCTTCGAACGATATGTCTTGAATGCAATGACTACCCAGATCCTAAGCTCCTTCGATGGCGTGTTCACCTCATAGAAGATTCGCTAATGGATCACGAACATCAAAACCCTTTTTTCATGGAAAGGTCCTATTACCAAGCGTTCCCGTAAAGTAACTGTCGATGCTTCTGTAGCTCTGAACGTGATGAAAAGTTACCAGAATATTTAGCAACATATCACATATCCCTGCTCAAACACGGTTTATTTTTTTGCACAGTTCGGAAGAGCCCGAGAGAGGATTTTGAGGGAATGGGGGAAAAGACGGAAAATATTTTCAGCTCCAGGAGGAACTATGGTATCTTTCAGAGCGAGAAAATTTTCACATGAGCAGAGATCAAGGACAAACAGCATGGTAACTACAAAAAAATAAAGGCGATATAATTTTTCATTATATATGTTCAATATTATACAGTCCGCACACCTCTAGCATTGTTCATGAATTCTGTCCCCTAAGTACAAGCCTTCTGAGCTGCTGGTGCCACTTATGCCAATAAAAAAGGCTACAAAGATTGCTTCTCATTCGTATGACGTACCAGTTATGCCAACCCTCGTTCTCTCTTCACAGAAGTACAGGGGAGAACTTACAGTGTCATGAAAGAATAGCACACGACAAAACAGCAGGCATCAAAACAGCGCACATAAAACAGCACAGCGAGAGGACAGGACAGGGTACAAACGGCACAGCGAAAAAACAGCATGGCGACAAAATAGCACAGTTAAAAACAGCACGCGTCAAAACAGCACATCGGACAAAATAGCACAGCGACATAACAGCCCAGAGAAAAAAACAGCACGACGAAAGAAGAGCGCAGGGAAAAACCTGCGCGACGACAGAACAGCACATGAGAGTATGGTGCAGTGCTGCTGGAGGGGAGAACTATCTTAGCCATAACTATAAACAGTAAATCGCAACACATACGGCAGCGACCTTTTCTCGTTTCCCAGGCTCCGTTAGGAACAGGGTAGGGTAATATTGGCGATCGCAAATATTCACTTCTTTTCTGGCTGGTAAATGAAGAACGCTGAAGAAGTTGTTCTGGAAGCAACGGGTGGGCGGGCTGACCACCGTTATGCTAAATTCTAGCAAATACGCCCAAGTAGGGCTCTGGGTCTACACAAGCTTATTATTCAAAACTTCAAATGATAATACACAACCTGAACCCCAACCAGAGAGCTCTATAGGCTTTTCGATGCCTCGGAGCATTCGGCCTTCACTGCAACCTTCTCGTTCTCCCTTTCTTAACTGGTAGCCTCTCTCGCGTTGCTTTGGAAGTCGTCATCGCAGCGAATATCAGCTATGGCCGCTGAAAAGCGGGCGAGGGCTATGACACGTTAAAAAGCGAAATCAAACAAGAGATGCCATGCATGCTGCCTAGAAAAGAAAGCGGCTGTATGCGGCGCCACGTAATACATCAAAACGAGGAAAAGAAACCGAACATAGCTAGAAATAAGATAAACTACCTGGGACATCTGACCGCAGAGCACCGGCCCAGGCCATTTTATCTGTGAGTTGCCCAGATACTTGTACACAGTGCAGAAATAAAACAGATCACTGAAGCTAAGCAAGCAAGAGCGCTGCTCCTCGAGCTATGACGTGGACCCAATTCTTAATGAACCAGCAAAACGGGCACTAGCTAACTACAAATGTCACTGCCGCATGTGTAGGGATTTACCGTTTGGCGGTTATACCTATCGTAGTTCACCAATGCTGCATAACTGCACCGTACTCCGCTGTGCTGTTTTGCAGTCGTGCTGTTTTTTCCCTGCGCTCTTCTTTCGCCGTGCCGTTTTTTCGCTGTGCTGTTTTGTCCGGCGTGTTGTTCTGACGCGTGCTGTTTTTTTCACAAAGGTCGCTGCCACATGTGTTGAGATTTACCGCTTGGCGGTTATGGCTATCAGAGTTCACCAATGCTGCATAAATGCAGCGTACTCTACTGTGTTGTTTCGCAGTCGTGCTGTTTTTTCCCTGCGGTCTTCTTTTGTCGTGCCGATTCTCGCTGTGCTGTTTTGTTGCTGTGCTGTTTTGTGTCTGTGCTGTTTTGTCCGGCGTGTTGTTTTGACGCGTGCTGTTTTTTCCCTGTGCTGTTTTGTTACCATGCTGTTTATTCCTTGTGCTGTTCTGTCGCTGCGCTGTTTTTTCCTGCGCTGTTCGGACGCATGCTGTTTTGACGCCTGCTATTCTATCGTGTGCCCGAAAAGTTACGTCCCGATTTACGGCAAGTTAGCGGGATCCTGCTGTAGATTTGTGTAGCTGAGACGCAAGGTATTTCAAATGAGCGAGCACAAAGACCCCTCAAAAACTATTCCGAGAGTGTAAAGTTCATTCGCTCCTTCGGATGTGTCCGCTCACAAAACCCTACAATCTTGTCCGCCTAGAGTCGAAAAGCAGCGAAGTATCTTCAACGCCAGATACAGAGGAACCATTGTCTCGATGACAAAGTAGCAGATAAGAAATCAACACGACAATCGAACCTCCTCGGTCCTATTGGCAGCAATGATTCCAGTGAAGCTACTTGCCCTGGCAGACGCCAGGAGCAAGATCGGGTCTCTAGGGCATTTTATGAAGAATGTTTTCCACGGTTTGTGTTTTGTAGATCTGTGTGTTTTGCACCACATTCATTTAAGGTCGAAACATCGGCCAACAGCCTAAAACGAAAGCACTTTTTCAACGCTTTCTAATTTAATTCTACGACCATGCCTCAATTTATAGCTTTCCGCAGTAAGAACGAAGCCCGTTATGCTTACTACGAAGCGAAAAACTGGCAGCAAAAATATATATAAGCACATTCATATGGCAGCTGTAGGTTCTTTTGAAAGGCTGTACGAGAACAAAACATCATGGAATTTGTACACGAAGACGCCATTCTGGATTCAGATTCCAGCTTTTCCCAATGAAGCGGGGATTCGACATGCCTTGAATAATGGGCAGTGAGCTGAGCACAATGCCGGTGTAATTTTTTTTTTTTGCAACGATTCGTTTCCGATTTCCATTAGCGTGTCTCTAACACGACACGGGACCCAGCAGTTGAGACGTTAAAATACAAGAAAAAAGCACTGCTCACAAAAAATACAACAAAAGAAAAACATTTTTTGCATACAATTAGGCTTTGAAACAGTGACACGCCGGAAAACTTTGATGCAAGCCCTTCTGGCAGTGCCTCATTGATGCAGTCAGAAAAAAGAAACACCTTCGAAAACCGAAACTAATCTGTAAAGAGTTCTGCCAGTCTAAGCAACGAAAAGGAATAACTTCTTCCAGACGTCTTTAGTTTCTTGTGGATAAAGCAGAACAAGTTGCATAAATCTTTTCTTTCATGACGTCAAGGCGCTACACATAATTCTAATGTTGAAGCTTTTTCACACAGTATAAATGCTCTCCCTTCGAAGAATAACGAACTAATGGCTAGTACTTTTGCGGCGCTAAATAGTGGCAAGCATTAATGGAGAATAAGCGAACAATAGACCTTCGGCCTCCTTTTTTTGGTTTTCTATTCTCGCATACCGGCACAACACGCTCTATTCAAATGCCTGGCACATTGCTAGCCGCATTCACAATATGGTTGTCAGCCCCTCTCTCTGTATATTTGCACTTATATAGCTCAGAAAGGCAGGCGCTGAATGCCCTGAGCATGAAATCTATTCTTTAGTACCGTATTTTTCGGTGTATAAGACGCGGCTTTTTTTCGAAAATCTTGCTGGTGCGTCCTATACAAGGGTGCGCCTTATATGCGAATTTTTCCTCTTTTTTTTTGCGAGTTCATCGATTACTCCGGTTCATGCTCAAGCTTTTTTCACCTAAAAAATATCACTACCAATAACGCGGTTGTAACACGGTTAATACTTCAATACCGGGACCGCCGTGCGCGACTTTCTAGGTGATCTTTATCATGAAACGGCGGGGATGACGACTTCAGGGATCACAAACGCGCGGCAGTTTCGGAGGCCCCAAGCAAAAGCAATGAGAAGCGCCAAAAGATGGTGACAATCGCGCTTCTCGCCATTGTCAAGACAAGCCGGCGTTGTTTTTTAGTCACCCTTTGCAACTTTTTTTGCTCCGTGTACGTAGTGCATGTTTCAGCCGAGTTGCGTCCAGAAATGGGTGAACCTTTTGATAGCGCATCTCAAGATGAAGACTTCGAAGGTTTCAAGTAGAAATAAAATGTTGTTATGGACATATGGGGAGCTGTATCGTTTTTTCTTTCTTTTTTGCTAAAACGTGGACGGGTATGGCGTGAGCGTTGCTTTTTCGATCACTTAGCGTTGCTTAAGAATTGCTCACAGGTACGGTGCATTTCGCGATAGTAGCGCAAGCGTGTTTAATTAAGCCTCACTAGCCTAACTGGTTAAACTGGGGTGCGTCTTATACACGGGTGCGTCTTATATACGAACTTTTTCAGTGACAGCTTGCATATATGGCAGGTGCGTCTTATACAAGGGTGCGTCTTATACACCGGAAAATACGGTATGTTACAGATGACATGAGGCTTTCTTAAAACGCACCAGGCGACGCGAGTGAAACGTATTATTTACTCTATTTTCAACTTGCTTATCAACAAGTCCTCATTCTTGAATAACAGCGGCTGCATTCTTGAATAGCGATTACTCTGGCTCAATAAGTATAAATTCGGCAGGCAAGCGCACAACATAGGACATTGTTCAAGCCATTTTACGCCTCAAGCTTTCGCGGTTCAACTTTCAGCTTCTGCTGTTGCGACTACCATCTCGCATGACGGTCGTCATCTGTCTATCTGTCTGTGCAGAAAGCAATGCAAAAAGCGTGGCATGAAATTCTTGGGGACGCCGTGGAAATCTTTCTCACCCAAAGAAATCTGTCAGCGCGGCTGCTTCTGGAATATCTGATAATACAGACGATGCCGAATGCACTGAAAAGAACATACGAAAATCTTCACCCAGCTTACGCAATGTATTTCGCCGAATAGTCAAACCTGCTTAAGTTGCATCTGTTATGGTCGGTTCTTCATTTTCAACCAATAACCCTTGCATTTCCGAAAGCTCAACTAATGTTTCCTGACGGGATCAGTAACCGGTGATTTACCTTTAAATAAGTGGTATTTCACTTAATAAATGAATAATAGTAAATGTCAGTTTTCCAAGATGGCACGCCAGCTCCTTGTCTATGTTCAGTGAGAAAAAATTGGGCGTGTTTTTGGGGAGCAGATTTTTTTGGCGAAAAAACTTTAACGGGACAAACTTTTTTTCGCGAGAAGGAACTTTCTTATTACGACAAAATACGGGTTCGAAAAACATAGAATCGCGTTTCGAACATGACTAAAAATAATTTCATATTGTGGAGCAGCCTTACTGCGGTAGAATAATGAGGTGCGAGCGCGTTCTTGCAGCAAACGAGCACAGACAAGCCTAACTTGGAATGACACCGCTTTGTTCGCGAGCGTTCCTGATTGCGGCCTTGGAGCATTCAGTGAAGGACTAATATTGTAGCGACAGCTACACTACGCTACACAGTCGAGCACTTCGCAGTGAGCCTGGGAGGCCGATAGTGCGCATGCGCGAAATCAGAGAGGATCAGCAGGTGCGCGGCACATGACGTAAGAGTTCGCCGCTGCCGCCGGCGCCACGCGTCCAAGCGCATGCGCGGCAACCAGAGAAGGGCAGCAGCGGCGAAGACGCCTGAGCAAAGAGAAAAACTTCTTGCCAAGCGGGGGCAACAAGATAGCACTTGCTAATTTTTTAATTGCTTAGCTCTTGCTAAGGTAGCTTTGTTAGCCAATTTTTTGATACACGGCGATGTTTCTAGAGAAACGTGCTTAAGTCTGGCGTTATACGACGCAAAACGATAGCCCGCACGGATGCAACACCAGAATTGGGGAGTTTTTGACACACAGATGCGTTGACTTGTAGATATTGAAAGAAGTAGGCGTACAGAAATCAAAGGTCCATCACAATGCTTTTTTTTATAATTCTTACAACTTTCCTACACTGATAAGCATGACATCGCCTTTCTGTAATACGGAATTCATATGGAATCCGAGCGCATATACTAATCGTTTGCCTATTTAATCAGGCACAAAATCCGTGTTCTTTATTAGAATCATATATGATAGCGCTTAGTGAAAACAGGGGATAAGAACGCAAATGCACAGGACAGACGCTAGAGCGTCTGTCCTCTAACGCTCTAGCCTCTGTCCTGTGCATTTGTGTTCTTGTCCCGTGTGTTCACTAAGCGCTAGCATATATGACTTGTGCGCACACCCTGGGATCGTAGAGGATGTGGATGTCCTCGGTAAGGTCCGTTGTAGCGACCACAGAATGGTAAGGTCTCGTGTTAGCTTAGATTTGAAGAGGGAACGGAGGAAACTGGTGAAGCGAAAGGCTATTAACGAGTTAGCATTAAGAGGGAAGGTAGAGGAATTCAGAATGTCGCTGCAAAACAGATTTTCCGCTTTAACTGATGAGGACGACCGCAGTGTTGAAACAATGAATGGTACTCTTACAGCTATCGTTACAGAGTGCGCCGCAGAAGTAGGTGGTAGGATGGTTCGACAGGATACCAGCAAGCTATCTCAGGAGACCAAAGATCTGATTAAGAAACGCCAAAGCATGAGGACGTCTAACTCCACAGACAGGATAGAACTAGCAGAGCTATCGAAGTTAATAAATAAGCGTAAGGTAGCCGACATAAGAAAGTTTAACATGGAGAAAATTGAGCTTGCTCTAAGGAACGGCGGTAGCCTAAAATCAGTGAGGAGAAAACTGGGCATAGGTAAAAACCAGATGTATGCGCTAAAAGACAAACAAGGCAATGTCATCAGCAATATGGATAAGAGAGTTGAATTAGCCGAAGAGTTCTACACAAATCTATACAGTAGCAAATGTAATCATCAAGTTACTGAGGGAGGCAGTCAAGCACAGCAATGGGACATCCTGCCAGTAACAAAGGAGGAAGTAAAGAAAGCCTTAGGAGCAATGCAAAGAGGGAAGGCACCTGGTGAGGATCAGGTAACAGCAGATTTGTTGAAGGACGGAGGAGAGATTGTGCTACAAAAACTAGCCAACCTCTATACGCAATGCCTTGTGACCTCGAGAGTACCAGAAGCTTGGAAGAACGCTAACATTATCTTAATTCATAAGAAAGGAGATGTGAAGGACTTGAAGAATTACAGACCAATCAGCTTATTGTCCGTTGCCTACAAGGTATTTACTAAGGTAATCGCTAATAGAGTCAGGACAACCTTGGACTTTAGTCAACCAAATGATCAGGCAGGCTTTCGTAAAGGATACTCGACAATAGACCACATTCACACTATCAATCAGGTGATAGAGAAATGCGCAGAATATAACCAACCCTTATATATAGCCTTCATTGATTACGAGAAAGCATTTGACTCGGTGGAAACCTCAGCTGTCATGCAGGCATTGCGGAATCAGGGTGTAGAAGAGTGTTATGTGAAAATATTGGAAGATATTTATAACGACTGCACAGCTACTATAGTTCTCCATAAAGTCAGCAATAAAATTCCAATACGGAAAGGGGTCAGGCAGGCAGACACGATCTCGCCAATGCTCTTCACTGCCTGCTTACAGGAGGTATTCCGGGGACTGGAATGGGAACAGTTGGGGATAAGAGTTAATGGAGAATACCTGAGTAATTTGCGA